>NC_134697.1:46006684-46342100 GCF_050947455.1 Rhinoderma darwinii | reverse complement strand
TCTGTACGTTAGGTTTCCTTTTCTTTGATGGAAGCAAAAGTGCACTCTGCAGAGCTTTTGCTTCCATAAAAAAACCTAGCGAACAGAGGCAAACGTAAAGCATCTGAAACAAAAGAATTACCATTGAAATCAATGGTAATTCTAACGGAAGCGATGCTTTCCATTTGGACTCTCATTCACCTCTTCCTCTGACGGAAGAGTCCTAAACGTGCTATAACTGTAGTGTGAAAGGAGCCTAACAGAGGTACAGTACAATGTAGAACTCTAAGAAAAGATGCCCCAGAATTGTTATTTCATGGGTGTCATGTCCGTGGCCGTCAGGTTCACTCTCCCCTTGACGGCCGCAGCCATGGATCGGCGAGCGCTGGCCCCAGTCTCCTCAGAACCCCTGAAGACGCTGCGTATGCAGCGAAACATGTCGGGGGGGCTTCCACACTACTTTTAATCTCAGAGTCTTCACTGACTGAGACATATACGCCACTCGATTGTGTCGCCCGGTGTTCTGCAGATGCCGTAGGAGACACAAAGGCAGACAGTTTACACTACATACTGACTGTATCTGATCGATACAAATCTACCTGTCAGTGAACTCTGGCTAAATTTTAGATTTTTTGTCTCTGTTCTAATTGTATTTAATCCTAACCATTAAAAGTTATATTTTATTTACATATACATTACATATTACTATGGCTTGATTGGAAATAAAGGCATCTTTTTCTCATTTTGCTTAATTGCAAATTTGTATCTTTTTGTGACAATTTAATGCCTGCCAGCCTGCTGGGTCTTCTCTCATTTATACCTGCTAGTCTCCTCAGGAGACGCCAGCGTTCACTTCCACTCAACTCGGCCGGATCAGCGCATGAGTGCCCTGGAATATTAGAGGGGTTCAGCCCCTTGCTTCTATGCCTGAGCGTTGTTGTCGTACCCTAAGTTTGTCTATGCAATGGTCTCCTAGTGTGTTCCCGTTCCTGTTACCTGTATCCCATGCTATCCTGGTCGTGTGCTGTGCTGAGCCAGAGTCGTGCTGTGCTGTATACCACGCCTGTCCTACTTTACCACGCCTGACGTCTGCCTGCTGCCTAGTCCCAGCCGAGCCTACCTTGCTACTGTCCGAGCTGCCACAGGTACCCTATATGAACTATAGACTTTAACCTGCGCCCTGTTGGCCAGCTGCCATACCGCCAAGGCGGTATGGCCCAGTGGGTCCACAAACCCTATGTGACAATGGGGAATATAAATATTCATTACAACAGACATGTCAGGAGAGGGGACTGGTCTGCTGTGTTCCAAACTTCACCACGTCTCTTATTATGAGTTATTGTACCACAGTCACGTGTATAAGTGGATAGGTCCGCTTAAGGAATTCATTACACAATAATTTGATTATGGAAAGTTCTTTATTTGTTAATTCAAGAGAAAAAATCCATAGTTATCAATAAGGAACACTTTTTCTTTGATATGTGAATAAGCATTGAAGCTGAAGCTGGCTTGATCTTCCACTATGACATAAGGATCAATCTAAAAAGTTGTCTCCAGCACAGCATGCCTGGGAATTATTGTCTCCTAGGCTGAACAGTCTGTTCTTGGAAAAGCACTGGTGCTGGAAGAACAATCTCAGACTGATCACTGAGTTTGAGAGTTAATTTCTTTTGGACTCATAATGTGTCAGTGTGTTTCTGGAGCCAGTTTATAAACAAACAGCGGGTAACATAACTATCAAAACCGGATAGTAATAAACTTTCTTTCAGATATGTAGACAAATCTTATTGTCCGTGCAGCTATTTGTCGGTCTCCCAGATTTGTATAAGTATGACCACTAAGTAGTGGCAGACTTAAATTTGTAATAGTAAATAGGGCCAGGATGGTCCTCTGAGTAGAAATACATTTTCTCTCAGGTTTTTTTCTTTTTAACTATGGGTTAATGTACTGATTTAGTTGTGTAATTGTCTCTGATAGCAAACACATGAGAAATGCTGTCACATGAAATTCATGATATACCTAAAAGTGGATTATGTCAACTGCAAGGACTCTTCAAAACACCAGACTATCAAAAGTAGAATGTATCCTTCTTCATGCTCCCACTCTTCCACTATTGCTCTTTGTTCTTCTTCTTCTTTATCCTTTTCTTACTTTTCTTCTTTTTTTTTTCTTGTGTCTTCCGATTCCTTTTTAGGCTTTTACTTTGGTGTTGGCTTTAAGAACACTCGATAATTCACTACTTTTATCAAGTGAAATTCTTCCTTTTTACTATCCCCCATATAGTTCAAGACTTATTATTCTCATTCAATACATATTTTGTAGTTCCATGTTCCTGGTCGAGATCTGGCTGTTGCAAGAGGTTTTTTTTGTGTGTGTTAAAGCACAAACTACTTCTCTTTGTTGTATTACTGTACTTGGAAATCTTTTTACAATACGAGTGTATCTCTATTCAAGACCATCTAACATCAATGTATAACATCTGTAACATCTTAGTATGAGTAAACTGGTATACCTTGGGAACCAGGAGCTAGGAAAGTTCCCAAGAAAAACTACAAGAATAAAAGTAGCATGTCTCTCTAATAAAATATATTACTATACTTAAATAGTCATGTGTTTGTTTTACTATATTAATTTTAAAACTGAAATGAAAATTAATGTAAAAAATATTTATGATAATATAAGGTCAAGAACAATAAAGACTAACGTCAGGGATTAAAAAGAATAAAAAATTAGAGACATTTAAAAATATGGTTTACAGATTATACAACATTCCAAAAAGTAATAATGTTCATACTTAAAGGGGTTATCCCATCTTGAAAATACTGCCCTTGTGAAACTCGATGGCAGACTCAACACAACCATGTATAACATGGTCACCTACTGATTTAAGGGAGCACAATTTAATACTACATTTCCCTTTCCTTACCATATTGCTGATCACTTAGGCTTGAATTTGCAAAAAATATCACACAATTGCCCGACTATTGCTGTATTAGGGCTCAAGTATATGAGTATACTATCAGTGCCATATATGATGGCTTCAAGAAGCGCCATATTCACCCCTAGAACCAGGTGCAGATCCAGGACTGAAATCTGGGGGAAAAGGGGGGCAAAAAAAAAGACTTATTGCTGCCTTAAATATGTAAACCAGATCGTCAACACAAGAAGGAATATAAAAGTTGAACACAGAACACTCGATCACACAGACAGGGACAGGCATATGCTCGCTTTTACACTCAGGGACAAATGTATGCGACCACTATACAAAAACCAATATAATCAATAAAACTGCCATATAGTAACGATTTAGCGGTCAGATAGTAGTTCTATACAGGGTGAGGTGCAGAGTATAATCATCCTATGCTACAGATTATACAAGAAAATACAGTGCAGACACAGGCAAAATAAACAACAATTAAATCCAGTGACTCACAGTTGACGCCTTTTCTGGTTGTAGTCGTACACTTTCCTTTTCTGCTTTAGACAGCTCAGACCACTTTGATGAGTTCCCCTGACAACTGCAGAGTATGCATCTCAGACCAGATCCCTAAATAAGTTCCGACCCCAGACTAGACCCCTAAATTAATTTAGACCCCAGACCAGACACCCAAAAATAATTCAGACCCAAGACCAGTCACTTACATTACTTCAGACCCCTGACCAGACCCCTAGACTAATTTCAGACCCCAGACCAGATTCCTAATTGAATTTCAAACCCCAAATTAGACTCATAAATTACTTCAGACACCAGACCCCTAAATAAATCACAGACCCCACACCAAACCCCTAAATAAATTTAGGACCTCAAATCAGATCAATTAAATAATCAGACCTTAGACCAGATGATTCTACATACTCAGTTCTCCTCTCTACCAACTCCTCTTCAGCTCTGGGCAACACTACACACAGGGTCATTGCCATCATTAAATTCCCCTCAATCTGCTCCTGCCTAGAAGAAAATTCTTCCCGGGAATATTGTCTCAGTAATGGTTTGAACCATCCAGGATTGTTTCTCACAGACTCCATTAGATAAAAAACCTGTGTGTGTCCATGTAAAATTGGAGGCAGATAGAAGCACAGTATGGGCCCCTAAAGTTCTATGGCCGATGTAATCGAGATCTGTGTAACAGAGATCTTTAATATGGCCATGTGCTTGGAGACTAAACAAAGGACATTTATTTGGTTATATTCTCAAAATCTGACCTTTAATTTCAAACATATATTTGTGTTTTCTTGAAATCCATTCATCGGTAACAATTCATGTCCACTATTCACACTAGTAGACTACATCCCACAAAAATAAAACAATCGACACTAGATTTGCACTGTTCCAGCATAATCTGTGCTTCCACTGACATCACTCACATCATTGCTGCTCATGTACTTCTATACAAACAAAAATGAATAATCATTATAAAGCCAGAAATTGGAAACTGCTATTTGAATTGCGGCTTGAACAAACAGCCAAATATTCTCTTCCCTATAAATCATGAAGCAATCCTTGCACCTAAATATTTGCTCGACCTGGCATATCTGGAATCTTTATCTATACACTTGCAAGTAATACAGCTCTAGCTAACTTTACATGTCATTTTTCTCCTTTTCTTGCTTGAATACACCAGGGTATATGTGTTATACACCCTAGGATTCTGTGGGTTATTTTAATGCTTATTCCATATATTTGCACACTTTTTGCCTAACAACTTAGATGTACCCACCCCAGCAGATAGAGATTTCTTTCAATGGTTGGTGACTATTTTGAGAAATATTTGGCATCTACAGTATATCATAGTGAGTTTCTTTGTGTGCCATATTTTGCTATCTCTCTGTTCTTTGTATTTGTATGTGCTTATTCCTTGAAGACTTTGGGCGGGTTCACACATGGCGGATTTTCACTTAAATTCCGCTGCGGACACTCCGCAGCGTTAATCCGCAGCGGAGCCGTTTCTCCATTGACTTTCACTTTAATTTCGCAGTGTTCGTTTACACGATGCGTACAATTCCGCTGCGGAGCATAGGCTGCGGAGCGGAATGTGGTGTCCGCAGCATGCTCTGTCTGTTGCGGAGCAGTGGCGGACTGGTTGCGGACTCATGGCGGAATTTCTCCATTGACTTCAATGGAGATTCTAAGTTCCGCAATGAAGTCCGCAGCTGTCATGCACATGTTATGTGTGGTGCGGAGCGTATTGGTTTTTTAACATGACATTTCTTCATTCTGGCTGGACCTATGTATTTCTAGGTCTACAGCCAGACTGAGGAAGTCAATGGGGCTCCCGTAATGACGGGAGCGTTGCTAGGAGACGTCAGTAAATAGTCACTGTCCAGGGTGCTGAAAGAGTTAAGCGATCGGCAGTAACTGTTTCTGCACCCGGGACAGTGACTACCGATCCCAATATACATGTATCTGTAAAAAAACATATAAGTTCATACTTACCGAGAACTCCCTGTTTCTGTCTCCAGTCCGGCCTCCCAGGATGACGTTTCAGTGGAAGTGACGGCTGCAGCCAATCACAGGCCAAGCACAGGCTGCAGCGGTCACATGGACTGGAGCGTCATCCAGGGAGGTCGGGCTGGATGCCGAAGGAGGGACGCGTCATCAAGACAACGGGCGGTAAGTATGAATTTCTTTTACTTTCACTAGGGAAAGTGCTGTCCCTTCTCTCTATCCTGCACTGATAGGGAGAAGGGAAGCACTTTTCCTGCAGTCCGCAGCGGCCAGTCCGCATCAATTTTCTGCACATTTTGTGCAGATCCGCAGCCGTAATCCGCAACCCGGATTAGGTGCGGCATTGATGCGGACAGTTGCGGAGGAATTCCGCCATGTGTGGTCATGCCCTTTCAGTGCTCTACATACTGCTTCCCTCTGACCTTCCTTGTCTTGCACCCTTACCCATACCCTACTTTTTAATCAGGCATTCTCTGGCAATAGTTCATTGTCACTCACCTCTGACACTCTTTTAACTCTGGTGGTGGGCCCCAACAGCTACTTGGCCTTATAACTGCTACTGTGCTTGCTACTCTAGTAGTTATACCCTTGTAGTTTAGTCCTCTCGGATAGCTGTGCGTCTATAGAGTGTATAACCTTAGTGCCCCGGTCAGAATAAAAACTATGGCCCTGGAGCTGAAGAGCAACAATGTTACCCAATGCACCATTCCGAATTGTTGTTTTCATGCTGCTATTTTCATGTTTGGAGTAAACTGTATTGCTGCCTTATTCTACTGCTTTGCCATTTCATCATAATGCAACAGACATGCACAGTAGAAGGAGGAGAGCTGTATGCTGGGAATAATGATTGAACGTACCTGTATGACCTAGTTGTGCACAGGGGCGTGCTGTGTCAGTATGCACATTGCCTTGAGCCCTGGGCTGATGTGAGTGTTTGGTAACAATCTGTAATGCCATTTTAGATGAAGATATGAGAAAAGACTACAGGGCACATACGGATGCCGAAATATCATATTAGTCTAAATTTGTATGATCCCAGCATTTTGTAATGTCTAAATGAATGTGTATTGCATGCAAACATTAAACTTTTAAGATTAACATAACTACCCATACATTTCTTTCAATATGAACTGTCACATACTAAAAATGGTATAAACAAGCAATGGTAAGGCACCCTTTCTAACCCAAAACTGTTGCACTTTCGGGGTACTACCAAACCAATTCTACTTAATATACAGATGGCACGCCATCTCAAGTACTAAAGCCAAGGTTTTTTGTCTCAATGACTCAAAGCTGATGTCATCAGACTATGCTGCCCTATATAAGGGTGGCATAGTACTGGTCCATTCTCCTATTACAAAAACTGCCAAAAAAATATTGTGCCATTTGGCTTATAGAAGCATTTAAATAATACACCGGACTCATACACATTTTAGGTGCAGCTACAGATTCATTAAAAAAAGATCAGCATCTATTTTTTTTCCCAGATTCTATACACCCAATGATGTTAATCTTACCACCATGGTTAAACATGGGATGGGCTTAAAGAGACTCTGCCACCACATTATAAGTGCCCTGTCTCCTATATAAGGAGATGGGCGCTGTAATGTAGGTGACAGTAATGCTTTTTATTTTAAAAAAACGATCTTTTTTCACAACGTTAGGAGCGATTTTGGTTTATGCTAATGAGCTTTCTTAATGCCCAAGTGGGCGTACTTTTACTTTCGACCAAGTGGGCGTTGTACAGAGGAGTGCATGACGCTGACCAATCGGCATCATGCACTCCTCTCCATTCATTTACACTGTACTAGCGATATAGTTATATCACTATGTGCAGCTACATACACAAGCACTAACATTACTACAGTGTCCTGATAATGAATACACATGACCATCCAGCCTGGACGTCATGTGTACTCAGAATCCTGACACTTCTGAATCTTTTTTTGTGAGATTCCGGCAAGTGAAACCAAATCTCGTTTAGCTCCGTAATCTGGCGAGATTTGGTTTCACTTGCCGGAATCTCACAAAAAAGATTCAGAAGTGTCAGGATTCTGAGTACACATGACGTCCAGGCTGGCTGGTCATGTGTATTCATTATCAGGACACTGTAGTAATGTTAGGGCTTGTGTATGTAGCTGCACATAGCGATATATCTATATCGCTAGTGCAGTGTAAATGAATGGAGAGGAGTGCATGATGCCGATTGGTCAGCATCATACACTCCTCTGTACAACGCCCACTTGGTCGAAAGTAAAAATACGCCCACTTGGGCATTAAGAAATCTCATTAGCATAAACCAAAATCGCTCCTAACGTTGTGAAAATAGATCGTTTTTTTTAAATAAAAAGCATTACTGTCACCTACATTATAGCGCCGATCTCCTTATATAGGAGATACGGCACTTATAATGTGGTGACAGAGCCTCTTTAAGTAAACACTTTAACCTTACACCGTCTCCCCTTGCGTTTAAAAGGGTTGTTAAATTAGAACAACCGCTCCCGAAAAGACAGCCCCCCTGTGATCGGTTGATCGTTGAACGCCTGGCTGCTGAAACCCCTGGTCATCATCAAATAGGACTTATGGAAAAGAATCTTGTTGGGACAACTCCATTAACAATTTAATTACTTTATCAGAAAAAGATTTTTGCATTCTCTAAAAGAAAACATGGTTTTCTCTAAGGAATTGTTTCTTTCTATATCCTTTGTATATTTAAATATCATTCCAGACAAACTGTTTCCCTGCATGTTTTGTTTGATGAAACCTAAATATTTGAAGGCATGATTAAACAGAAGGTGACGTTCCAGATGATCGATGTTCGGAGCTTAGTTTGCCATTGTGTATAAATCTCTTTCAGGGATTTGAGGATTCTGTTATCTCTTCTAGACAAGAGTTAAAAAAAGGGAACAGTATTAGATAGAAAATATTGAAACATAACATATATGAGTATGTGGGAAAAAAACTTTGGAAAGGGAGGTAGAAGATTTCTATCATGAATTCTATGTTGGCTGTACCAAAATGTAGGTGCATATAGGCTTTTTTTTCTAATAAGCAATAATGCCTTAATACCCACCCACTATTGTTGATGAAAATCAAGTGGTTACAACTAAGGGAAAAAATATCTATCTAGAACATACTTTTACATTCTGTTAGATGTTTTTTGGCCAATTATTTTATAATGGTATACTATATATAAGATATTTGGCACTGAATGCTATTTGAGGGTTATTTTCTTCCAATAATGTTTATGTGCAGTTCTTAATTAAAATGGCTTATCATGAATATCTTCTTGTCCCACTAAGTTGGAATAAATAATGTTACATGTTGCTGTCATAGTGTCTCATATGCACCTCTAAGAAATAGTGAACATGATTGGTCAATACCCTCTCTGAACAAGTCTGCAAGCTCCACCCCTAAGACTCATTTAACCTAAATAACAATTATTGGGTAATGACATAACAAGGCATAAAAAACATCACTTCACTGAGGACTCTCAAGAGAATTTATTATAAATTAACATTGATTATAAATTAGAAAACAGTAATAAGTTCTCTTTGAACGGGTTGCCGGGTTGAACTACCTCTGCTAAGAAGGGGGCTACCTGGTAAAGAGCCAGTCATAATTTCCCCTGTAATGATCCTGAAGGGGGAATGTATCACCTATTGAAAGGAGTGGGTTATATGTCCAAAATGCAGACTTGTAAAGTCAAGGTTGTCGTCAGCAACGGGCAGATGGGGGCAACATGCCCACTGGGCTGGGGGGCACTTTGGAGCTGTGGTTAAACATGATGTACACTTGTCAAACTTAGGTAAGCATAGTTGAGTGGTTTGAAGCAAGCCATGTGTGCAGCCCTCCAAAAGAAGAGCTACTCTTTGTAGCGGTTCTCTGCTCAGACTAATAAAAGCAGAGACAAAGCTGTGTTTGCCTCATTTTCCCAATAAGATATACAAAAAGGGGTTTCACATATAGAACAACCCCTTTAGCACAGGTCTAAATGTCTTATATTTTAAATATTGGCTAGATTATGTTTGAGTAAAAATTTCAGGATTTTAAAGAGGCTCTGTCACCAGATTTTCCAACCCCTATCTCCTATTGCAGCAGATCGGCGCTGCAATGTAGATAAGAGTAACGTTTTATTTATTTTTTAAAAGAAGCATTTTTGGCCAATTATGACCATTTTTATATTTATGCAAATGAGGCTTTCTAAAGTACAACTGGGCGTGTTTAAAGTAAAAGTACAACTGGGCGTGTATTATGTGCGTACATCTGGGCGTTTTTACTCCTTTTACTAGCTGGGCGTTGTGAATAGAAGTGTATGATGCTGAAGAATCTCTCGAGATCTCTCGAGAACACGCTGTGTGTCTGTCCACTGCCAGAAGCTGGGTGGTAACGAAGAGAAGTGGATGATGCTGATTCGTCAGCATCATACACTTCTAGTCACAACGCCCAGCTAGTAAAAGAAGTAAAAACGCCCAGATGTACACACACAATACACGCCCACTTGGACATAACTTTAAACATGCCCAGTTGTACTTTAGAAAGCCTCATTTGCATAAATATAAAAATGGTCATAACTTGGCCAAAAATGCTCGTTTAAAAAAAACAAAAAAAACGTTACTCTTATCTACATTGCAGCGCCTATCTGCTGCAATAGCAGATAGGGGTTGCAAAATCTGGTGACAGAGCCTCTTTAAGCCTTTACATCTGAAGTTGGTAGTCACTTTCTATATGGAATAATGAGGATTTTGTCCACTTAATGGAAACCAAGTGAAGCTGCCATCAAGTATTGACGATCAATTCTCCTAAGCAAAATCTAGAATACAATTCCAAAGTATCTATTAACAATTGTATACATCCGCATCCAATGCATTATGGAAGGTAAACCATAACCACGAGGTACTTTAGATTTCAATGCTAGTATAATTGATTTGCCTCTTCTGTTAACCCTCTTGATAGAATGTAAAATTATAAGTGAAATCTTTGAAAATAAATGGGAATTGATTTAAATAAAGTTCACTTGGTGAACCATTTTCATTACAGCCAGAAAGCAATATAGGCAGGATTATCTGAGTAAACAAAATTTGTGGATATCACCCTATAAAAGACTCATTATGTAGTACGGCATTTCATCTAAAGAGTATATGATTCCTTAGAATGCCATAATTGACATATAAATAAACATTCACTTCCTCTGTGGCGGAGAGGCTCCCCTCTTTATACCCCTTTTATTTCTAGAGGTTTTACATTGCGTGTATTCATGTCAGTGCTCTTGGCTATAACTATTGCCCTGCAGATGTCAACATATTCTCTAGTTCTTAAATGAATGTAGGGAGACTGTACATTTGATGACTTGATTTCTATTATATTTGTGCTCAGGGGTGAAATGTGTATTAATAACATAGTAAACGCATTCTTCGCTATACAGTATGATGAGTGCAGATTCTTCCCTGAAATGTAGCACATAGATAAACACCAAGTAGGCATTCTATCTTTACATTTTCCAAGAGATTGCTTCTTTTGTGATATATGTTAAAGGGTTCTGGACAGACCTTTTTTATATATCCTATTAGGGACATGTGCACATCACAGAGGGAGGTCCCTAGAAAGAGAATGGTCTCTAGAAAGAGCAGCATCAGCTTTGTCAGATTTAACGTGACTATGTAATACATGGTCACTTATTCATTTAAATAGGCACCATGTAATACTAGATTTTCCCGGATGCAGCTAATGCAGGAGAAATGAGTGGCTGCCCGCTGAAGCTGTTGCAATCAGCCAGGGCATCCTTAACCCTTTTCCGCCACAGTCATTTTTCGGATTTTCACTTTTGTTTTTTCTTTTTTCCATCAATATTGCCTTATGAGGCTTGTTTTTTGTGGGACAAGTTGTAGATTTCAGGAAACCATTTATTGTACCATATAATGTAGTGGAAAATCGGTAAAATAATATTTGTGGGGTGGAATAGAAAAAAAACTGCGATTCCTCAATCTTTTGGGGGGTTTTATTTTTACGGCGTTCATCGTGCAGTAAAAACGGCATGTTAACTTTATTCTGCGGGTCAATACGATTACGGTGATACCAAATTTATATACTTTTATATGATTTACTACTTTTACAAGAGAAAAACTGATTGTTAAAAATAAAATTTGAGCTTTGTCGCCATATTCTGAGTACCATAACTTTTTGTTTTTCGTCGATTGAGCGGTATGAGAGCTTATTGTTTGCGGGGTGAGCTGTAGTTTCTATTGGTAACATTTTGGGGTACATGAGATTTTTTGATAACTTTTTATTCCATTTTTTGTGGGAGATGAAGTGACCAAAACAGCGATTCTGGCGTTTAAATTTGAATTTCCCCGTGTGGACTAAATAATCATATATTGTAATAGTTCCGACTTTTACGGATGCATCAATACCAGTTATGTTCATTTAAAAAAAAAAAATTTACATTGTGTTTGAGGGGAAAATGACAAAAGTTTATTTTTTCTCTTTAATATATATTTTTTTGAAAACTTTATTTTACTGTTTTTTTTTTTTTTTAATTGTCTCCATAGAGTAATTGAACCAGAGATTGATGGATCGCTTGCATGATATACTGCAATACTAATGTATTGCAGTATATTGTGATACTGAGACTCTCCTATTCATAGAAGTACAAACATGTAAGTCCAGGGGTCCTTCATCAGGCCCCCAAAATGCCATGCCAACCAATAGTACCATGCAATCGTATTATGGGGTGGCATTGCAATGTTACAGGGGGCCTCACCCCTGTTTCTAGTCATTTAAATGCTGCAGTTGATATTGACACAGCATTTAACCAGTTAAACAAGCGGGATTCCGCTCGTTACCCTGTTGTGTCGGCTATAACACACAGCCGATACACTATTCAAGAAAATCATTGTTTTATTATGATCATTGGTAGATATTTAGCCATCATATTATCTCATCTTGGATTATTTGATCAGGATGGGAAATAAAGTAGTTTAAGAGCTTTCTATTGCTCCCTGTAGAATATAAAATATGTTAGTACAGTAGTTGCTGCCCACTTATCTTTTTCATTCAACATAAGAATTTGGTACATATCTGGCATCAGCCTTCATGGGCAAATCCAATCCTATCGTTTTTTCCTGGCAGTATTGCCAAGTCACCCACTAGTATGTTGATATTGATATTTTAGGTGCACAGATTTTAACAGCCTAGACTGGAACAGTAAGTGGTTAATGTGGCACCCAAAAATATTTATGCCGCCCTAGTGTGATCTGGGTGCCTCCAAACAGCCACCAACACACGGCTCTGATGTGGGCATAACAGTTGTAGTCTTAGGACAGATACAATTATAGTAACTAATGTTGTCAGTCACACTACTGATAACATAGCAAGCAGTGAGGTATCAGTGTAAGGGCAGATATGCTGCGTAAAAGTACACAAAAGCATCCGTCCTGGAAACCGCAGGGAATTCTGCACGAAAAAACGCACCAAATTGTGTTGCAGTTTTTCAAAGCAGAATCTCCTCTGCGAAAATACTTCAGGGAAAGAAAAAAAGTTAATACTTACCCCATTCTCTGTTGTCCTAGTGATGCGTCCCTCTGTTCTGGGCGCAGCCTGGCCTCCTGGGATGACGCTGCAGACCATGTGACTGCTGCAGCCTATGATTGGCTGCAATAGTCACGTTGGATGAAACGTTACCCCGGGAGGCCAGGCTGCACTCAGAACAGAGGCTCACGTCGCTATGACAACTCCCGGGGGTAAGTATGAACCTTTTTTTATTATTTTTCAATAGAATTATTATTATTTTTTTCTGAATTACGATTTTTTCCACAGAATCATAGCTTATCCACCACAAAAATGCAATATTTGCCTATTTGTTGTGGGGTTTCAATGGGAAAAACCTAGAACAGAAGTGATTCCGCAACATAAATTGATATGCTGTGGATTAAAAAAACGCACCGCAGGTCAATTTATGAACGCTTTCTTGGCAGAATTTTTCGGCTGTTTGTGGATGAAATTTGTTCAAATCTCATCCACTCTGCTGCTACTGTACTATGATACAGATTTTCCGCAATTAAATCTGTTGCGGAAAATCCGCAGTGTTTACCCTGTCTGTTCCTACCCTCAATTTTTGGAAATTCTTGAAAAATATACCATTAACCCCTTAGTGACCAGCCCATTTTAGGCCTTAATGACCAAGCTATTTTATTCGTTTTTCTATAGTCGCATTCAAAGAGCTATAACGTTCTTATTTTTTCGTCTACATAGCTGTATGAGGTCTTGTTTTTTGCAGGATTAGTTGTGCTTTTTAATGGCACCATTTTTGGGTACATATAATTTTTATATTAACTTTTATTAACCTTTTTGGGGGGGATTATAAAAAAAAACTGAAATTCCGGCATTGTTCTATGCGTTTTTAAATTGACGCCGTTCACTGTGCGACGTAATTAACATGTGACCTTTATTCTATGGGTCGGTACGATTACGGCGATACCACATATGTAGAGGTTTTTTTATGTTTTACGACTTTTGCACAATAAAAACACTTTTGAGCTAAAATTATTTGTTTTTGCATCGTCGCTTTCCAAGAGCCGTAATTTTTTTATTTTTCCATCAATGTAGTAATTTTTTGGGCTTGTTTTCTGCGGGACAAGACGTAGTTTTGAATGGTACTGTTTTGGGGTACATGGGAATTATTGATTCATTTTTATTATGACTTTTTTGGGGGGCAATGGAAAAAAAATTCAATTTCGCCATAGTTTTTGGCGTTTTTTTTTTACGGTGTTCACTTTGCGGTTTAAATTACATATTAACTTTATTAATGGAGTCATTACGGTCGCGGCGATACCACATATGTGTACTTTTTTTTTTTTTTTACACTTTTACTAAATAAAACCACTTTTTATGGAAAAAAATGGTTTTATTTATTTTTTTACTGTACTTTTTATTAATAATCTTTATTTCACTTTGATTACTTATTTTATTAGTCCCACTAGGGGACTTTACTGTGCGATATTCCGATCGCTGCTATAATGCTCTGGTATACTTCGTATACCAGAGCATTATTGCCTGTCAGTGTAAATCTGACAGGCAATCTGTTAGGACGTGCCTCCGGCGCGTCCTAACAGGCATATGTCCAGGGCAGACCTGGGGGCTTTTATCAGTCCCCCGGCTGCCATGACACCCCATCGGAGACCCGCGATTGCATTCGCGGGCCGCCGATGGGTGACAGAGGGAGCGCACTCCCTCTGTAAACAAAGTTAAATGCCGCGGTCGCTATTGACGGCGGCATTTAACGGGTTAAACGGCCGCGATCGAAGTAAACTTCGATCGCGGGCGTTGGAGCAGGAGCTCAGCTGTCATCAGACAGCAGAGCCCCGGCTCCTGCCTGCACGGGAGACCCGTGCAGGACTTAGACTAGGCTGACGTGAAAAGGCGTCAGCCTAGCCTAAAGCCCAGTAGTGAATCACGTTAAAAGGCGTATTAGTGGTCACTAAGGGGTTAAGCTTCATCATATTGGCTGTTCACCAATTTAAAATGTTCTGCTTTGTAGCGAAAGTAAATTGTTAAATCATTTGCATTCTTACTTCAAAATAAACATTTGAAAAAAACCTGGAATTCTTTTGAAGCCCCCTGAGATCCAGTTATGTTCAGGAGGGATAAAATAACAAGGCAAAATACAATAACAACTTACTGGGTTAAGTAGACTCTTGTAATAGTATAAATTCATCAACCTTGTGTTTAATGCTTTCACTGCCATGGACTATATTAAACACTAGTATAGAAAACCGGTTACACGGGTTTGCTAGCTAAAGGAATGATGATAAGTATTTGAAAAAAATATTATAAAAAGTATAAGTGTATTTTAAAACTTAATTACCAAAATTTGAAAGCTAAGAAAAATGCGGAAGCGTTTGCTGAATAATAGATTATTCACCCAGAATAAAGGACGTGGACCTCCTTCCGTATTACCCTATAATGTAGTAGATATTACCTGCAGTCCTATGTAACACCACAGATAACACACAGTGATAACTCTGAGTACAGATAATGTAGTAGACATTACCTGCAGTCCTATGTAACAGCACAGATAACACAGTGATAACTCTCTGAGTACAGATAATGTACATGTTACCTGCAGTCCTATGTAACACCACAGATAACACACAGTGATAACTCTCTTAGTACAGATAATGTAGTAGATGTTACCTGCAGTCCTATGTAACAGCACAGATAACACACAGTGATAACTCTCTGAGTACAGATAATGTAGTAGATGTTACCTACAGTCCTATGTAGCACCACAGATAAAACAGTGATAACTTTCTGAGTACAGATAATGTAGTAGTGTTACCTGCAGTCCTATGTAACACCACAGATAACACACAGTGATAAATCTCTGAGTACAGATAATGTAGATGTTACCCGCCGTCCTATGTAGCACCACAGATAACACAGTGATAACTCTCTGAGTACAGATAATGTAGATGTTACCTGCAGTCCTATGTCAAATCACAGATAACACACAATGATAACTCTGAGTACAGATAATGTAGTAGATGCACACACAGAAATATATACACGTACAGATACATATATAGGCACTTAGACACACAAATACACACACACACACACACACACACTCACTCACACATACTGGAACTTATACACACACAAATACAGAGACACACAGACAAATAGAGGCATAAACAACAGACGGACTGAGTACTCATCTCCTTCCTCACAGGCTTCTTGCAGGTGCGGCTGTGGGCGGAGCTAACTGTGCCTCGGACACCACGTCCTTACCAAATATATATATATATATATATATATATATATATATATATATATATATATATATATATATATATATATATATATGATAAGCATTTTAAAACCTGTCTGGCTTCACTAACAATTGTAAAGCCCTCTTAAAGGGGTATTCCCATCAAAGACATTTATGTCATATCCATAAAATATGTAATAAATGTCAGATAGGGGCGGGTTCCAATCTGATAGTTGCAGGTCCCTCGACCCCTTGCTGTGCTAAAAAGTTTTCATAACTCCCATTCACTTCTATGGAAGTCATGGAAACAGCATAGCACAGTAGATATGTCATAAATGTCTAAGATGGGAATATCCCTTTAATAGCCTACACACAATTTTTGTAATACGCCTTTTAAATATTGGCAGTTGTTCCAGATGCGTGGAATTTTGCCTATATGATGACTTATTATTTTACTAAATACCAAACAATATCAGATTTTTGTGATTATTAGTCAGTCATAGAATGCTAAAAAAAATTAATTATCAAGGAGTTCTGAGATCATAGTAGAAGGCACATTATTCTTTATGAAGAAGGAACTACTAACAAAAGGAGAAGGAACTTCCTACAAAAGCCATCAGCGACATATCTCCTCTGCAGGAAGAGAAAAGTAGTGCCGGTATAGCGCCACTCATTTCTGTATAATCATCAGGTTCTGACATCAGAACGTAATGTTTGTACAAATATTATTTCTAGAGATGTTAATGGAAAGAAAAGTTCTGTTGGCACTGCCATGAGAGGTACGGTTTGAAACCTCTGGCAACAGTATCATCAGATTTGACAGGAAGAATAACTATGTACTCAGCACTATTTTTCCAGTCAAAACAAGAACACCATGATGGAACCCGGCGGACCCTATTGTAAGTCAATGGGGTCAGTCACGCGCTGTTGGTATCCATCCAATGACGGATCCAGAAATGTGTAGTTGTTTGCGTTATAAGTTGTTATATCCTCGATAATTTCATAAATAAATATTGCCTGTATGATAAACACTAATAAACTAGCGGAGATTTACCATTGCCACAGTACTCTGCTGGCTTCAAGGTTAGTAGCGTTGTTCTTATGTGCATGTGGTCATTGTAGTGTGTGATGTTACTATATGTTCTTATATTTTACAATTAGAAATGACTCCTACTAATGGTTTCCTATGGACTAAGGGAAGGTCTTTGTCAGTAGTTATCAAGGACTATTCATGTCCATTACCCAGTTTCCATCTTCCACACTCCACACCTGCTTTGTTTGCTTTCAGTATCTGGAAAATTAAATATGGATAAATATCCATGGATTAAAATGACAATTTAATTGTTGCACCATTTACACAATGTATAGTATGTAGTCTTGAAAAAACAGAAGTGAGGAAGGAAAAAAAAAGGGGGGGGATTGGGAAAGAAGAGGGGGGGGGGGACAGGCACTGCTCTAAGGTAATGTTGTATGACCAGTTTGTATGAATTGATTCAAAAGACAGCAACTCATCGACATAGGTGAGTCTAGCTGGTGAAATTGTTTACTCACCCTATGGAGTTGTGCAAAGTTCATCGGCACAACTCAACTTTAAAACTTCGTAGCATACAGTATGCTGGCATCGGCGGCAGGTAGGCACCTAATCCTCCGGTGAAAGGTAATATCCAATGGATTATGCAGAAAAATTCACTCCTTCACGAGGCGCTCCTGTATGTACGTGGTATATTTTGTGGTTCCCCTTCTGTTAGATAAGGAACGATCCACTAACTTCACGTTTGGGTAAAATTTAGAATTTATGCCATATATATGATGAAACAATAACCAATCACCAGAAGCCTGATGAAGACCCAGGTTCTGGGTCGAAACTCATAGCCCACCAGTGCTGTTTTACTGTTTTATTTGTTTTTATTGTTTCATCATATATATGGAATAAATTCTACATTCTACCAAAAGTGGATCGTTCCTTACCTAACAGAAATGGAACCACGAGATATACCACATACATACAGGAGCGCCTCGTGAAGGAGTGAATTTTTCTGCATAATCCATTGAATATTACAACGTATAATATGCATATTTTCCATCTTTCTTGTGTGTGCTGCTGGTAAAGCATAGAATGCCCCCAATTCCAATATTATTTACTCTTATCTGGCTGTCATTCTGCATAATTATATTTACCTAAGACATCTTTTTGTTGCTCGACACCTGACAACTCCTGTAAACTCCTTGACGTGATGGTTCATATCAGCAGAAAACCATTGCACTGCTTGGTCATGCATGATCCTGAAATCTCTGAAGGGAAGTCTATGAGGTATAAATTGAGCAGGACGGATGCTGGGAGTACATGTGCTGATTCATGTAACGTCTACTAGGTTTTCTTTAGATGATAACAAATGTGTGATATGTTTATGACATTCTGGTTGTTGAGGGGAAATTATGGATCCTGTGTGTACAGAAGATCAAAGATGATCAATATATTATCAGACCTGGACAGGAAGAGAGAAAGCATCAAAGCAGAGAACACCACAGCCCAGGATCCTAAGACTTTCTCCGGAATAATGTGTTTCTTTTTTACATGTTATATATGTAAACATCAATATATTAAATCCCGTAAGTAACAATGCTAATGAGAAAAAAAGAAAAAAAACTGCTAGTAAGAGTGTTTACTAATACAGTAGTTTTACCCGCAAACCTGGGCTGTCAATAACATTCAATTTGAAAACTGTGCCATTTTGCATTAAGAAAAGTTGTATTACATAAGAGAGAAGTTGGGGCCTCCCTCCCGTCCTGAGAGATACAAATAATGTTACATCCTTTTAGTCTAGAAAAGAGCAGGGCTTGAATAAAACTGCATCATTTTCATATCAATTGGGGGCTATGACTTTAAGCACCGATACATGAGCATATATCAATCACGTTTCTACTTTGTAAATAACAGATGATATATTATATTACATTCTGACTTCTGCATAATAAAGTTGTAATAAATATGCATAATACCTTTAATCTTGACGGTGTCAAAATTATTTTTCACAGTTTTCTGGCTCATTTCAAATAATGATATTGCTATTAATTGTTTTTCATAAGTGGTTAAAAAAAAGACCGCCACAGTAAACCGGTGTGAAGGTGAATACCAAACGCATTTAGAGTGAATATTACGTCTCAGCCCTGTATAGCAAAACATGCATTTCCGGATGTATGTTTTAGTCAAGAAATCACGTTGGCTGAGTGAAAAGATTTCTTACACTTACTATAGTTGGCCACTATGTGGCACTGTCCCAATGACTTGCACACATGCACAATTGTGTAGTTGTCTGAGCATCAAAGGGGTTTTCTCATAAAGAACATGTAGCATATATCCACAGGATAGGGATAAATGTCTGATTGGTGGGGGTCCGACCATTGGGGACCTCCACTGATCCTGAGAACGGGGGTTTCCGTTGTGCCCTATGTCAATGGAGAGGGAATGTGCATGCTCGGCCACCACTTCATTCACTTTCTATGGTGCTGTTGGAGATAGGAACTCCGGGACCCCCATTCTCAAGAGCAATGGGGGTTCAAGTGGTGAAGCCTCTAATGATCAGACATTTCTCATCTATCCTGTGAATAGGTGATACATTAGCTTTATGGGAAAACCCCTCATATTCATTAAACACTTACTAAAAAAAGTAAACGTATATTTTATTGGGGTACATTATGTTCACACATGGCAGAATTTTTGCAGAAATTTCTGCGACTGTCCCATTCATCTGAATGTAGCTTGCAGAAATCTGTCGTGTGTGAACACAACCTTTGGGTTAATGCACACTGGCACGAAGTCTTGCAGCAGCGCAGAGAGACTGTACTTCTCCTTTAATATGGAGCCATACAGGCTCAGTGCACTGATATACAGGTTTGGGCTTCATGTACAAGGAGGTGTTATCCCCTAGACCCAATTTCCTAGGGAAGAATACCTCCATACATACAGAGCCTGGTGGAGCCTGCGGCAATTTATTTCTGTCAGATTCATATGGAATAACCTCTGCATGTCTCTGTATGAAATTGAAAGAATTTGAGAGTATGGCAGGGGTGTGCCTTGGCCACAAATCTGAAGCTTGAAACCTATGCTGGTTACACAAAAAGGGGAATGAAAGGTTACTTATATCTGGCCTGTATTCTATTCCTTTCATACACCACATTAAATACACTGTAAACATACAGACACATGATGTCATTGCGCACACTGTACACATAGGGGGACATGATGTCACTGTAGACAAAGCGGCACATGATGTCACTGTACACATAGGGGCACATGATGTCACTGTACACACTGTACACATAGGGTAACATAATGTCACTGTACACATAGGGGCACATGATGTCACTGTACACATAGGGTAACATAATGTCACTGTACACATAGGCGCACATGATGTCACTGTACACACTGTACACATAGGGTAACATAATGTCACTGTACACATAGGGGCACATGATGTCACTGTACACATAGGGTAACATAATGTCACTGTACACATAGGTGCACATGATGTCAATGTACACATTGTATACATAGGGGCACATGATGTCACTGTACACATAGGGGCACATGATGCCAATGTACACACCGTATACATAGGGGCACATGATGTCACTGTACACATAGGGGAACATAATGTCACTGTACACATAGGGGCACATGATGTCAATGTACACATTGTATACATAGGGGCACATGATGTCACTTTACACCCTGTACACATAGGGACACATGATGTCAATGTACACATAGGGGCACATGATGTCACTGTACACACTGTACACATAGGGGCACATGATGTCACTGTACACACTCCACATGGGGACACATGATGTCACTGTATACACTGTGCACATAGGGGCACATGATGTCACTGTACACACTGTGCAAATAGGGGCACATGATGTCACTGTACACACTGTGCAAATAGGGGCACATGATGTCACTGTACACACTGTACACATAGCGGCACATGATGTTACTGTACACACTGTACACACAGTGGCACATGATGTTACTGTACACATTGTACACATAGGGACACATGATGTCACTGTACACACTACACATAGGGGCACCTGATGTTACTGTATACGTTGTACACATAGGGACACATGATGTCACTGCACACACTGTGCACATAGGGCACATTATGTCACTGTACACACTCCACATGGGGACACATGATGTCACTGTATACACTGTGCACATAGGGGCACATTATGTCACTGTACACACTGTGCAAATAGGGGCACATGATGTCACTGTACACACTGTACACATACACACTGTACACACAGTGGCACATGATGTTACTGTACACATTGTACACATAGGGACACATAATGTCACTGTACACACTACACATAGGGGCACATGATGTCACTGTATACACAGGGGCACCTGATGTTACTGTATACGTTGTACACATAGGGACACATGATGTCACTGCACACACTGTGCACATAGGGCACATGATGTCACTGTACACACTGTACACTTAGGGGCATATTATGATGTCACTGTAGACACTGTACACATAGGGGCACATGATGTCACTGTACACATAGGGGCATATGATGCCACTCTGCACACTGTATACTGTACATATTTGGGCACATGATGTCCCTGTACACACTGTACACAGAGGCACATGATGTCACTGTACACTCCATACATTAAGCACATGATGTCTCTGTATACTCTGTACACTGTACACATAGAGGCACATGATGTTACTGTACACACTGTATACATCGGGGGGAAACGCTGATATCACTGTATACACTGTAAAATTAGGGGCACATAATGTCACTGTACACATTGTAAGCATAGGGGCACATGATGTCACTGTACACACTGTACACATAGGGCACACTATGTCACTCTACACACTGTATACTGTATACATAGGGGCATATGATTTCACTGTACACACTGTATCCTGTACATATAGGGGCACATGATGTCACTGTACAGACTGCACAATGTATACATAGGGGCACACAATGTCACTGTACACACTGTACACATATGGTCATATGATGTCAATGTACACACTGTATCCTGTACATATAGGGGCACATGCTGTCACTGTACACTGTATACATAGGGGCACATGATGTCCATGCAAATAAACGTTGTACCTAAATTATGTAAAGAGTCACTCGGCCTGTGATAAATCATAAACAGTGGGGAGTGTATTAATGCAATTACGTCAATTACATGAGTTTGTTTACTGCCACAAATAAGATTTCATGTTTGGTGTCTGTAAAACTGTGTATGGGGAAGGGACTATCCGCAATTGATTCATGATCACTGAAGGGACTACCCACAATTGATTCATGATAACTGAAGGGACTACCCACAATTGCTTCATGATAACTGAAGGGACTACCCACAATTGATTCATGATAACTGAAGGGACTACCCACAATTGATTCATGATAACTGAAGGGACTATCCACAATTGATTCATGATAACTGAAGGGACTATCCACAACTGATTCATGACACCACACATAAAATTTCAATGGCAGGTACAACAGTTTTGCACATGGCTGTCTTCAGAATCAGTCACATGGATCCCAAATACGGTGCCAATAAAAATCAATGGGATCATATTGTATGTCCGTGTGACACCAGATTATACGGAGGTACACAAAGGTCTTATCGCATAGATTTCTGGAGAATCTGTGAGAAAAGAAAATACAGCATCCAGCATCAGATTACGGAGGCATCAATGGAGGCACCATGCAGCTACATTAGCTTACAGGTCCATGCGCCTGGCATTGCTGAGTGCATAAGGCACTACTAGATATGCCTCATTGACTCTTATGGTTCTCGTTTGCTACTTAAATAGGTGGATAGTGCACATATACCCCATAATGCTGTGTTGTCTCATACTAAAAAGAAATCCCAACTGCTCAAAAATACAGCTGCAGACCTTTGTAAGTACTTATGTTAAATACCGTGTACACTGCCCAGCGTGCCTGGCAACTTGTCAGGACGTGATGCTACTGAGTTGATGAGTGAATATAATTAACTAATCACCCTCCTAGTAGTGATCCGGTTATTAAAGGCATCACATCTCTGCAAAAGGAGTGGTTAACCCTGTCATTGCCAGAAAACACCTCCTGCAGAGTAGGAGTGTTAATGACTGTGAGAACACATGGCATGAGATGGCAGCATGGTACAGTAACCGCATTTTATATCTGTCTTAATAAATACTTTCACTTTGGCATACACTAACTGAATATTAACCCCCGGCCATTTAGTACTGGGGTATGATTACTACAAGATTTATTTAAACCCATTTCCTGGCACATTATAACAGCGTGTCAAGACAATAAATGCACTTGTTAAACTGTACTGTATTATTCCAAAGCTAAACAACACAAGGCCAAAGCCAACAACAAAAAAAGAAGAAAAATGCTGTCTGCATACATATTCAATTGCGGCAAATTTGTTGCAGAAATTTCTGCAACTGTCCTATTCATCTTAATGAGGTTTGCAGAAATCCATGCACATGTTGCAGAAACATTCCCCTTCAGATATATAAAATGGAAAGTTCATTCACAAAATGGAAAAATTTAAGGCCTCCTTCACAGAGTGTTTTTTTATTTTATTTTTTAGCTTAAGGCTGGGTTCACATGAGCACATTAACGTCCGTAATGGACGGAACGTATTTCGGCCGCAAGTCCCAGACCGAACACACTGCAGGGAGCCGGGCTCCTAGCATCATAGTTATGTACGATGCTAGGAGTCCCTGCCTCTACGTGGAACTACTGTCCCGTACTGAAAACATGATTACAGTACGGGACAGTTGTCCTGCAGCGAGGCAGGGACTCCTAGCATCGTACATAACTATGATGCTAGGAGCCCGGCTCCCTGCAGTATGTTCGGTCCGGGACTTGCGGCCGAAATATGTTCCGTCCATTACGGACGTAACATGCTTGTGTGAACCCAGCCTTAAATTGCATGTAAAAACACCAGCGTTTTTTTAAAATGTAACATGCATTTTTTATGGCAATTTTACATGCAGTTTTGGTGGTATATTTTATCTAGTGTGATTTTGCATATGCCTTTTTCCTGGTATTTTTGAAGTCCTATAGAGAAACCTATGGGACAAACGCCAGGAAAAAAAACCCCGCTATATCTCAGAGCCTGCTGCTTTCTGAAAAAAATGCCACAGAACACAAAAAAGCCACAAGAACACCGCAAACCAAAATGATTTGTATATAGACTTTCCAATATTTCACTACAGACTTTAAAGGGATTATCCGGGAAGTGAATTTTTTTTCTCAGGGGCTGCAAATGAAATGAAAACTCCCAGTGGGTGTTTACATGCTCGTAGCATGTGACTGCTGCAGCAAATCGGAGGGCTCAGCAGGGCTCACTGGTGACTAATCGTATGTCTGGCATAATGGCAGAAATACAACATATGGCCGCTGAATCGTCTGATTGGCTGCAGCAGACACATGCTACGTGCATGTAAACAAGCGCCGGGACTGCCACCAAGGCGACAGCGCTGGATAGCTGGGGGCAAGGATTGGTAAGTATTGCTTTTTTGTTTTATTTATTTTATTTTCAGCCCCTAAGAAAAAAAATGTACTTCCCAGAATACCCCTTGGAAATAACGCCACAAATAACATCAAACCTAGGACATGCTGCGTTTTTAAGAAAAATGTCACTGTCCCCCAAAACCACTACAAAAACAGCACAAATCAAAATGCTGTATATGTAGACATTCCCAGATTTTACTATCGACTTTAAAGAGGCTGTCACCACATTATAAGTGCCCTATCTCCTACATAAGGAGATTGGCGCTGTAATGTAGGTGACAGCAGTGCTTTTTATTTAAAAAAAGATCTTTTTTCACAACGTTAGGAGGGATTTTGGTTTATGCTAATGAGCTTTCTTAATGCCCAAGTGGGCGTACTTTTACTTTCGACCAAGTGGGCGTTGTACAGAGGAGTGCATGACGCTGACCAATCAGCATCATGCACTCCTCTCCATTAATTTACACAGCAGAATCGCGTTCTTACTAGAACATGATCTGCAGCCTCATACACAGCGATTCTGCTTGATTACATACACAAGCACTAACATTAATCCAGTGTCCTGATAATGAATACACATGACCATCCAGCCTGGACGTCATGTGTATTCAGAATCCTGACACGTCTGACTCTTTTCTTTGAGATTTCCAGCACGGCAAACGAAATCTCGCGAGATTACGGAGGTAAACA
Source organism: Rhinoderma darwinii (assembly GCF_050947455.1). NCBI lineage: Eukaryota > Metazoa > Chordata > Amphibia > Anura > Rhinodermatidae > Rhinoderma > Rhinoderma darwinii. The sequence continues at coordinate 46,316,634 of NC_134697.1, read as the reverse complement.
AGATTTCGTTTCCCGTGCTGGAAATCTCACAGAAAAGATTCAGAAGTGTCAGGATTCTGAGTACACATGACGTCCAGGCTGGATGGTCATGTGTATTCATTATCAGGACACTGTAGTAATGTTAGGACTTGTGTATGAGGCTGCACATAGTGATATATCTATATCACTAGTGCAGTGTAAATGAATGGAGAGGAGTGCATGATGCCGATTGGTCAGCGTCATACACTCCTCTGTACAATGCCCACTTGGGCATTAAGCAACTCATTAGCATAAACCAAAATCGCTCCTAACGTTGTGAAAATAGATCGTTTTAAAAAAAATAAAAAGCATTACTGTCACCTACATTACGGCGCCGATCTCCTTATGTAGGAGATTGGACACTTATAATGTGGTGACAGAGCCTCTTTAAAGTATCACCTGTCAACAGCGTTTTTAGGGCGCAAAACCACCAAAGATGCGAGTAAATGCTAAGTGTGAATTCAACATTAAGAACAGACTGCTACCGATCATTTTTGTTTCTGCTCCTGTGTTTGGCTAAAAACGGATACATATCTATTTGTACCATATTACAGCTTCATACAATTAGGAGGTTATATGGAGCGTAATATAGCTGTATAATTGAGACCTTAGGTTGTGTGTTGGGATTGTTTGTAGTGGTATCAGACGCAACTGCAATGATACGACCCAACACATTGGATAAAAATTGACGGCTAATTGACAGCTATTTGTGACTCCCAGGTTTGCAGTTATGATGCGAAAAATGTACAATACGTATGTAAAATACGATCTTTAAAGTCCCCATAAAGGAAAAAAAAAATTAACAATGTGAATGGCTTGGTAAATGATTGATTGGCTACTGATTTCTAAATTACCAACAGTGCGAAGTTCACAACAGCTAGCACAACAATGCGCAGTCACAGAACACATTGAAACTTTTTTCCATGTTAGTCCACATTATATCAATCTACGGTACAGAGCGTGTCTGAGACCATGGACAATGCGATCACATGTTTGTATCATGTGACCACTTGTCCATGTTCCCAGGTTCCCTGAGGAACTTGTTCAGTGCCTACACACTGTCATTGCAATGACAATGCTTCTAGTGGAGAATACCTCTGTAATATGGCGTTTGACAGAGCATTCCATTATATCGGAGACATATGAATCTACAGTAGGGTCCCATACACTTCTATGGCTGCTGTATTACAGTTCCATGGCAACTTGAAGGTTGTATGGAGCTGTAATCTGGCTATGGGCATTAGCCCTAAGGTGAGACCCTGAACCATTCAGTCACATGGACACATGAAGATGTAAGACACAAAACAGACATGTACTGCAAAGGGTGAAATCTGTAGGAGAAATCTAAAAGAAATCTGTGACATATAGGGCATGCTGCTTTTTCAACATTGTGTGAATGAGGTTTTATAAGACCCCATTCACTTAAATTATAATGTCGTTTGTTGCTTTTTTGGTAGCTTCACAGTACTAAAGCACTAACATAGGAATAGACTCTCCTTCTACACAGCTCATATAATACAAATAATCAGCAGTACCAATCCCGAGTGTCCAATATAGTGTGAAATTTTGATTTGCCTGTTTTTTCGAGACCAAAATGTCACTTGTGTTGACAATAAATGGCTTCAGACTTTATTACTCTGGACTAAAGCTTTGGATTATTGTTATGTACATTTGTTATTATTTACAGTCGGAGGAGGAGTTTAGGAGAGGGGATAACGGCAATGAACTTTTGATAGCAGCGGCCAGTGAGGGATAAGTAAAGTTCAATAGGTGAAATGCTGGTGACAGGTTCCCTTTAATGCAAAAAAACTGTGACTGTGTCTAAAAGAAAAAAACCTTTAAAGCTGTCCAAAATATCAAATAATTTACGAGCAGTAATTTAGCCATTATTCTAATCATCACTATATCTATACTGCCAAAATAATTGGATGCCGTTAAATAAAGTTCTTTGAAGCCTTAAGTCACTGGATTGTTTTACATTTTTTATTGATCATAAACAGTGTATTTGGCAATAATATGATACTGGTCGATAATACACAGGGAGGCACATTGGACATCCTTGTGGATTTTTAAGTGTACAAATTAGTTGGTATTGTTACTATTATTCTTTTTTTCTTTATGGGATAATTTCATTGACAGATTTGTTTATTTTTAACAATAAAATTGAATTGGCCAATTTACACTTTTTGCTATGTTAGCATTACAACTGCAATAGTGCTGTATATTCTGAAGTCTGATGGGGAATGATGTCATCTACTGAACATCATGAGTTAAATTGCAGAAAGGTAAAGAGCTTTGTTGAAGAATAGCAGGTCAAACAGTTAGAAAACCTCTGTACAGACTCTGGGAAATATATTAAACATGTAAAATCACACAGAATAGGTGGACTAGCAAGCTGGTAAGAAGAGGCTAGTATGAGCAGAGGTCTGGCATGTGATGGGATAAGGAGCATTACATGCATAGCTGTGCAGAGGAGGCAGGGAGTGCAGTGCTGTGGAGGAGATGCCTGCACTCCAGAAGCTCCTCTAGACAGCCCCTCTCTGCCTGCGTCTTGCTCCCTCTGTGCCTCTTTCTGACGCAGATAACTGGAAATCACCCTGTACCAGAGCTCAGCTCTTTATAATCGTAGTCATCCTGACAGAGGGAGGGATTTTTGTGATTGTAGTTGGAGATCATGCATGTAAATGTTCCCTGGCTCTGCTTGTGATTGCTGCCACTCTCTCTAGTAATCATCCTGGTGGACATCTACTTCTCCAGCAGCTGACACTTTCCAGGACCTCAGTGTGGTGGTGACCTGTAGACACTGGTAGTCCAGGGAGCTAAGGAATTCAGGCACAAAGGAGGCATCTGTTTACGATTGGAAAGGTGGATCTTCCTCAGCGTTAGGGACCTCCTCGTCGGATGTAAGAAGTGTGAAGCCCTCTGAAGACTGTGCTTCATTCCAACCAAGGGGTCTTGGGGACCGGATCAGGATTTTAATGCACAGCGGATACAAATACCTTGCTAAGAACTTAGAATTCGTGTAGGAATCTAGAGCGCGGACGCAAAAGGGAACTCCCTGTAGGGACGCAAATAGGTGAATAAGGCGTCCGAGCGAGGATCACGACCTGTTGTGCGCAAAGTAAGTTGGAGAAAGTAGGAAGCGGCTGATCCTTTTCTGGAGGGGGGTTGACTTGACCGTGAAGACGACGAAGGGAGAAGGGAAGGCAGCAGGAGCCCCTGCCGGGAATATGGGCACATTGCGGGACTTGCAGTACGCTCTGCAGGAGAAGATTGAGGAGCTCAGGCAGAGGGATGCTCTTATTGACGAGCTGGAGCTGGAGTTAGATCAGAAAGACGAGCTCATCCAGAGATTGCAGAATGAGCTGGATAAGTATCGTTCTGTCATCAAACCTGCAACCCAACAGGTTCATAAACAAACTTCCAACACCTTAGGGGAACAGAGGACCAAGAGGCAGGCTATCTCTGCTGAGCCAACTGCTTTTGACATCCAGGATCTCAGCCATGTCACTCTTCCTTTCTACCCCAAGAGCCCACAGTAAGCAGCAATGTGTCCTTGTAGCATCCTGTCTGTGCTAGTTCAGTGCTCTCTGTATTGTCTCTGTCCATCCACCTGTGTATAGACGACCTACTGCACCTTCTACTTTCCATTTCTGTCTCCATCCTCTGCAGTAATGTATAACTAACACTTCTGTATGGGCTATTGTGCACATTTCTTCCCCCCAAAATCCACAGTAACTGCACTCATCTATGTGTTGTTGTCAAATGTCCAGGTATGTGAAACTAGATACTTTTCTATGTTTGAAAACTATATGTTATGTACCAAATATTGTGATGACTTGGTGCAACTTTTTCCATTATTTGCTTAGTCTATCTCCAAGTTAGGATGTGTGTCTGGTGTATAGCATGGACACTGACCAAGAAAGGGTTAAGAGGTAAATTCTTGTGCTTTGCATTGCTGATAATAGGGAGTAGTTGACACATTTTTATGTCCATAGCAAAGAAAATTGGTGAATTAGTGTAAAGAGGGGGTAATAAATTGCTCTTAGTCTATCATTTTTTTTATATAAAAGTGCAGGATTAGTCAATTACCAACCACAGATGTACAATAGACCACTGTTGTATTGTCCAGACCAAGACATATATATTACAGATTATCATCATGTTCTTTCTTAAATATTATCCTCACATGTTAAGAAAAGTTAAATAATTCAATGAAAACTAAGACATCAAAGACAACATGTTCATCAACATTTCCCATGTGGTTTGAATATCTAGTTGATCAAGAGGCGTGAGCTCCCAATTATTCTAGGCACTGAATATTTTCATTTCCACAATCCTGATTATAAGGGAAAATTAACTAGAGAACAATTTGATGGATTGATTTACACATCCTATGAATCTCCAATCCCTCTTTATGATCTTAACCACAAATAGATCTAGGGATCTCCTAGGTTAAAGGTTGTATTACATCCAAGTTATGTACAACTGAGCAAGATAACTAGTAAGAATTCAGTTTCACCAGATGTAGCTATACTAAGTCCACTTTCACAATAGTTATTTTTTTTTGTAACAAACGTGCATTCGCTTGAATATATATATATATATATATATATATATATATATATATATATATATATATATATATATATGTATTTATATATATTTGCTATACTACTGATGATTGTAGGAACTGGCTTGAAACACGTGGGTTGATCAGTCATCATTTGATGAGTGTTCTCTTCTTTTTACTCTTTAGTTGGGCCCCGTGGCTTATATCAATTAGTAACATACTGTGTATTGGAACTTAGTATTATAAATATTTTTAACACATGTACTCCAATGTATCTATACACTGACACACGCACGCACGCACGCACGCACGCACACACACACACACACACACACGCACACACACACACACACACACACACACACACACACACCACACAACAGAAAACTGCATTGAAAGATTACAGTACAATGGCCAACAAAACAAATGTCTGCATACAACAAATACAGTGTTGCCCATCTATACCATCAAACACCCATATGACTTTTGATTCCGTGTGTTATGTCACCCACTTTTCTTTTTACTTCTTCACACTGTATTAAAACTCACACTCAATGGTATTACAGGGAACGCATGGAGTCTGAAAATAGGAGCAATTCCTATCGGTAAGATGTCAACAGCATATAGGAGAATGAACTCTCAACAGGTTAACAGGTAGCAAACCAGAGTGATTTTGCCTGAAAAGCATAAGCGCATTGATTTGAAAAACACTTCTCCGATCATGGCTTGCAATAACAAAAAGAGAAAAATGTTTTATCATTCCATTTATAGGGTAAATCTGCACACTCCAAAAATGTCGAGCGTTTTACACAATGCAGTTCATCAGATTCCTATATATTCAGTCAGTGCTGAATGCAGTTTATATAATCACAGCGTGGGCTAGCTGAATACATTCCCTAGAGAGGGTGATAATATCCTTCAGAATTAAGCTTGAACTGCAGGGACAGTTTATAAAATCCTTGGGGATTGCCAATGTCAATCACTAAAAGAATGCTAAAACACATTTACTTTCCCTCTTATGCTTTCATTAGTTTTTCTGCCGTATCTCCCATCAGTTAATATGTCAGAATAGTGTGCAGATACCTACAGCTTCATACAATGTTTATGCATTTACATTAGTTGCTTTCTAAAAAAAAAAATGGTGTATCTCCAATATAGTTAATATCCTCCTATTCACATCTCTTATTATAACATATGTCCCCTTCATTACGCAATAAAGAGCCACCTTGAAATAATTGGGTTTGATTTCCTAGTAGGATTGATGGCAGAAAACAATTTATGTTCTTATTGTTGCTGTTGGCTGATTCTGAGGCATGACCATATTTTGTTCCGTCTGCCTAGCAATGGAGGTTATGCCTGGTTCCCTAGCAACAGGAGGCTAACATTGGAATGTTGTGCTCTCAGGCATGGAATGATCATATTCCTATACACTTCTCCATTCGATACCATGTCTATCTTCTGCCTATCAATGGTACCCTCTCTTTTTCATCTTGTTGAATGACTCCCCCGTTTGTTTTTACTGCACTTTTTATGTCAGGTGAACCCTGTGTTCTATTCTGCTGTGCCCTTTTATTCTTCTTTAATCTTTCCAGTCACATCAGCCTTTTACAGTTCTATTATTTTTTGTTCAATTACTTGTGTATTTTACTGTATTCCTATCAATCCATCTCCCGTCATACCACATTTGCTTTGCCACCATCACAGTTTTTTCTTGTGTGCCATTTTTACTGTTCTTGTATGGGCGCTTGAAATGCACATTTATAGGAACTTTACTGGTAAAGTATTTATGACAAGTCAACAAGCAATGCAATGATACGGATTTTAATACTTACTGTCACGATGCGGGGTGTGGGCCCACTGGGCCGTACCGCGTAGCGGGATTGCAGCTGGCCAAACAGGTATAGTACAGAGTCTATAGTCCAGAAAGGGTACCTTTGGCAACTCTGACAGTAGCAGGGCAGGCTCGGCTGGGACATCAGGCATGTAGTAGCAGAACACGACAACAGCTTCAGCATGGCACTTGACCAGGACAGCACAGGATACGGGATACAGGATACACTTGGGAACTGGAAGACACTAGGAGACCATTTGCAAGACAAACTTTGGGTAACAAACAACGCTCAGGCAAAGAACAAGAGGGCAGAGCCCTTTTTATAGTCCAGTAGCATTCCGGGCTTGATGCAGGCTTCCTGCAATTATGCGTGCACTGGCCCTTTAAGACCGTGCACGCACGGGCGCGTGCGCCCTCCGGAGACAGTCTCGATACGAGGACGTGAGTACCGACCGGCGCCTCACAGTAGGACGACGCTGCAGGGAACTCACATGTCCATGGCCGCGGCCGTCGAGGGGTAAGTCAGAACGATGGGACGTGGCCATAGACGTTACACTTACCATACACAATATAGTCCTGCTAGGATAGCCAATACCCCAATCAATATCAGATACATCTGATAAATGGCACAGGTGCATAACTGTACATCAATGCCTCTTGTGGGAATTCAGTTTTGTTCTCACTTGGGTAAGTAGTTGTTTTTCTCTAAGCCAACAAGCTTAAATACAGGGGAATATCTAAAACTATCCAATATGTTCCGTCAAAGGCATAACATGCTGGTCATGGGATCTGCAATAGGACCCCCAAATATCACGCATTATCTCTAGTATTGGTCTTATAAGGTTCACAGGGAACTTTTGGACCCCCTAGGCTCCAGGACCCAGGTTTGACTGCAACCTCTGCACCACTATTACTATGCCTCTGTGTCCGGTCTATTCTTTATCAGTATTCTGATCATTTTTGTGATAGATTTTTCCTATCAAGAAGTGTTGGTCGTTTTAGACTCCTTGTTTTCATTAGAATTTCATCTAATGTGTATTGAAACTTTCAGAGAAACAAGTTGTTGACAAGTAGTTGATCTGTAGTTTTGAATAAATAATATGAATATATTCTAGCCATATTGAAATTCTTTTATCAGAGGTGAGTGAGATGATTCATGAATATAATTTTCCTTTATGAGTTCAATAATAAGACTGACTGTCTCGCAAAGACCCCAAAAGCCATAAACTGAAAATACAAAGATGCGGTGATATTCAGGATCTCCTTTGTCACATAGCTCATATTTTTTCATTTGTCTGTCATGTATTTATATATTTTGATCCCATCAATGAATTCATAGTCTGCAAAACAATTAAAGGAAATTGTTTTTTGCTATTCTGTAGAAAGCATCTAACCCAAGTGTCAGGTGCCGTGCACAGTGCTAGTTTATACAGAGAATTGTCCATTTGAAAGAAAGAGAATTTTCCTTTCAACCTGTTCCTCAAAAGGTTTGCACTGTACAAACAGAGGAAAAGTCCTTTGAAATTTTTAGACAGCTTTCTTATCTTAAAGGAAAATTAGTCTCTAAATATGTGATAAAATCTGATAATGACTTACAAAGTCAACCCTTTACCTACTTCTTCAAGCAAAGCATCACTATTGGGCCACTTTTATTAAAAATGGGGAACATAAAAACAATGATGATATTTTGTAACATTTATAGATAGGTATTTGCGATAAGCTTATGTTTTATGATCACTGTCCATTTAGGTTTTCTTTGGGAATATCAATATCCAGGTAGTTTGTGCTGATGTATCTATTGCCATTTTTGTTCCCCTCCTATACCCTGAGCTTACTAGCATGAGTAGTACACATCCCCACTGCAGAACAATATTCTGATGATGCACACAGTTATGATATTGTACTGATATAATTGTATGTTCCTATATGTCTCACCCACAGGGAGTCCATCCAACTTCTTTCTGCTTTTGACAAGCTGAGAAACTGTTTTGACGACATTCACCAAACCGACATCCAAATAAGAGATCCAGTTCTTTTACTCTAGATACTTAGTATTGTTTAGTGTACACATCCATTTATGGACAAGCTGAATGACAATGGGGGGGGGGGGGAGTTTAAATGGACACTTACTTTTCAAACAACTTAAGAAAGACAGAGACGTGCTGATAAGATTTCTATGTCAACCCAGTGCTGGATTCTCAACTACACTGCTCATTACTTCTGTATAATGTTCTCCATGCTGCTGCTGCTGTATATATGTGATAGCTAGAGATAGGAGAACAGGATTCTCCTCTTCTATGTATGCTGTGTGTATAGAATACATGATAGCTCGATCCACTAACTCAGAGACATCGGAGAATTAGAGATAAATCCTGTAGATAATGTTATTCCTTATGCACACACATCTGACAGCTTATTCTGAGAAGTCACCTTAAAAGTTAGGCACGTTTAACAACTTTTCTAGGCTAGTAGAAAAGTAGCAAACGGCACAAAAGTTGCATTTCTGCGCTGATAGCACTATTTTAAAAATTTGATGAGGGTTAGAAGAAGGGGGGGACGACACATACGGCCCAACACATTTATCATGATTTACGCCAGAAGCTGCGTAAATCATGGCGCAAATCTACAGCAGCTTATAACTGGTGTCCATTTCACTTTCTAGCACTCAGATGGCCAGAGCTGCGCCTAATTTAATAAGAGGCGTGCGCCTATTAATAACTTAGGTTCATTTTACTCCAACCCTGTTTATATTAAGACTAGCTTATGAAACACCAGTGTTACTAAATTCCCCCCAATGAATACTTTGAAACTTCCATATTTAATCAGACCCTCTAGTTATAGGCTCAATGCCGTAAAGAACTGCACCACATGACTTAGTGTTATCTCAGGAATTGAAGATATATTTAGAGGCTATGTGCACTACTTTAACCATTTATTTTTTTTATCGCCCCAATGGTTAAAAGAAAAATGAAGCAAATGTGCAAACAGTAATAAAATTGGCTTACCATTTTGTATATGCAGCTAACAAGCAGACCCATATGTCACCATAGTTACAGACTAGTAACAAACTGTGTGAGATGATCTGTAAATCATTATATTTTATTGAAAATGATTTATTAACAATCAGTCGTTATCAAACATACGTATTACTGTGACGCAGTGCAGGCTGCGAAGCAGTAAATAAATACTAACAGTCACAATACATAGCATATCAGTATGACATACAGTACAGGCTAACCCACACTACATATCACACCACAAGCTACACTAACTTTCCTCCATTCTTCCGTTAACCAATGTCAAACAAGATTATTTGTACTAATCCTAATTCATAGCCTGGATTACATACCAAAAAAACATTCACTATTCTGATGGTTGCTATTGGAAGCAGTCAACAAGCCTGTTGACAGACCCCCCTAACAACATACCTGAGTTCTTATAACACAGTAGGGGCAGCAGATAGTTTTCCTACGTCAGATTATGTACATTGTCTGATGTAAGGATAACAGTTTGCAGAATACGAATCACCAGACCAAGTTCTGTGTACATATTAAGCCAGCAAGGATTTCTGGGAGGTTAGAAGTATGCAGAATTCTGAATGCAATTCTGGGCTATAATACAGAATCAAACTCAGGGCCAGTATCAGATAAATCATGCAATGTATTTACAAACTGTGTATGCCGATTAACTCTATATGGGAACTGTAAAATAACGTTCAATCATTCATTATACCCTTAGATTCAGCGTTCTAGGTATACATAAAATGTATGGTTGGGGAAGAGCAATAAGAGATGAGTGCACCTCCATGCCATTAAGAGGCTTCATCGAAGACAAATTACAATTTTTATATTTCAAAAGTAGAAAAGAATTTCAAACATCAAGTGGAAGTTAAGAAACATTATTGTTCTATTTAAGTTCCCGTGAGCTGCAGTTGCTATGACAGCCAAAGATGCAGCACATTACAGTATTTCCTAGATTAGATTAAATATTCCAGCTGTCTTTATCTTCACTGCAGGGCATATCACTTTGTTGTACCCCGGTAGGGGGGCTAGACCATTTTCTTTCTTCCAGGTTTTAGGCACATTAACCAATAAATAGAGATAAGAATATTCTCTACGGTTCCATTCGCATCATATTTTTTGATGAGCCAACGATCCGGGTTTTTTGCAAATTGTTACCTGTGACAAAAATGTATTTTACAGGTTTACAAAACTGAAATGCTAGGCAAATGCATGACAATACAATTCCATTAATCCAGCACTCATTGATCCGGAATTATTGATTTTCCGTTATAGTCCCAAAAATAGTCACATGCCGGATTATCATAAAATTTACCTGATAGTCCTCCACTTGAAATTTGCTGCAGAAAGCGAACTGGCGGACGGAATTTAAGACAAAGGCAGAATGTTATACTCTTTAGGCTACTGGAATGCATATTACATGTAAACACTAGCATTGGCATCTTGATGTCGTAACTGGCACTTGCCAATGGTGGCAGAAGCTGATAACCAGCATGCCAGGATGAATTGCAGAAGTCTTGAAAAAGTAGGTTCAACACTGTAAATATTGAGTCTTTGCCTAAACTTATTGTATCTGTCAATAAAAGTTGAAAAACGTATGAAATGCTTATAATTATACTTCAGTATACCATAGAAACATCTGACTAAAAGATTTAAAAACACTGAAGCAGCAAACTTTTTGAAAACCAAAATTTGCGTCAGTCTGAAAACTTTTGGCCAGGACTGTAGACACAAAACAGTAGGAATTTTTTTTAATCAAGACTATTCCAAAGTTGCTTAATTTTTTTTAATTTTAGATGCATTGAAGTAATAAAAAAAACAAATAAATAAATGGTTGCAAAGCTGTACTGTACATACTGTATCCTTTAAATTCTTGTCCAGTTTTACCAAGTGTACAGCCAGCTAAATAACTCCCTGGAGCAAACAGTTTTCAATGGGAACAATCCATGGGAACAACATTCAGGAAAAAACCCTGCTTCCAATATCACTACTTTATCTCATTCATTTCCCTTTTTTTAGAACCTACATAGCATTTACATACATATTTGTGCATTTGTATTGTTTTTGTACATATAAGCAGTTTTTTTTTTTTTCAGGTATTCTACTATATTTAGAACGAATTCATTGACTAATTACCATCATAGACATTTATCACATATCCATATTAATTTATGGTTGTTTCAATAACTCACATTAATTACCGTAATAGAGAGAGCCGCGCACATGCATGACCACCTCTCCATCCATACCCCGTCTGGTGGCAACAGACGATGGTCTGCTTGCCAGGCAGGACGGGGATCAGGGCAAGGGTGGAGGTCCAGTGCTGAGGTGGGACCCGCATCTATCAGACATTTATGGCATAGCCTATTATCAATCTCTAAGATGATAATACCCCTTAAAACCCTTCACTAATGTAGCTGCTTTCTCCTCCTTCTGCTACATGTGACGTTATGCAAGACTAACATTACTGTAAGAGAAAATTGTCATTATGAAATAAATAACTGCAGATTAACTGAGAACATGTATGGAAAAAGAGTTCTGCTATTTCTGAAGTCCTCCAGCTGTGCTTACAGACCAGTCTTCTATATTTCCTCCACCATTTGCTGTTACCCTTATGCCCTTTGAATAATTTGGGCTCATGAGACAACAGATAGCGAGGAGGGTATTATTAACAATCTCCGTCCATTATGCTTTATTTTTCTGCCGTTCACTCTTTTACATCCTATGGTGTAAGGTTATTCTCAGGCTTCTGGTCTAGCTGGGAGCTGCTCTGTGCTATGTCTCAAGGGACCTAAAACTTAGCTATAGTGATATTTTATCCTTTTAAGGGAAATAGCTGGAGTCGAGCTCTGGAGAGGGAGGCAGCGGAAAATTAGCAACACCCAGTAAAAGAAACAGAATCGTCACATTCATCTTCAATCCAAACACATGGCTGGAGAGATTTCAGCACAGTGCAAACATTTTCACGTCAATTCCAAACTTTAGTAATTAATGACTCGGTTGCAAATGTGGAAATCAGGATAACAGTGTGGGGGAAGGTGGAAATGACATGCTGAATTCTAAAGCAAACTTTCTGTTCCTTATCTAGGCCAAATGAAATTGTTTCTGTGTCGGAAAACAAGTGAGGGGCACACACATTTCGCTGCCAACTTATCTCTCTTTTCACTGTGGCTGTAAGCGTGTTGATAAATGGGTAGACATTACTAATTGTTTCCAATAGTTATTTTCAAATTAATCATTATTTCCTTCAGCTCAGACTGGCACAGGATCCTCATCCATATCACTTTATATGAGCAATGCAATATTTAATATAATTGCAAATACTTCTGATGACTGTAAGCTCCTTATGATCAGTGTCAATGCCAAATTCATTTTTTCCACTGAATGAATTATGAAAATATATTCTGCAAAGTCACACAAAGGAAAGGAGATGTGGTTACCGTGCCTAGAGGAACGAGTATTCGTTAAAAGAAGTTAGATGCTTATACAAATGCATTCCTGATAAGGCAGTTTGGTTACATGTTTAGTCTTACATTGTTTTACGTGGATATTGTGAAAAGGTTTACCATAATTTACCTATTTTTTTCCTTTTCCTTGCTGAATAGTTACAGGTATGTGCTTCAAACAGCACATTACTCTCGTCACTGATGCAGCTAAGAAATAATGTCTGTTTTCTATGTAACGCTATATCCAGATTTATGAAATCTCTTGAGATAAAGAACATCTCCAACAAAAGCATCAAAATTAGGATTTGAGAGGAGCTAAGCTCGGTACTCTATTCCCCACACAACTCATACTCACAGGAGTCCAGGAGGCAGAGATTTTGGCTGCAGAGATATTGACTGGTTCCACTGCTCTTCAAACACAAACAGCATCCTACATCTCTACTTCTAGGGCCACTTTCAAAGGTGGAAATACCTGGACAGTAGGCTAGCTTCTTACGTGTCGAATTTGCTTATTGCAAATCCGATACAAATTCCTACATGAAATTTAAGGAATTTCTGTCACCGATGTGCCGCGGGTGTACAGCAGATCTGCATGAGGATTAGCCCCCTTGTCAGAGGCGTAGCTAGGTTCTCCTGCACCCGGGGCACAGATTCAGATTGGTGCCCCCCCCCCCAATTTATTTCCCGACAACTCCTTCCCCCTCGCCATGTTTTCTTTCCCTACCAATCAATGAGGTGTAATTTATTTTCACAATTTTTTTAATGTAACTCGAGTATAAAAGCATTTCTACATTTTACAAGCGACGTAGTTCTATAATGTAATTAACATAAAAATAAATGAAAATAAAATAAATTAAAGAGGCCACACACAGCCCCCTGTAGATAGTGCCACACACAGCCCCCTTGTAGATAGTGCCACACAGCCCGCTGCCCCTTTGTAAATAGCGCCACACTCCCCCCCACTTGTAAATATTGCCACATTCCCCCCCTTTTAAATAGCGCCACACTCCCCCCCTTGTAAATAGCGCCACACTCCCCCCCTTGTACTTAGCGCCACACTGTGAACAGACCAGTGAGCGGTAGCCTACCGCTACCACTCTCCGCTCTGCCTGGTGTGACTTACCGGTGGAGCCGTGGAGGTTATGCGGCGCAGGCAGCGACTGAGTTCCTTCTGACTAGGGTTGGTGACAGCCAGGGCCGGCCTTAGCTTGGATGGCGCCCTGTGCGGGACTCTCTATTGCCGCCCCCTACACAAACCAAAAATTAACCACATATATGGACACGCTGGAACATATATTCTGTACATACATAAAGATAGATATTTAGATATACAGGCAAATATATATACACACATCTGGAATATATACATACAGGTAAATATATAGACGTACAGACACACACACACACACACACACACACACACACACACACACACACACACACACAGATAAATACACAGACAGGGACATATACAAATACATAAAAGACACATATATACAAGCACAAAGACACATTCACAAACAGGCCTATATATACGCACACATGAACATATGTACACAGCACAGATAATGTAGTAGATGTTACCTGCAGTCCTATGTAACAACACAGATAACACACAGTGATAACTCTGAGTACAGATAATGTAGCAGATGTTACCTGCAGTCCTATGTAACACCACGGATAACACAGTGATAACTCTCTGAGTACAGATAATGAAGTAGATGTTACCTGCAGTCCTATGTAACACCACAGATAACACACAGTGATAACTCTGAGTACAGATAATGTAGTAGCTGTTACCTGCAGTCCTATGTAACACCACAGATAACACATAACTCTGAGTACAGATAATGTAGTAGTGTTACCTGCAGTCCTATGTAACACCGCTGATAACACAGTGATAACTCTCTGAGTACAGATAATGTAGTAGATGTTACCTGCAGTCCTATGTAACACCACAGATAACACAGTGATAACACTCTGAGTACAGATAATGTAGTAGATGTTACCTGCAGTCCTATGTAACACCACAGATAACACAGTGATAATTCTCTGACTACAGATAATGTAGTTATGTCACCTGAAGTCCTATGCAACACCACAGATAACACAGTGATAACACTCTGAGTACAGATAATGTAGTAGATGTTACCTGCAGTCCTATGTAACACCACAGATAACACAGTGATAACTCTCTGAGTACAGATAATGTAGTAGATGTTATCTGCAGTCCTATGTAACACCACAGATAACACAGTGATAACTCTCTGAGTACAGATAATGTAGTTATGTCACCTGAAGTCCTATGTAACACCACAGATAACACAGTGATAACACTCTGAGTACAGATAATGTAGTAGATGTTACCTGCAGTCCTATGTAACACCACAGATAACACAGTGATAACTCTCTGAGTACAGATAATGTAGTAGATGTTATCTGCAGTCCTATGTAACACCACAGATAACACAGTGATAACTCTCTGAGTACAGATAATGTAGTTATGTCACCTGAAGTCCTATGTAACACCACAGATAACACAGTGATAACACTCTGAGTACAGATAATGTAGTAGATGTTACCTGCAGTCCTATGTAACACCACAGATAACACAGTGATAACTCTCTGAGTACAGATAATGTAGTTATGTCACCTGAAGTCCTATGTAACACCACAGATAACACAGTGATAACACTCTGAGTACAGATAATGTAGTAGATGTTATCTGCAGTCCTATGTAACACCACAGATAACACAGTGATAACTCTCTGAGTACAGATAATGTAGTTATGTCACCTGAAGTCCTATGTAACACCACAGATAACACAGTAATAACTCCCTGAGTACAGATAATGTAGTAGCTGTTACATGCAGTCCTACGTAACACCACAGATAACACAGTGATAACTCTCTGAGTACAGATAATGTAGTAGATGTAAGAGACAAACACATGCAGAGACACAGACAGACAGACACACACACACACACACACACACACACACACACACACTGCAACATGTACACATACAAACACAGAGACACACACTGTATTCACACTACACACACATATACACACAGACACTCACCATGTCTCCTTGCTGACAGCATCACAGGTCAGGACGGGCTGTGGGCGGAGCTTCCTCTCTGCTTCTGGGCGTGTGTAACAGCAGAGCTGGGAGGCTGCAGCACGGGAGTGGACCTGTCCGCTGACCTGAGTCTCATCTGACCTCATGTCACTGATGTGAGGTCAGGTGACAAGTCAGGTGACTGGACTGGTCCACTCCCTGGCCGTCACAGACCCCAGTCAGAACGCCGTAATTTCCTGGCTCTTCCTAAAGCTGCTGCAGGTGTCTGACATACGGGGCGCCTGTCAGCAGCGATCAGCTGCTCTTCAGCGCCCCCCCTTTCCCTATCACCGGGTTGCGCCTGGGGCACATGCCCCGCCTGCCCCCCCCTAGCTACGCCCCTGCCCTTTGTCATTCAATGATGTTAATCCTCTGATTTTCTGTGCAGAATTTGTGAAAATAATTAGCATGCTACTTATTTCTGTGGCTGATTTTTTCCGCCGTGTGGACAAAAATCGAATTGACACAGAAATTTTTCGTAACGTGAACAGGGTTGTGGAAACCCCATTCATATGTATGGGATGCAGATTGTCGTTGGATTTAACACAGATTCCAAATCTAACACATACGAATGGGACCTTAGTAAGATATTAAAGAGCTGTACTTTAAGATTGAACATGAAGACCTAGTTCTATGCTAATCTATGGTAGATTCCTACATTAGTGGGGGTTATGCCTTAGGTTTCATGTAGCCTTAGTTTCCCGCAGCCTTATGTAAAGCCAGAAAATGACTTTACATGTGTGATTCTTTGCTACTTTTGAAGTCATTCAGCAGTCTGTGCCCACAAATAATTAGAAGTTTTTAAATGAACTATCTCCTTTGCACAACACATTTCCATATGCCTTATTAAGCTATGTGGCTGAATTAGAGATGGTCCCCCTGCTAGGGCGCTTCCTCTATTAGGCAGAGGTATAAGCTGCTGCAGAAAATGCCCCTTCCTCTGGAAGAACCAGTGCTAATGTGTACCACGCGAACATCATAAGTTCTTTTTTTCCACTGAATGGATTATAAAATATATTCTGTAAAGGCATAGAAAGGAAAGAAGTTGTGGATACCGTGCCTAGTGGAAGGAGTAAACAGCACATTGTCATTTACCTTTACGAGAAGTGAAGCTCAGCCAAATGGTTCCCACTATGATCAGAGCTGATCACAGGGGGAGGATAATGGTGGCCAAAGTGGAAATTTTTTACACTAATTTTTAGTGAACCAACATTAGTATGTTCGGAAATATAGCCAAATTAATTTCCCCTGCTTGTCTAGTTGTCTCTGTTTGCTACACCATAGACAAACTGTACCATATGAACAAGTAGATCAAGTGCTTGTTTTTCTTCTGTCTTCTTGCTGATGGACATCAGATTCTTGTCCAACATTTTATTTTTGTGTTGTGTTTCAGATATCCCAGTGGCTTACAATTATGATCTAAAATAAGCTTTTAATTAGAGATTAGGAGCTGTCTCTCTGCTACATTGCGTACTATTAATACCACAATCTTGGCTTAATTCATTTACAAAGTGATCAGCCTCCCATCTTGAGCATCATGATAATAAAAATAAAAGCCAATGGAGCAATTTTAAAGAACACTACACCAAAATACAAATAGCACCTTGTGCCTTCTGTACATCTAAGGCCAGGATCACACACAAAGTTTTGATGCAGCTTTTGTGTCAGTTTTTGGCTCAGTTTTTTTAGCCAAAGCTAGAAGCGGATCTAAGAGGTAGAAAAGGTATACAGAAAAGACCGATGCATCTCCTGTCTTTTGTGTCCATTCCTGCATTTGGCTCATAAAACGCAGCCAAAAACTGCACCAAAAACAGCGTCAAAACTGTGTGTGTGATCCTGGCCTTAGAGCTGGGATTGTCCAAACTGTTCCACCCCTTATCATTACTAAGCAATTTCGCATTTGTGTCTGGATTCAACGGGGGCTTTTGAAATGAAAACCGTCTATTGTTACTTATCCTAATATGAAAGCCAGCATCAGAATGGAGATTTCAGTAAGTAATGCCATGGCAAGCTGGAATTCTGTGCTTTGATATCATTATGATTAATTGATCTCTAGGATTGCTCACAAGAAAGCATACAAGGAACACAAGACAAGATGTTACGAGAAAATGCCCTTTGGAATAATGCAGTCATCTGTTCCTACAATTCATGTGTGCTCCCTCATACAGACCAGTTAACAGATCCTGAATGCTGCAGTGACAGCATAATACATAGCTAGAATCCCGGGGTTAGAAGTCCCCCATCTATGAGAGTAAGGTGTAATGAGTATTTCTTGAGCTGTTAAATAGATGTGATCAGTCCTGTCGTAATAATTTTTGTAGGGATTTTATGGATGATAAATATGCGAGTTTATGTAGGAAATATAACAGGAAAGGAATGGAATTTCTAAGTCAATATCCCGGCATAATTAATAATGATATTGCAAGCAGTGTATTCAGCTTATGGATGATTTATACAGAAAAATAACGGAGCTACGGAGCTGTGAGCTTTCCAGCTAACTCTCGCAATAAATATTCAGCACTGATTCTTACACGTTTAGCTATTTTTATATTATGGCATTTAGCGTTTGTTGGATTATTTAATCATTCAAACCGATCCAGAAAAAAGGAGATACTGTATGTCCCACTCTTTTCTGCTTTTTAAAGCTAATTTTTCGGTTTTGTTAAATGTAACATGTTGTACAAACATAGCATACATACCACAGAGGAAAAGCACCCCACTACTATAGATCGAGACAGGTAACGGTAGGTATTGTTGAACTGTGCGTGCTTCAACCACCATTCCGGATTAAAATATTTCCACTTGGGCAGGGATGGAGGCCCATCTCTGTGCCTAGGATCTGGCACTTTCATCCAGGCTGTGTGTTCCATGGAATAGCTGGTTTTTGAGTATAAGGCCAGATTCATACCAAGAAGTGCAAACTTCAAACTCGGGCGTGAAAAACGATAGTTTTTCATGTCCAAGTTGCGCCCGTGTGGGTCCTGGTTTCACGTGTCCCTTTAGACTCGAGTCTATTGAGGGATCTGTGAAAACAGAAGAAAATAGGACATGTTCTATTTTTCAACAGACTCTTCACATGGTTCATTGAAACAACGGCCGTGTGAACGGCCCCATTGAAATACATGCGTCCGCGTGACGGCCGTTGTTTTGTTGGTCGTCACATGGACGTAAACTACGGTCGTCTGAATTCGACCTAATAGTTATAATGCATCCTCTACATACATCCAGCGGGTATAAGGCTTTATTCAGACGAACGTGAAAAACGTCCGTTCAACGCGCGTGATTTGCACGCGCGTTG
Source organism: Rhinoderma darwinii (assembly GCF_050947455.1). Lineage (NCBI taxonomy): Eukaryota > Metazoa > Chordata > Amphibia > Anura > Rhinodermatidae > Rhinoderma > Rhinoderma darwinii. The sequence goes on along the minus strand of NC_134697.1, from coordinate 46,297,323 downwards.
CATGGACCTATATGTGTCTATGGGGCCGTGCAGACATGTCCGTGATTTTTGCTCAGCGTGAGTCCGCTGAAAAAAAGTCACGACATGTCCGTTCTTTGGGCGTTTTGCACGCATCACGCACCCATTGAAGTCAATGGGTGCGTGAAAACCACGCATGCCGCACGGAAGCACTTCCGTGCGAACTGCGTGATTCGCGCAACAGCTGTCAAAAGGATGAATGTAAACAGAAAAGCACCACGTGCTTTTCTGTTTACAAACATCCAAACTGAGTGTCTTTGAGAAGAGCGAACCCGGACAACCGAACCGAACTTCACCGGGTTCGGCCGAACTCGTTTTGGCCGAACCCGGCAAAACAATTTCCGGTATGCGACGTCAGGAGACAGTCACTGTCCAGGGTGCTGAAAGAGTTAAACTGGTTCAGCACCCTGGACAGTGACTTCCGATCACAATATACATGAACGTGTTAAAAAAAAAAAAGTTCTGACTTACCGATAACTGCCTGCTTCTTCCTCCAGTCTGACCTCCCGGAATGACAATTCAGTCCAAGTGACAGCTGCAGCCAATCACAAGCCAAGCACAGGCTGCAGCGGTCACATGGACTGCCGCGTCATCCAGGGAGGTGGGGCCAGATGTCAAGAGAGGCGCGTCACCAAGGACGCGTCACCAAGGCAACGGCCGGGAAGTTCTCGGTAAGTACGAACCTTTTTTTTTTTTTAACAGGTTGCTAGATATGGTGATCGGAATTCACTGTCAAGGGTGCGGAAAGAGTTACTGCCGATCAGTTAACTGTTTCAGCACCCTGGACAGTGACTGACGTCGGCTAGAATCATCTCTATGATAGCGGCTGCGCGAAAATCACGCAGCCGCGCATCATACACGGATGACACACGGAGCTGGCAAGTGATTTTTGCGCGCGCAAAATGCCGCGTTTTTGCATCTGCAAAAACGCCACGTTCGTGTGAATCCAGCCTAAACCTGTAAAAATCTAGTACTTGTCACAGCTGAGAGTTTGTTACAATTGTATCCAGTCTAGACAGTTCTCTGACAGCTATATACTGTACATCTGCAGTACAAATCTATCTTCTGTCTTGAGCTTGCTGCAATGTGTTAGTGTAAATAACATATATCAGCCTGGAGTCCAACCTGTTTAGAGGAGATTAAGCTTAAAGGGGCACTCCCACAACATTTTTTTTATTCTCTGGCCCATTAGAGAGGCACATTATGTAAGTTGTGGTGACGGTAATCTTCTTACCGGTGGCTTTATGAGAGTTATGCACTCCCTTCTAGTCTCAGCTGTGCCATGTGACCAGCAATAGGACTCTCCAACCGCCACAGCGCCTAATGTGGACAGGAAGTCAGTTTCTCCATTCATTCCTATCACAGCCTCAATGTGAGTCTTAGAGGAATAAATGGAGAAACTGACTTCCTGTTCACATATGAGACGCTGTCGCGGTTGGAGAGTCCTATTACTGGTCACGCAGACAAAGAATGGACAGAGGCAGCACTTCCAAAAAGAGCAAGAGCTATTTATTCACCCATGCGATGTTTCAGTCCAACTGGACTTTTTGCAAGCATAAAATCACACATCAAGTCATAAGTATATAAAGGCTTGCAAAGCCCAATTGAAATTAAACAGTGATTAAGACAAAATCCAATATAAAATTGATTGTACAAAAACAAAATACAATATTAAAAGATAAATATGAATGCCAGTGCACATGTGAATATAGAAAGTGATAGATAAGGGACTGGTACAGAAAAAAAGACAGTCCTAGGTACACTAAAGTGTTAATGACATAATGACTCACCCAGTTGTATATAATAAAAACATTCAAAGTTGTCAATAACAGAAAACCGGAAAAGGGCTCGTTCCTCTGGGTCTCAGCTGTCCATCTGTGTGTACAAATGTATTACACACCTGTGTAATGGAGCTATCATTACTACTTGCAGTGCATAGCGAAATCCTGCGAGATCGCGGGCACATCACACAGCTGAGGACTAGAAGGGAGGGGATAACTCACAAATACAGCCGCCGGTAAGAAAATTACCTTCACCACAATTTACATAATGTGCCCTTCCAACGGGTCAGAGAATAGAAATATTTGTGGGATTGTTTCTTTAATTACAACTATAGTGAGTGCAGGGGTTGCAGTCACACCTTGACCAATGCGCTAAAAACGGCCCAAAACGCATCTTTACCCAGGGCCAGCCTTAGGGGTATGCAACCTGTGTGGTCACACAGGGCACATCGGCTGCTCCTTATAAAGGAGGCACTACAGAAGGCCTGGCACACTCACTTGCCACCCCCATGAATCTAGCATGTATAGCAGTATCATTTAGTCATTGTTTAGAACTTTTTTTTTTAGTCACCTTATGTATGGAGCTGTTATTTGGTCAGTGTATATTCTTATTATACGAGCACTGTATGGCGGTATTTACATTGTATGGCACTGCAACCTAGGCATCGTATAGCATTGTTATTTAGTCCACTGTATTTTGTTTTAGTATGTCACTATTACTTGGCTACCATCCTGAATGGTATGGTTATTTGCACACGCTACAGTATACCATATTGTGGGGGCACCAATGGAGGGCACTGCACAGGGCATCATCCATCGTAATCCCAGTCCTGTCTCTCTCTCATAAGAGTTTACCAGTACTATACACACAGCATAAGAGTTGGAAGGGCCCTGTTGCAGATGTTGCAAGTTTTACGGGGGTAACGATGTTGAATTGTTATGTAGCCTCTGGATTTGGTCCAGTACCTTTTGTTTGATGGGACTACTTGCACTCACGGACACATTGTGTTGTTGCAATGATGTTGCATGAAGTGATCTAAGTTCATATGTGGCAATGTTGTTTCTTTTTTAATGAACATATTACAAAAGACTTATTCTTTATGATTTTTTACAGTTTTTGATAGTAAGGAAATGTAACAAGGAATATTTCTGCATCTTGATATTGTTAATATGATTTTGCAAGCAGTTTGTGTAGATTGTGACTGACTTTGAGCTTTCCTGTAAGTATAGGCACAAATGGTTGTAATAACGTACTGTATTGATGATATCCTAAAAGACCTCCAGATATTACAATGATTTATAACACAAACCGGCTTACACCAACTACAATGCAAAATATATTTGGCAGCTGAATGTTGTTTCCCAAAGGTTTCCAAATTATACCTTTACAATGGGCACTTTGCAATTTGTGATATATTTTGTAAAACGCAAATCATCATTGTCATCAATAAGCATCTCTTTAGTTTTTTTTGGTAGTGTTAAGTCATACAGGATCCTCTCATGGGCCCAGGTTCTCTCACAATAACAAGACCCATCCACAACCAGACCCATAAGGTTTATCAGAGAATATCAATCCTCATTGCACCTATTGTACATGTTCTTCATAACTGAAAGATAAGTCCTTTGAATAACACAATGCCGAATTTCCGATTAAATAATATTCATTTTGAGCATAAATACAGTGACCGGCACCTACACTACCTAGAAAAGATTCTGGAAGGAAGGAGATGTAGGTAGGAGAAATCTGCACTGCACCAAATGTAATTCTGTCGGCATTAGTGTTGCTTGACTTGTGCGATGAGCTGCATTTAATGTCTAATAGTGTCACAGAGTGGGGCCTTGTGAGTTGATAGCATTTCAGCCCCACAATATATGAATATATGCATTCAGTAGTCTCCGCATGACCAAATGCTCTCACTGTATGAGTTCAAATTACTTTTACATGTCATGCCAGTCAAATGTATCTCAACTGCTCCACATGGTGTCAGTTTCTGCTGTGCATTAAAGGGGCATTATGAGTATCATGAGGTATATAGGATACACTGTACAATAATGTGTGATTACTACTTGGAGTAGTGCATTTAACTAAGCAAGATTTCCCCAAGGTAACGGATCAGAGAACTAGAAAATAAGAACCACCGTTGCCTCTTTTCTGTCTGTCCCTCTCAAAGGTAATGGAGTACTCCTAGTCCTTGATAGATGGGTAAATGTGGCAACTTGCTGAAAAGCATCATAGTCCAGAATTTCAGGACCATGAATAACGCATTTAGTGATTTTAGAAATAACATTGTGTTATTTGTAGTCCCAAATTTAGGACAGAATTACACATTGCGATTGTGGCACCTGCTACATGTTTCTAAATTTTTCAAGGAAGGACCAGATCCCAAAGAGAAGAGAATCACAAAACCGTAGTTGACACATGCAGTTTTACCCCTTTTTAGGGTAAATTTGAAATGAATCCCAGTAATTTTTGCTTTTCCCCAGAAACTACCTACCGTATGTGATCTCGACCTAACTATATTTCAGAGCTTTTTGACAGCAAGTCTAATATAGAGTAGTCAAATTGTTAGTACATGGTACTAGATATCAAGTAGGCTCTTCTGACTAATATTTAAGGCTTTTTATGGCTGTATTTCCAAATAGAGAAAATATAAAGCGTTTTAATTAATATATGCCAGGTTCTCCAACAAAGAACTCTGCACAGTTTAGAGCAGAATCCAAGCTAAACCATAATAATGGAAATAGTATTTGACCTTGATCTTCTCAATTGTGACTAATTGTTTCTGTGGTGGGAATGTTTTAATGCCAAAGAAAGGCACACAGGAGTTTGATTACAGAGAAGACACATTCAGCCTTTGGTTCTGTTGAAAACTTTAAGATTGTTTATAGGAATAAATTATAGAGAGTTTAGAGTTTTGCCAGAACAATTTACGTAGATTCAACGTCACTGGTAAGAATACAACTTGTCCAAGATGCCCACTGTTTATAGAAAGATAATTGTTAGAAAGCGAGTCATCCTTAGGTGGCCATAGATGTTGAGATGTTTTATTAACACCTATGGTCAATGAATAATTTTCTTTTGTCAGCTCCTTAGATATTCTAGAAGGAACACGTAATCCCAAATCGGTTTTCCAACATATTAGAAAACTGCGTTATATAGTCTCAAGATTTCCCAATACATGCAGAATGGTTGACAGATTGGGCCAAAATATTGCCTATAAACTGAGACGTGGTGTAGCTTCATGTGCTCAGAATTGTTACCTTTTTTTATATTCTGATGGGTATGAAAGGGCTGAAACAAGTGCCTATCCCCATCCTGCCGTTAAAGGGGTATTCCAGTTTCAGCAAATAAAGGTTATTCTTTGTATTATGATAAGTTATACATTTTCCTGATATAATTTCTATTTCAATTCTTCATGGTTTTCAGGATCCCTGCTTGCTGCCATTCAGTAGGAAACTTCATTGTTTACTTCTTGTGAATAAAAAAATCTGTTCTGGTTATGTAATAGAAGTCAGGTACTGGGATTGTTAGAAGATACCGCCCTGATACGCAAACTGTAACTGTAAAGAGCCATGCACCTCTGTGTTCATCACATGACCATGGACAGATTTCTATCCACTGGAAGTAAACAATGAATGTTACAATTGAATGAAGGCAAGCAGAGATCTTGAAAACTCAGAGGAATTGATACTGAAAGTAAATTGGAAAATTGTATAACTTTTCATAATACAAACAATAGCATTTATTTTTTGAAACCGGAATACCTCTTTAAGAAAGTTCAGCGCACATAACCCAAATTTTTTTTTTTACAAATTTTTGGACTTCATACAGTGTAGATTTTGTTTTAGGATGTCTTTATTTACCTTTCAACATATACTCTACCTCTTATGTGGTCATAGACGTCCATAGTCCAGATGTACTGTATGTCAAATGAGTTTCCATTTGACAAATCTGAGTATATCTGATATATAACAACTTTGTAATTTACTTACCGGTAAAATGTAGTTTTTTTATCAATGCAATTTCTATCAGAAGTTACTGCCACTAAGTTTCTCCCTTCCTGTAATCTGCTGTCCACACCACTTATCAAGCATAGTCCGTCCCTGGTTACAGAACAGATTTGATGGACTGCAGGAGGGGAGGGATCAGAGAGAGAAAGATACAGACATGCTGCCAATACAAGTCTATGGAGGGGAAAGGGTGAGCAGGGGGAGGCAGTAGGAGCAGAGTGAGAAAGACAGAGACGTACAGGTAAGATTTCTGTTTCACCCCAGTGCTGGATTCTCAGATACACTGCTCATTACAGCTATATAATTTTCTCCATGACCCTTTTATATATGTGATAGATAGACATAGGAGAGCAGGATTCTCCCCTTCTATGTGTGCAGTGTATAGAACACATTATAGCAGTTAGGCTCGCCCCACTAGCTCAGAGACAACTGAGAATTAGATATAGAGTCTGCAGAGGGGAAAACAGCTAAATAATACCGCATACAAGTCATATAATGGCCAGAAATAGTGTTATTCCTCATGTACACACATATGACAGCTTATTCTGAAAAGTCACCTAAATAGTTAGGTATTCTTTAGCTATCCTATTTAATACAATATCAAGTGGAATATGACTTTCATGGGCAGACATATGCAACTGCATAGGCACATGTAGGAGCATACGTTCAACTGACCATTACAAATGATGTTGCTGAACATAATCTTCATACTTGGTGTGAGCCTAGCCAATACTGGACCCTACAAAAAATTGAAATGTTAAAAACAAGGGCACAACAAACGTTAAGTGGTAAAAATCCCATTGTGCACATAAAAATCTGCAACTAATCTGCCACATGTAAAAATGGCCTAATACACAATGTTGTATTGGTAACAGAACATAGTATAAAAATATACACTAATGTCCGGTAAGTCTATGCTGTGTTGAATTATCTGGTCGATAGTTAAATGTAAACTAAACTTTATGTTATTAGGAACTAAATAAGGGGTATCATAACCTATACAGAACAGGGCAGGAGACATGAGATTCCCAGATCAAGGGACCCATTTCAATCAGCTTTTAGAGGTTGAGAGATTGAACCAAACCTTGAAAAATGTTTCAGTGTTTTCTTAAAATTATACTTTAACTGTATTCATTAAAAATTCCTGTCCGTAAAGATATTTTTTTGGATGGATAGCATTACCAGCTCTCATTACATAAGTGATGTAGTGACTAAAGGTCAGGGATTTCCTATTTTAGTGAAAACGAATACTCTTAAGAGACTTTTCTTAGTATTACAATAACCGGAATATCAAGCATATATTTAAAAGTAAAGAACCTTATTTTATTGAAGTCGCCTCCGCTTAATCCAAAGTAAATGCTAGCACCAGATGAGTTTCTATTCTCATTTCTGGCCGGGTAAGAGACACTTGTGTGTATGAAGAGTCATCTAAGCTGTAAGTTTGTCCCCTCTGGATTCATTGTTGATGGAGAATGTGACATGAATTCGTTATACTCTGCTAGTTGTTCAGACGCTTGGTTAAGAAAGGAATCATACCGGTTATCCTCTTGTATCGGTCTACATCGAAAACTATTATCAGTTCTGCTCAAAGTGTTACTTCTCCACTCACAATAGGAAAAGACGCCAAAGAACAAGTCTTGATGTGACAAAATAAAGAAGTCCTCAAATAATGAAAACTAAACTCTTAGTATAATATTGGACAAATAATAGAATAGTTTAAAGTTGCTCCCTAGAAGAAGATAAACATTAGGTAATCTCCAGGCTTAGTGCACTGTTAGAAGCAGACAGCTATTGAGAAGATTATTCCATGCTTACTGCCTCATTTACTGCTAATATTTTATTTGTACATTTATAAAACCATTAAATATATATATTTTTTATATACTAAACTAATATTGTCTTCATGCCCGACTCCACGCACATAGTACAGTTAATATTACATATCTTGTTTATTTCTATGGAAGGCCACCCTTAAAGGGGTTGTACAGGATCAGAAAAACATGGCTGCTTTCTTCCGAAAACAGCGCCTCACCTGTCCACAGGTTGTGTATACAATTGCAGCTCAGCCCCAATAACTTCAATAGAACTCTCCAATACCAGAGACAACCCATGAACACGTGTAGCGCTGTTCCTGGAAGGGAGTAGCAATAGTTTTTTTAATCCTATACAACCTCTATAGGGGTTATCTCCATCTTATAAAATGATGGCATATCCCTAGGATATACCATCACATTATAAGCGGTGGGATCCAACCTCTGGGGCCCCAACCAATCATGTGAATGAAGGAGCGCTGATTTGTGGGTGGCTAGTGGTTAGCCATGGTGCTGCTGTGCAGGAAAAAACAGTGAAGGGGTCACATGGCTTAATCAGAGCTGCGGCCACTTCATTCTCAGGGTTCCAGAGTTCTGATTGCCACCGATCTTAAAGTTATAGCATATCTTAGTGATATGCCATTACGTTATAAGATGTGTATACCTCTGTAATGTATCTTGCAGGGTATGTGAGTACAGGTCACCCAGCATATGGGACTATTTGTTGGTTTGACCACCATTTGAACACAGGATTTTCTGTCTGCTGTATAATAGATACATAATAATGCTACATAAGCCTGTTTAGGCCCCTGCAAATAGTAAGCGAAAATCTTATTGTGCAAAAAGTCATGAAATATCAAGGTGAAAACAAACAAGATGAGGGAAAAAAATACATGAACAGGAAATATTGTGTTATATGCCATCTGTATGCTGAAATGGAGGCTTGAAAAAGACATTTTATAGCAAATGGAGAAAGGTTTGTACGAAAACCTCTATTCTTCCACCCCTGTAATTCTCCCCTTTATTAGCTACCTGTTGATATGCCATCCTCTGTCCTTTTCTACAATAACTTTTACCTCCTTAATTATTTATCTATTCGAATTTCGTAACACAGCACTTATTTTTCTTTCTCATTGCCTTCTCTATTAATATATGTCAGCCTTTATTGCTTAAATGCATTGTCTGGAACTTTAGGAAATAATACTACTCCAGCGCCGAAGATTTGGTGGCTCCATTGATTTCATTTTTCTGCAGCAATGACGTGTTGTACATCCATGTGACCTATGCAGCCAATCACTTGGATATAAAACACATAGTCACAGCAGGAAAATAAAGATCATTGGGGACCACAGGTGCATCTGCGCCGGAGCAGTATGGGTTTTAACAGGTGCGTATTGCTTTTTTTAAAATTTATATAACATATCATGAAGCCAGATACATTTTTTAAAAGTCTCAACAATCCCTTTAATGTTTTAAGGATGAATGATAGGGGCTGCAGACATACTCATCACATAGGCAGGCAGTACAAATCAGTACGTGCATACATGTACTGCTCCCCTAGCAAAGTAACTGCCATATTACACTGAGTCCTAAATACAGAGATGGTGGTCACATTGCTATACAATGGTCCAACAACAACATGGTAGTGTCCGTGCATTATAAGTGCAAATTCTTATTGATAAGATTAATATTTTCCCACATTTTCTTTAACAAATGTGTTATTTTATTTACATGACGTGGATTGATATAACCAAAAAAATAGAACTGAATAACAATTTTAATAACTAGTATAAGTGATGACACAAACTGAAATGTGTATATTTTGCAAAAGAGGCATATTGCAAGAAGCCAAGAGGCACAGATCAGGATGTTCAGTCAGTGCAGTCTAGCAGTAGCAAGATTCCAGTGTGTATCCTCCTCCAATTTGTATCCTCAGTTGTGTATCCTCCTCCCTTGTGTATCCTCTTCCAATGTGTATCCTCATCCAATGTGTATCCTCTGGCAAAGGGTGTCCTATTACAATGTGTATCCTCCTCCAATATGTATCCTCCTCCCTTGTGCATCCTCCTCCCTTGTGCATCCTCCTCCATTGTGTATCCTCTTCCAATGTGTATCCTCTGGCAAAGTGTGTCCTATTCCAATGTGTATCCTCTTCCAATATGTATCCTCTGGCAAAGTGTGTCCTACTCCAATGTGTATCCTCCTCCCTTGTGTATCCTCCTCCATTTTGTATCCTCTTCCAATGTGTATCCTCTTCCAATGTGTATCCTCTGGCAAAGTGTGTCCTATCCCAATGTGTATACTCTTCCAATGTGTATCCTCCTGCCTTGTGTATCCTCCTCCATTGTGTATCCTCTTCCAATGTGTATCCTCTGGCAAAGTGTGTCCTATTCCAATGTGTATCCTACTGCCTTGTGTTATGATATTAAAATATCACGTTATTTAACCCAGATTCGCCAAAAAATATAATACAAAGTGACCAAACTGTCATATGTACCCTATAAATGGTACCAATAAAAACTACAGCTCCTGCAAAAACATGAGCCCTCAAACAGCTCTATCCATGGAAAAATAAAAATGTTATAAGTCTCAGAATATGGTGACCCAAAATATATTTTTTATAGCAAAAGTTTTTTCTTCGTAAAAGTACTACATAAAAAAAAACTACAAATTTGGTATTACCGTTATGGTATTGACCCAGAAAATAAATGTTACATGTCATTTTTAACGCAGTAATAATAAAACCCAAAAAACAAAGGAGGAATCACAGTTTTTTGTCAATTTCCCTCACAATTATTTTTTTTTTGCATTACATATACAATACAATGTACTTTAAATGATGACATTAAAAACTACAACTCGTCCTGCAATAAACAAGCTGTCATATAGCTATGTTTACAGAAAAATAAAAATGTAATGGCAAAAAAAAAATCTAATTCAAAACTGAAAAATGGCTGCGTCTCCAAGGGGTCTAAAGGAGTTTTCCCACGAGGGACATTTATGACATATCCACAGGATGTGTCATAAATGTCTGATAGATGCGGGTCCCACCTCTGGGACCCGCACCTATCTCTAGAATATTTCAGGCTTGAGAAAGACCCTCCATTTGTCATGGGTCGAAACGTTGCCATTTTTTACTGGATGTTTGACCAATAAAAGAATATATTGATTGAAATTTGGGAGACGTGTGCTGCTGTTCAACCACGCTTTTTCTGAGGATATCCTGTGGATATGTCATAAATGTCCCTCGTGGGAAAACCCCTTTGGGATTAAACTATGCGGTTTCATGTAGCTCAGTCCATGAGGTTATTCAAATTAAAAACGTATTTTCACTTGACAGCAAACCTGTCCGATATGACAACCGTACAGCCAAAATCTGTGAAGAAAAAGCCTATGATGATGGGCAGTTAGACAACTTCACAGCTTGACAATGATCTCAAGTAGCTTCACAGCAGCGAATGCAGATCCTAAATAAACGAATGTCTTTCCCTAGTGGACAAGAAGGCATTGACTATGTTACAATCAATTTACAGCACATTGTCACGTCTTATCGTTATGCCTTGGGGAACATTATGTACATTACTTGTTTCCTACAGTTTATATTGGGTGGTCATACCACCTTTGTCATTAATTGTTATCTTTTTGGAGGCATAAGTAGATAAAGTATCTTACCTAAGGCTTTTGCAGAGAACAGAATGAACCACGGCTAAGCAGTAAAATAACTAATTAGTTAATAAGTATAGTCATCGCATCCTGAGTCTGTTTGTTTCTCTACCCACTAAGCCATAACTTCCTTATGTTTGTCTGTAACCGAAGAGAACATTTTCAGATTGGTCATCTTGACTTATCAATTATTAAATGCTACAATAAGTCTCCGTGCATCAAGTCAGGAAATATTTATTTTTATCATTAAACTGATGTACTTCTATAAAAGCATTTGTAAAGTTTCATCTGGGTCATACAAGTAATGTTAATGGTCAGGTGACACTAGAATGGGACACATTCTAAGCATTTCAATTAATATGTTATAAATTCCTAATTCTAAAGTAGGTAAGATGGTAAGACATATGTTTATTAGACTCAGAATATCTATTCTGTTCATGTCTTTCATGATCTTGTATTAGAGGGACATAGATAGAATACAACGCCTGATGATGGTGAGGCATAGTGTAGAGGATCTGATATACATATCTCTATTCTATGAAAAAAGGGAAGCTTTCTGTAAGGACTGATATGGCCTGTGAAAACAAGCACAGATCAATCCGACAGCTCAGTGATCGGCGCTTGTTTGCTTCTTTCACAAGGTGCAACTATCTGTTATGTATGGGGACGAGCGATCGTTACTTGATTGTTCATCCCCATACAATTCTATCGTGTTGGCATCACAGTTATAATCAGCGGGATGTGGACCCACTGTACTACTCCACTGGTTTGACTTAGTGCCACCTCTAATGGAGTTATCTAAGTAGCCTCCCCGATCTACACACTTTAGGCCCCATACGGGGATCTAGACTTTGCTTCTGAGAGACTGCCAGGTTGCTACCTCTTGAGGTGGTCCCGGTGTGAGTAGCACTGGCACAGTGGACTAGGATACAACAGTGTAGTACACCAAGTTTACAGGGACTGGCAGATGATACCTTGGCAGATGGGTGAGGATCAGAAGTCACAGTTTGTAACAGGTAGAAAGCCTTAGGCTCATCTCACATAGTTGGATACAGACTGGCAATAGATTGCGGGATACAAACTGATGGCGGCTAACAGGATACGAACTAGTAGCAGGATGCAGACTGGCAGTGGGCAGGTGGATGCAGCCTGGTAGCGAATGGTTGGATACAGGCTGGTAACGGATAACTGGATTCAGGCTGGTAGGGGATAGTTGGATAATGGCTGGTAGCGGATAGCTGGATTCAGGTTGGTAGTGGATAGTTGGATAATGGCTGGTAGCGGATAGCTGGATTCAGGCTGGTAGCTGATAGCTGGATATAGACTTTTAGCAGATAGCTGGATACAGGCTGATAACAGATAGCGGGTGCCTTAAATAGCAAAGGAGCAACAGGGATTGGACAGCAGGTTTTTGCATTGCTCCTGCGCTGTCTCTCTAAAATGCGGCCATAGAGCGCGCGCCCTAAGGAGAACACGGCTGCCAGCAGGGGGAGAGGCAGGCGGAAGATGATGACGGCCACCAAGACAGGAGGACCGGGCTACTGGCGAGGCAGGTATGAGATCCAGCGGCGGGGAACACTGGCAGGAGCAGCACCCACCACCGTCATTACAAGCACATCTCCCTGTTTCCACAGGGAGATGTGCTTCCGACTAGCAACCATTTTATTGGCCACATAAATCAGCAGATCAGCTGATGAACCAGCGTTTCACGGGGCAATGATCGGGAACGAGCATTTTTATGAATGCTTGTTTGCCTGATCATTGCCCGGTGTAAAAAAACTTTAAATCACCCAAAAAAAATCTCACCACTACACACACGCTTGTACAAGCAAGTAAATTTGATGGTTGAATATAAATAGAAGTTTATTGAAGAACATCAAGTCTCTTGACATTCATGAGGAAGGATTTGAGTAGTAGGCATGAACTTATGGAACCAGTTCAAAACTCAAGATTAGATATTCATTTGGTTCAAAACTCAAGATTAGATATTCATTTACATCTTGTTTTCACCAAGAGAAATGGCTAGATTGTTGCTATTTTAGGTATCTAGGATAGTCTATGTAGGGTTTTATAGGATATTGTTGGCTTCTATTTACATCTGCCCATTTTTACGCTTCAGATTCATTATTCACTATTTCCAATAGATAGTTGCATTATCTCCTTATTATGCACTGAAGATGAGTTGAGAGCTGCGTGCAGTATATGCATTGGGCACTTCACGCAGCATATTAGTTATGTAATATTGCACTTCAGAAGAAACATGTGTTAAAAATGTATGTTTATGCATAGAAAATCAGAGAAAAATGAGCATTTTAATGTTATTATATTTATACGTGGTGCAGCGGTGATTGATAGGTAAACGGTATCCATGAGAACTGGTTTCGAGTAAAACACTTACTGCAATTAGCATATTGGCCTTAGATTCTCTTAAAGGAATATCGATTTTCATGTTTGACTATTCATGCTTAAAAGGTGTAATTTGCTTTCAGCTGCTGGGTCCCATGTATAGAAATTTCTGGTTACAGTATTACTGACCACGATATTGAGGCTCACTGGGACATTATTCTCATTTGAGCAGCGATGAGTTAATTAATGCATCTGAAACTTAAGTAAATCTGGTGTCATATACAGTATTGTAATGTTCCTAACTATATTTGGTTGAAACATAAATCACTGTAATATCAATGTTTCAAACTGTGGATGGCAGGGGGTTATGGACATGAAAGGGGAGCATAACTGCTATCTATTCCATCTATATGCATTCATAAGATTAAGTGTCTGTTCACCTTTAAAAATAATTTTATATTTCATATACATATATAATCTACATAATGAAAATACTTTTCTTGTACTAATCCAGAGTTACAGATTGTATACAGTTATGTCGTACTAAACTGTACAGCATAGAATATTTCTCATGTCCAGTGTCATTGACGCGCACTTTCAAGATGCCTTACACTCCATGTGTGATGCCGTTACTTACCACTCCAATGCACATAGGAATGACCTGCTCTTAGTCTGCATGGTGAGAAATGCAGTGGTGTAGTAGACCTCTGGGACAAATGCTATAACTGGCAAGTGCCCTCCTTATCTGGCCTGTCCGATTACGTACTCATCTTCAATTCCCGGTAGATCCCCTAGTGAGTCTGCATAAAGGGCAGATGAATCCCATAGAAATATTTATAGATTGCAATAGGGCACATACAAGGCTGACCATAACCTGTCCTCAGAATACATGACCTAATACAATGACCTAATCTCCCAATACCTACCCACACACAATTTCCGGTCCTCACAAGACCTTCATCTTTGCTCTCCTCTTCTCTGTTCCTTACATCAATGTCAGCAATATTTCTTCCGAGCATCCTTCATACTATGACACTCCCTTACCCCAGCACATTACACTCTCCCACCATCCGAACCTTCAAAAGCAACCTAAGCCCCCTCCTCTTCAGAAAAGCTAACCACCTACAATAACCCTACTGGATGAACGGCTTCTACCCTCACCTACTGTCTCTTTCTCCCTTCCCTTGTAGATTATAAGCCATCGGGTACAGGGTGTTCTCTCCTTCTGCCCCAGTCTGTCATTTATTAAGCTAATGGTTATTGTACTTATTATTATTTTTTGTCTCATGTTATGTACTTTAGGATACAGGCCGGGGTATCCCGGGTTTTTGTGTAGGGAAAATTATTATCCTCACAGACCAAATAGCCGCCACCAGATTTTTGCACGCACTGTTGATCCCTGGTTAGATGGTTCTATTTTTGCAAGCTTTCAGTGCACATTGACATGAATCAGGGGATCAATGCCATGAGCTATTGGATTTGGTTTGATATTGAGAAATTTTAAGTCTTTGACTATTATTAATTTTATAGAATACCAATCAAAGTTACATTTGATAAGCTTTTTCATTTTCTGTGTTTTGTTTAGGCTAAAGGATCAATATAAGAAAAGTAATTGAATTATATCCAGTGCTTTTTGTTCTTTACTATTTTTGTGGCTACTTTGCTGGAAAAAAATGACAGGACAATGGTAATGAATGGTAAATTCCCATTCACATGTAGTAGAAAAAAATCTGCTGCAGGCCTATTCTGTTATGGATTTTCCTCGGATTTGCATCGCATAGGGTCAAATCCGCGGCAAACCTGCATTCGTTTATCATGGCGAAAAACATGCAGTTATGTTTTATATGTCAGCTTGTATTGTATACTTTCAATAGAACATTAGAGTGATACAATATAAGGTGGCGTAATACTTTAAGGTTACAGAGTGAGATAATAGTCAAACTGCTGTGGGAGGTTTATAACATCCAACGCGGACAGTGCATCTGATGCATACATGCATAACTGTATCGAATCATGATTTGCTGCATCTTTTCACTGGGGTGTTATTGCTATTGTGATTATTTCCAGCTCGATTAACATCTACTAAATAGAAAGTGAAGTCTGTTTAATCATAGGGAAATTATTGCAATGCAGACTTTGTGTATACCACCTTATAACTGATCCTGGCTTCCTTCCCACAGTCACTCATTTGTGGCCTATTTTCATCCCCCAGGATGCCTTCTACTGAGTTCACTGCAGGCGCTACCAAATGTTACTTTCATTTAAGCATTTATCTTTGTAGTTGCAAACAAATATGTTTGATGGCATTATAATCTGTTTATGCAAAAAACGCAATTCTTTCTGGAGTTTTTTCTAATTGTTACAAATATATTTTACATATTTCTGTTATAATCGTGTTTGTGGCCACAAATATAGTCTGGCTGGATATCATGCCAGGGAATGAACACAGTATAAGCTTATAGACAACTAAACCTTAAAGACTTTTGTACACCATTGCAAAAAATAAAAAAATAAATAAATATATATATCAATCAATTTTGAAATTTGTCTTAATTTAAAACAGTCTTATCGTTTAGTGTTCACAGCTCCTATGGAGACCTATATGTTTCCATCATAACAGACTACAAACAAACTCTGTGTAATCTCATCTTGCTTTCATATTCCCATACATCCGTCCCCTACTGTTAGGAAACGCCTGTTCCTTTAAGATTACCATGACTACCGTTCTGGCTTCTGGGCGTGTCTGTTTTACCTTAAGCCTATTTCTTTTATCTGTCCTTCTGCCTGTCAGGTGTGGATTTGTGTTTAAACCCACCTTCTTCCACCCCTCCCTTGCTGGTGATTCTCCTATCTTCTGGTGTTCTGATCAAGCTCCTGACATTTTCTGCACTTCCGACTTCTGGACCTCATGAATACTGACCTCGGCTGTTCTCTCGTTTACCCTCTGCTTACCGATTCTGATTATCTGCTCCCGGCTGGTTCTGACCTTTGCTTTGCCTAATTACCCCTTGCTCTAGTTTTGGACTTTCAGTTAACCCTATGGCTGTCTGGTTTCCAGCTCAGGCTTGCCTTCATTGCACTTGTAGTCCAATACAGTACCCTGCTAAGACAACCTGGGTTCTAAGGAGCAATGACCATCCCACCTTGCGGTCGGCTCTAGCGAACACCTTAGAGTAGCCACAGACTCTGTCGATCAGAGTGGTTACAGATTTGAGGTTGCGGTTTTACATGCACGCTCTCTCCTGGCAGACTCCAGCAGCCTGCTTAAACTCACATTTCCATATCACCTACATCTATCTAATCTATCAAATATATGTAAGTAAAAAGTAGAGAACAGGTAGTAGGGATTATAACTGTAGGATCAGATTACACAGGGTATGCTTGTAGTCTGTAACCATGTAGACACATTAGTCTGTGTAGAACTGTAGACACAAAATAATAGGATACTTCTAATTAAGACTATTTGCAAAGTTGTTTCATTTTAGATACATAAAAAAATGTCTGTGAGGGTGGAACTTCCCTTTAAGTTAATCTAATGATAGTTAACTCACAGTTAACTGCCTTCAGAAAAATTTACATAAATATAAGTGAATGATTTTGGCATAATTTTTATTACAAACGACACTTTTTTAATCTTGATATAAGCATTCAGTACAACTTTGTCTCCATATCCCATCTTCTTTGCTGGTGAGCCTCCCTCCTACTGATTGCCTACTTTGTGGCACTATGTCCCTCTCTGTTGATACCCCATTTGAGAATTTGCCACACCGCACATCCTTCCATCCCTATCAGATCAAGTCAGGAGGAAAGAGATGCATCTACATAGCATGTTTCTATGGCAAGATCTCAGGCTTGGGTTCTCTGTTTGCCATTACCAAGATGAAACATTTCACTGAACCCAAGTTGCAAACCATTCAGATAAAACAAGACAAAGTTATCAGCGGTCCTTGAAAAACACCCAACCGCTGTTACAGAAATGAATTGAAAAAGGATGCTTTTTTCTAAACTACTACTTTGGACATTTTTTGGGAGTGGAGATGATCCCATGTGAGTTACTGCACTCTAACAACATATCAAGTCTGTTGTTGTCTCAATTGGAAATGTATTCGAAAGTTATCAGTGGTTACCATAGAAAAAGGGAGACCTATAGCAAAGATAAAAATCTTGTATTTCCCTTTTCAAATAAAATGTGTTAAACAAAAATATATAGGAATATGTAATGCTTGGTTTACCTAACTTTTCTTGAAGGCAAAAAGCCGAGTTGCTCTTGAGCTGCTTCCACATTGTGATATGTGTGGAGAGTAAAGCCATTCCAAGATTTTCACCATCCATGGGGCAGGGATGGGAGGGATGGGACCAATCTGAGTTTTAAACCCCTCTCCCACGGCAGCTGCAGAGAGAGCTTTTTATTGCATATGCATGCTTTTCCATACTACACGTTCAGTTGATATATTTTCAAATAGGCCTGGATATTATTTGTTGTTTTTTTTTGTATAAAGATAGATAGATGGGCTTTAGGCCAATGTGGCACTTTAAGGGCACGTTCACACGTGGCGGAATTGCTGTTGAATTCCGCTGCGGACAGTCCGCAGTGGAATTCTGCATCAGCTGTTTTTTACATTTGTTTCTATACATTTTTAGGAAAGTTAGTTCAGACGTTGCAGAAAATAACTGTGCGGAAATCAGGCTGCAGTGCAGAATTTTCCCTCTGCAGCACATGACGTTGCAGAGAAGAAGCGGAATTTCACTGCGGATTTCAGCCTTTGCAATGCAAAAACTGAAATCTGTGGCAAGTCCGTTGTGATTTCTGCAACGTCTGAATTACCTGTCAAATATGCAAATGTTGGTGCAGATTCGTTGCGTAATTGCCCCAAATCTGCACCAACATTTGCAGCTCAAAAATTCCGCCACGTCTGAACGTGCCCTAAGAATGTGATATGCATGGTAACCTTTGAAAATGCAGCCAGTTTTTGGTCTATATCTAGTAACTGCAAGTCCTTTACAGTAGCAGGTCTTTAACTTACATGTGTTACAGCTCCTAATTTTCCGTAGAATGGAAAACCCTTCCGATTTTTTTTTTTAAGAAAATAATACGCTGTCTTGCTCTAAAACCCTTTTTGACATTTATTGAAGCTTTTACAAAATTATAACTGGGTGCAATGAAAGATGAACTTTGATTGAAAACATTAATCTTTAAGAGGGTCCAAGGCAAGTAGACATTACTTTACTGGCCTCACATTTTCCAGAATCCCATTTCACTTCCCTGGTTCGCAAGACATGTCTGCAACGTATAAATATGAATTTTTGAGAGTGCTTCACAAACACCAAGAGGAAAGTTAGCAACGTTCCATCACCAGTTTTCTGGCGTATAAATGTTGCAGGCCATTTCCCTTGGTCTTTAAAATTTTAAAAAAGTGGGCAGAGCTTAGCGGAAGGGGGCGTGGTCACCCATGGCCTGACATATTTACTAACATTTACTATAGAAATGGGTGTAAATTATAGAGAAAATCTTCGCCAGCTTCCGGCTGGCGTAGATTTTATTCTGTGTCGCACGGACGACTGAAGATGTGACAACTTATTAAGAGGCATTTGTCTCTTAAAAAATTTGTAGCATCTTACTCTATCTATTCTTTTATTAAGACTGTCACAGTGTTGATACATCTCCCCATGAAAACATTGGGGCAGATTTTTTAACAGATTTATTACACAATGTAATAAATCTGTCGCATCTTTCCGCTGGCTGTGCACCACTATTGTGGCGTATTTCCCAGGGCTCAGCGCCATCTGCCCCCACCCATCGACACACACATGCTTCTGACACCGAGTAGCATCAGGGTCTTTTATGCACTGCAGCACTCAATGTCCTGAGTGGTGTGCCACATACAAGGTCCTGACGCTTCTCGACATCAGTACGTTGTATGGGCCGCAACATTCTGAGGGGTCCCAGAGGGGAAGCGCAAAGAGGAGCAGTGAGGCTTATTATGCATCTTCTTTTTTTTTTTTTTTTTGCCTGATGGGAAAAGGGGGTTGTCTGACCAGTGGGGCAAGATACGGAGCCTATACCTTGCTACGCCCCACAGCTAGGAGCTTGCATAAATTTCCACTTTTATTCATGCTAGTTTTCTAGCGTACATGATAAGAAATTTGTGGCCTACCCCTTTTGTTAACTCACTCTTTTTTCCAAAAGGGACGAGGGCATCGTGAAATGCCCAAAAGTCGCAATTTTCAGAGTCAATAATTTACAATGTAACTATTTAGCTTCTTCTAAAAATGACATAAGCTATACAATGTTATGATGGAATGGTTGTGATTGTGTGTCTGTCTTTGTAATGGTTAGAACTGGTCTACTTCAGAAGTTCTGAAACTTTTCTGACTAGGAACTCATCTGCCAAGACCCAGGTCTCATGAACTGCAAACAGCAACATCACAACTTTAAGAGAAACCTCAACTTTACTCTTGCGTAACGTGTCTCATGGTTGATTGGCAGACAGACATATACACCAATATTTTGTGCTAAAAATGGTTCACACATTTGGGGTCTAGTCAGTTGAACGATGTTCACGTCCTTTTCTTATACAAGTGTAGAGCTGACAACACACAGACGGGACATTGAACAATAAAGTCAACGGACTCAATCACATGTCCAATTTTTCGCACTGACCATCAGTTATTCCCTGAAGAAACGCTGATGAGTTTTACAACGCTCGTCTGAATGCAATCTTAATAAATTTGGCACACTTTATGCCTCTTTTGTAGTAACTTTTCTAAACTATTAGGGAAGGCAAAAAAAAATCTAAAACATATAACAAATATTTGGCACACGACATGTACTTTTATTTATGTACAATATTTTTAATGCAATTTTAAACAGAATTCTGCCAATTTTTCTTAGTAAATCTTTCCAATGTTTTTATTTTGACTTTCTCTTGTTTCTGTACGTTTGCTATCTATCTATCTATCTATCTATCTATCTATCTATCTATCTATCTATCTATCTATCTATCTATCTATCTATCTATCTATCTATCTATCTATCTATCTATCACACAAGAAAATGACGACAGCACACTGCGAACACCAATATCACCTAAGCCACTAAATATAAATAAATATGCATTACTGCTAAATCTACTTACAATAGGGAAGCTCTCAGTGCACATTTTGATAAAATTGTGTGAGCCCACCTGCCACGACAAGGCGTCCTCCATAGGTGGGGACCTACTCTGCACATACACCCAGAATGGGGACTAAGCCTACATTTATCTGGGGATGGTAGGAACCAGCATTAAACTAATTAAAATCACTCAGGGAAGAAAGGGAGGAGTGCAACATCAAAAATGGAGGCAGTCACTATCCACACATATATGAATCACATAAACAACACAAAAGTTTGAACAGCACATTCCAACAAAATGAAACAAAACGTGTATGCAGGTGCAAGAAGACCTGTGACTGCAAATGTACAGAAGAAAAAGAAATGGCGACAGCACACTGTGAACACCTATGTCCAGGGGCGTAACTAGGAAAGACTGGGCCCCATAGCAAACTTTTGACTGGGGCCCCCCTCCCCTGGGTGTCACACAACCCCCCCCCCCTTGTAGATAGGGCCTTTTTTACAGCCCCCCCCTGTAGATAGCGCCATACAGCCCCCCCTCTGTAGATAGCGCCATACATCCCCCTGTAGAGAACGCCATACTGCCCCCTGTAGATAATGCCATACAGCCCCCCTGTAGATAACACCATACAGCCCCCTGCAGAGAACGCCATACAGCCCCCCCCTGTAGAGAACGCCATACAGCCACCTCTGTAGGGAACACCATACAGCCCCCCCCCCCTGTAGGGAACGCCATACAGCCCCCCCTGTAGGGAACGCCATACAGCCCCCCCCTGTAGGGAACGCCATACAGCTCGCCCCCTGTAGGGAACGCCATACAGCCACCCCCCCCTGTAGGGAACGCCATACAGCGTTCCCCCCCTGTAGGGAACGCCATACAGCGTACCCCCTCCCAAAAAAAAACGACCTACAGTGTGTCCTACAAAATACACGTATCCCCTCTCCACAGGATAGGGGGATACATGAGTGATCGCTGGCAGCGATAGGGAGAACGGGTGACTGAAAGTCCCCTGAAGTTCTCCATGACTAACCTCTGACTTCCGGCGTCTGCGCAGCTCAATAAAAATGAAAGGAGCGCTGGTCACGCATGCGCACAAGCACGACCGGCGCTCCATTAATTTATACCGAGCTGCCGACACAGACCCCGGAAGTCCGAGGTTTGTGATGGAGAACTTCAGGGGACTTTCAGTCCCCCGTTCTCCCTATCAATGCCAGCGATCACACATGTATCCCCTGTCCTGTGGAGATCCTGTGGAGAGGGGATACATGTCCTGTGTATGTCCTGTGGAGAGGGGATACATGTCCTGTGGAGAGGGGATACATGTCCTGTGGATAGGGGATACATGTCCTGTGGAGAGGGGGGGGATACATGTCTTTTGCTCTATTTTGCGCCTTCAGGACCAGACACCGTTTAGCCATTTTTAGCACGTGTTAGTTAAATGGCTATAACTTTTTTATTTGTTGAGCTAACGACGTGATTTTTGCGACGTTTTTTTTCCGTAGACAATGCAGGTTTCATTTTTTATCGTTTTTATACACACCTTTTTTGTTATTTTAGAATTTTTATTCCTAAAGTTTGAAAATAATAATAAAAAAAATAAGCTTTTTTACATTTCAGCTATTTTTTTTTTTTGGTAATAACATAGTTTTACCCTAAAATAGACCTTTTATTTGTGATCGTCATTGTCTACCGTAAATTTTAATATATTACATGTCTATATTAGGGTAATTGGGTCAGCGCTAACGTTACAACAATGATTGGCGGGGGGAACGTTTTTTTTTTGGGGGGTGGGTATTTTATGTGTATTTATTATTGAAAATTTTTTTGCACTTTACTTTATTATTTTTTTTCTTTCTTTTACACCATCTTTTCCACTGTAACTGGAGCTGCACAGCAGACTCAGTTACAGGGGAAATCAGCCCTCTCATAGTGACGATTGTCACTAATAGGGCTGTGCTGGGTCTAATAAGACCCAGCAGCAGTCTGCCACTAACGGCACCCGGCGATCATGTGACCAGTCACATGATCACTGTGAGGAATAGAGACAGCGCCGCTGCTGCTGTCTCTATTCCTGTACACAGCGCGCATTCAGCGCTGTGTACAAGTGATCAGAGAAGACAGAAGCAGCGAAAGCTGCTTCTATCCTCTCCTCAGGGTCCCCGGCAGTCACTGACAGCCGGAGACCCGACATTCAGCTGCCCGATCGCGCGGGCAGCAAGTTAAAACCCGAGCCGTAGAAAGTCTATGGCTCGGGTTTTAAGGACCCTGACCGCTGGCCGTAAAAATACAGCCAGCGGTCGGGAACCAGTTAATGGCAGAGCGGGGAGATACCTCCCTGCTCTGCCGTAGTGTTCAGTGGCGTCCCGCTGTAGCAGCCTTAGCGGCTGCTAGCGGAGCCTCCGGCCATGGTGGGGGCCCGTGCCGGCGGGCGACACGGGCCCCCTCATGCCGCGGGCCCCGTAGCAGCCGCTACTGCTGCTACGGCGGTAGTTACGCCACTGCCTATGTCACCTAAGCCACTAAATATAAATAAATATGCATTACTGCTAAATCTACTTACAATAGGGAGGTTCTTAGTGCACATTTTGATCAAATTGTATTTGCCCACCTGCCACGACAAGGCAACCTCTGTAAGGTGGGAACCTACGCTGCACATACACCCAGAACTGGGACTAAGCCCACATATATATCTGGGGATGGTAGGAACCTATCTATCTATTTAATGGTGTGTACACTCCATAGCAACTGCATGGTCTGCCTCTATGGTGTGTACACTCTATAGCAACTGCATGATCTGCCTCTATGGTGTTTACACTCCATAGCAACTGCATGGTCTGCCTCTATGGTGAGTACACTCCATAGCAACTGCATGGTCTGCCTCTATGGTGAGTACACTCCATAGCAACCGCATGATCTGCCTCTATGGTGAGTACACTCCATAGCAACCGCATGATCTGCCTCTATGGTGAGTACACTCCATAGCAACTGCATGGTCTGCCTCTATGGTGAGTACACTCCATAGCAACTGCATGATCTGCCTCTATGGTGAGTACACTCCATAGCAACCACATGATCTGCCTCTATGGTGAGTACACTCCATAGCAACCGCATGGTCTGCCTCTATGGTGAGTACACTCCATAGCTACCGCATGATCTCCCTCTATGGTGAGTACACTCCATAGCAACCGCATGATCTGCCTCTATGGTGAGTACACTCCATAGCAACCGCATGATCTGCCTCTTTCGTGAACACACCAGAGCAACCGCAAGCTCTGCCTCTATGGTGTGTACGCCCTTGTTGGAAACCCACATGTCTACACACTTTGCAACAGTATTTTAGATTAATACAGATCAAATTTAAATCATATTTATATAGACTTGCTCTTATGTAAAGAGGTTCCCCACATATATTCATACCTACATCGACTAGAAGCAGAGTTTTTATATTGCAAAGTATAGCACTCTTTCAGTGGTCATAGATTGATCTTAGATATACTAATGCCACTGTTAGGCCTTATTCACACCAGTGTATTTCATGTCCGTGTTACGCGCATTAAAACAACGGACGTCACACGGACCTATGCAATTCCATAGGGCCATTCAGACATTCAGTGTTTTTCAAGCAGCGTGGGTCCGCTATACTTGTGCATTTTTTGTGCATCACACACCCATTGAAGTCAATGGGTGCAAGAAAATCATGGCCATCACATGGACGCACATTCGTGTGCCATGCGTTTTTCATGCAACATTTGCTAAAGAAATGATGAGAAAAAATACCCCCTCCTTCAGTTTATTTTGCTGAAGTAAAAACCGCGTGACATACGGATGTTATAAGTGCGTAAAAAACGCAGACAAGCACTGTGCACTGATGTCACGCGGAACTGCAATGCAAGAAAAACACTGCATTTTCTACGCACGCAAAACGGACACTTTCATCTGAATAAGGCCTTATAATAAAAAATTAGATGGAAGCAATGATTAGAACATGATAGATTAGAAATTCAACACCGCCAAGGTTAACAATAGTGAGACCGTAAATGAAAAGGTACTATTTATATTAGATGCTTAACATATATATCTTGAAGGGCTTACTAAGCACGGCAGGGTTCTTTTATAAAGGCTCTGCTATACTTTCATATATTTGTGGACACAAAGAGCCTTTGTTCCATTTGACATAATAGTAGTGGGTGATATTAAGTTAAATAAAAATCTTCACACTTTTACTATAAAATCGCAATAAATATGTAAAAAGAAAACCACTAGAACCTCATATAAACTTTATTTAGTAGATTCCATCAGATTGAATTTAAACTCCTTGTAACCAAATTAAAGGTGTGCCTCAAGAATATCCTGACATTTAGTTCAGGTTTTTAGCCTTTTCTATGTCATGTTTATGATTTTTGTGATTGTATCCATACATCTTGCCCTATAGATCTCTTCATCTTCACCCATAATATATCTGAGCAATTTTGCATTTCCATTGAGCTGGATCTGCTCAAATACGTCAAAATTCAGAATTCCCAAGTTATTTCTCTAGTATTGGACGCCAAAAATAGTCCAATGCTATGCGGAATCTTAAAAAAGCTGGGCTTAAACAAATGCTTTCAAACATCAATGAACGGAAGCAATGTTGTAAAGAATTTTCCAAAACGGTATGAGAGACTGATAAATTCCTACAGAAAATGTTTAAAGAGTAACAACTTTCTGAAAACTTCCGACATGTCATAGTGTCATGAAAAAAACTAATGAGAAACAACTCGATCTTAAAAGAGACTCTTCTCGCGAAACTTTACCGAAATATCGGGAGTGATGAATAGACATTGCGTCCTGGCTAGAGGTGATGTCTATTCACTCCCAAGACACTTCGGTAAAGTTAATATGGGAGTATGTGACTGCACAGCGTGATCTCGTGAGTGCTGCTAGAAATGAATGGAGAGAAGTGTATGATGCTGATTGGTCACTGATTGGCAGCGTCATACACTTCTCTTTACAACGCCCAGTTTGTAAAAAAAAGTAAAAACACGCCCAGTTGTCTTTTAAGAAACTAATTAGCATGAATCTAAATTTGTGCATCACTTGCTTAAGATTGATTATTTTTCAAAATAAAAAAAAATGTTATCTACATTACAGCGCCGATCACATTATGTAGGAGATAGGGCACTTATAATGTGGTGACAGAGCCTCTTTAAGCATAAAATTTTAATATAAACTTTATTATTCAACATGATTAAAAATACAAAAGAATAAAAATAAAATACAATAAAATAGAGCGTACAACCTTCCCAGAAAAAGAGGGAGAAAGAGAAAAGCATGGTGGTTCTATGTGTTACTGAGATATAGGCTGTACTTATTTTTTCCCGCCTGGTTTCGGAATGTTGGTTTACTTTTTAGAAAAATAATGGCTACATATTGAAAACGATGCTTGATAAAGACCCATTCATGGGTTGAAACGTTGCAAGTGATTTTATGTTTGGTGAATAAATAAAATACACTTCTTTGGATTATCTTGAGTGCTACAGTTCCTTTCTTCGATTACATATTGAAAACTGTCATTAGAAGATTTTTGTCAAATGTATCCATAGGCCTTCATACACCTGACAGAGGCCATGAGGGTGTCCTTTTCGACTCGCTCGTGCTGGTATTTGTAAGTGCGCCTTTTTATTTTTAACTGTACAGAATAGCACAGTCTGCAGTGCTATTCCATATAGACGCATACTGCAAAAGAAATATACCATGCAGTATAAATTTAACATGGGAGGCTGAGGGCGATGATTTAGACTATATACCTATACAGTGGCATCCATCGGAGGTTTACGTAGGGAAATGTTCCCGACCTACACCTTCGACGTGCACTGCAAATATAGTGTGAATACACTATTATTTAAGCCCTTCTAAATATAAACATAGGGGAAGATTTAGGAAGACTGGAGTAGTTGCCTATAGCAAACAATCAGATTACTTTTTTCATTTTGAAAAAGGCCTCTGAAAAATGAGAGCTTGAATCTGATTGGTTGCTATGTTCGACAACTCCACTTTTCCTTTACACCAGTTTTGAACAATCTCCCCAAGTGATGGTGTTTTTTTTCCATGACTGTATTTACTGTGTTATTGCGAAAAGGGGAAAAACTTTGTTCTCCAATGTATTCAGCCTTTCGAACTCTTCTTGCTTAGTTATTCTAGTTTTTATAGAACAGTTTCTTGGTGAGCTGTGTCTACTCTTGTAATTTAGGTGGATTTACTGTGGTAATATTTATTCCCTGGAAATAGTATGATATTTTGTAAGCAATAAAAAGTGATGATCATAAAGGTTAACACATTCACTACAATGATTACTAATGACCTTTTAGTTACGACCAAAGGCTTTATTGTACTAATACTTATGATGGATAATTCACCCAAAACACTGCACAAAAGGCCATAGTAATTAGAAGAATTATTGAAGTCATTACTCATATAGTAGTAACACGGGTAAAATGTATACAAGGTGATTCTGTTAAAGCATGCTATGCTTAGAATGAATTAATATTGATTTATCCAACATAAGATATATCTTCTGTACAATGCAGTCTATCTGTCTATCTATCTATCTATCTATCTATCTATCTATCTATCTATCTATCTATCTATCTATCTATCTATCTATCTATCTATCTATCTATCTATCTATATCAATCTGTCCGTCTGTCCATCTATCTGTCTGTCTCTATAAAAACAACTTTATATTGAGAAGCATGAAACATTTTCTTTTAGGTAGAGCATAGTTCACAGTCTTAGCCAGTTGCCTGTACCACCTAAATTCCTATACAGTGTAGTAGGGCATTTGTTCTCGTTGAGTGGTGGAAATGTTTTTAAGAAGGATTTTCATGTTTAACATCAGATAGTGCCTGCGGTCAAGGTTTTTTATTTTAACCAGCTAACCCACCAAACTATATGCTGATCATTTTGGCCACATGAGGTAAATAAGCCATCGTCAAGCGTTAACTGTCCATGGGGAAACAACAGATATTAGATATCACTTTTATGGCAGTTCTTTAAAATAATCCTTTCATTAAGAAAGGCTTAAAGGATATATGTTTAATCTTAAAACATCCGTGTTAAATGCAGACACAAGTATTGCCCAAAAGTAATTATAAAGCCATTTAGCTCAGGCATGATTTTCTCATATATGTTGTGCATATCTAGCATTTGGAAGGTTGGATCTGGCTGGAGTGCTAAATCCGCAATATTAAGGATTAAGAACACAAACTCTGCTTTATCCAATAAAAGAACATGGTTGACGTTGTCATCTGTAATGTCCGTGGCTGCGGGCTGTCAGCTCCAATCTCCCCCTGACAGCCGCAGCCACGTGTCGGCAAGCGCTGGCCCCAGCCTCCTCCTCAGGAGACGCCAGCGCTCGCGTCCACTCACCTTTGCCGGATCCCGTGCCCGCTCTTAAAGGACCTCATGGACGAACTTTGACCCGTGAGTACCCTGGACTATAAGAGGGGTCCAGCCCCCTAGTTCTATGCCTGAGCATTGTTGTGTTTTCCTTAGTCTGTCTATGCAAATGGTCCCCTAGTGTTTCCTGCTCCCAGTGGTTCCTGTTCCTGTTCCTGTACCTGTACCTGTATTCCGATCTAGTGCCGTGCTTGCTATTGTCGTGCTGTGCTGGATACCACGCTTGTCTGCCTCCCCACGCCTGACGTCCACCTGCTGCCTAGTTCCTGCCAAGCTACTGTCCATGCTGCCACAGGTACCCTATATCCTATAGACTCTCACCTGCGCCCTGTTGGCCAGCTGCCTTACCGCCAAAAATATATATATACACAATCTAAGTAAATGTAAACTGAGAGACAATGTGTTGCATAACTGATGCTTAGGCATGGGAAGATTAGAGTAATATTCTGGAAAATATTTAGGTAATTAGCAGAATTTTTCAGAATGCTTTCTTTGGTTGTCCAGGTCTACTTTATTTTTTCTCTAGAAACAGTGCCACTTCTGACATGGTCGGTGTTTGGTATTGCAGCTCAGATATACATGCAAATGATTGAGGTTGAGCTGCAATACCAGTCAAAGCAGACTTATTTCCCTTTGCTCAAAAGAAATTAGGCTTTAAAAATAGATAGATACCAAATCCATTGGAGAATGGCAACATTCTTTTACCCACATTTATTTACCACGCTGGCAATGGCGTTATTTTGCCTCGATTTCTCGGTTGTGTGTGATCTTATAGCCTCAGGTGACTGATGAACATAGCAAGCTAACATACTGTATTCCTGAGTTGCTATATCCTAGTTCACTTTGGCATATCATCTCCGCTGGTACAAACTCAGAAAATTCAGAGTACATAAACCCTAATGATGTAACTTAATGCGCTTGCCTAGGGCCTTCTGAACGGCTGACCTGGCAGAGTAGTATTGGGCAGGTGCAGTTAATGGAAAAGCGTGGAAGAGGGATACAGCACTGCACATTGCTGACCACCATAAGGAGATATGCGGGTAGCCACGTCTAAGAGCAACCTAGGCAAACAAAAGATATTGAGTCTTTTGAAAATTTTCAAATAAAATAATTTTTTAAAATGAAAGCCAATAGTATATGTATATGTTTTGAATGTGAGTGAAAACCAAAGCAGAACGTACAGAGTCCACCAATATATTGCCCTCAGAATCAAACCTAGGACCCAGAATCACAAGGCAACAGTGTTAACCATTGAGCCACTTTAAGTATTCTTTAATTATTAAAGATGATCAGTATTTGTGCCATCACCCATCCCCAGTTGTTGCAGCTCGCAGTTCAGTTTAATAAGAAATCCAGTTCACGTACAAATCTGTTACTGGACACGGCATTCTTCACTGATAAATCTTCTCATTGGTTTAGATGGCTTTTCTCCCTCCAGCTCTTCTTAATATCTGTCTCTGTAGTCTCTCAGCATGGTTGCAATACTGCAGAAGTGGGCTGTGACACTGTTAATGAGGCTCTAACGGAAAAAAATAAACATATTAACACTTTCTATTTCTATATGATGAGCTGTGATCAAATGTGAAAGGTTCCATTTAACCCATTACAATCCTATATTTTGAAAGCCATATGCTTAGGCATCATTTTTATTTTAAGTGGGAATATTGGAAATTTTAGAAGACATCCAAATAGCTAATAGTGGTTATAAGTAGTCTCATGTTCCCCAATTTCTTCATAAATGTATGCTGTGTCTCACCACAGACATAGACCAACATAATTTTTACTATAAATTTATGCACACACCCTAGCAGATGATAAAACCATGGGTGCTAATTTACACTTAAAGAAGGCGCCACCGCTTGGACTTCGCCTCATAGAGTGGCACCACCCAGGCCACCCGAAATCACTCCAAAGAGAATGGAGTAAAAATAAAATCTACTTCCCCAAATCAGACAATCAGAATAAACCCACACAGTGAGCACAATACCACATCTACATTCCTTAAAAGTAAAAATATTTGTGCATTCGGGAATATAAATTCATACATGAAATAAACTGTAGAGCACCACTGATGCTTAGGCACGTGAAGATTAAAGTTATAGGTAATTAACGTAATGTTTCAGAATGTCTTCATAGAAGACCAACAACAATATTAACTGAGGGAAAGGGAGTCTGTCAGGACACTAGACCGCTAACACTACTAGAGATGTACCAGAGACAAGTTTAGGCATACCTATGTTGGTATTGTGGCTGCAATCCTCACCCTGGAAAAAGAGGTTTAATCTTTACATGCTGAATAGGAAGTATCGGGGAATAGGGGTTACTCACTATAACCCCTCCCCTCTGTTCTTGAGTGACAGCTCATGTATCACACAGCATATGAGGCAAAGGACCAGTAGAGCTGTCAATCAAAAGTAGAGGGCAGGGATTGGGGAGGAGTTACAGCGGGGAGCCCGACTGTAAAGGATCTGCCAGGCACAGCGGAGTTAACTCCCAGAACTAATCAGTCAGCACCTGAGAATACATCCCTGAGACTGACTCCTGCTTCCACCATTCAGGCTGGCAGGCTTAGGAGTGGGAGAGCCTATCGTAACCTGGCCAGACTCAGCTAGCTCCCGCCCTCGGTCTATTTAAGCCTGCACTTCCTGTCCCTCGGTGCTTGTTATTGCTTGTGTTTCCCTCCTTGTGGTTTCCTGACCCAGCTACAGCTCCTGCTATTTTTGATCCTGCTCCATACAGACCCTGGCTTACCGACTACTCTTCTGCTTTTCGTTTTGTACCTCGCACACTCCTGGCTTGACTCGGCTCGTTCACCACTCTGGTTGCTCACGGTGTTGCCGTGGGCAACGGCCCCTTTTCCTTGCTTGTGTTCCTTGTATGTTTGTCGTGTTTGTCGTGCACTTACTGAGCGCAGGGACCGCCGCCCAGTTGTACCCCGTCGCCTAGGGCGGGTCGTTGCAAGTAGGCAGGGACAGAGTGGCGGGTAGATTAGGGCTCACTTGTCCGTCTCCCTACCCCCTGCCATTACATAATAACAAGCCCATACCTAGTCTACCCCTGGTCCCTGACACCACTATGGATCCCCGTGAGACCCTGGCTCAGCAAATGCAGGGTCTCTCCCTACAGGTCCAGGCCCTGGCTCAGAGGGTCAACCAGCCTGATGCTACCCTGGTAGTTCCCCTCACCGCACCTCTTGAACCCCACCTCAAGTTGCCCGACCGGTTCTCAGGGGACCGGAGGGCTTTTCTCTCCTTTCGGGAGAGTTGTAGGCTTTACTTTCGTTTAAAGCCTCATTCCTCAGGTTCTGAGAGCCAGCGGGTGGGTATAATTATGTCCCGGCTCCAGGAAGGGCCCCAAGAGTGGGCCTTCTCCTTGGCTCCTGACGCCCCTGAACTTTCCTCCGTTGATTGTTTCTTTTCTGCTCTCGGACTTATTTATGACGAGACTGACAGGACTGCCTTTGCCGAGAGTCAGCTGGTGACCTTAAGTCAGGGTAAGAGACCTGTTGAGGAGTATTGCTCTGACTTTCGGAAGTGGTGCGTAGCTTCTCGGTGGAATGACCCTGCCTTAAGGTGCCAGTTTAGGTTGGGTCTGTCGAATGCCCTGAAAGACCTGCTAGTTAGCTATCCCTCTTCTGACTCCCTAGACCAGGTTATGGCTTTAGCGATACGACTTGACCGACGTCTCAGGGAACGACAACGTGAACGTTTATGTGTTTTCTCCTCCGACTCCCCCATGATGCCTCCCGAAGCTCCGTTGCTTCGTTCCTCCCCGAAAGATTCAGAGATACCTATGCAACTCGGGGCCTCCGTGTCCCCCCAACAACGTAGAGAATTCCGCAGGAAGAATGGTCTCTGCTTCTACTGTGGGGACGACAAGCATCAAGTGAACAACTGTCCTAAGCGTAAGGTTGCAGCCAGAGAACTTCCGCGTCTAAGTGATCATCGGGGAGGTCACTTGGGCGCACAGGTATTTCCAGTAAATATGAAACGTACTAAGATCTTGCTTCCCTTTCAGGTCTCTTTTGGTGGTAGGTCTGCTACCGGCAGTGCCTTCGTGGATTCAGGGTCCTCTACTAATATCATGTCTGTGGAATTTGCTATGTCCCTTGCTATGCCTCTTATTGATTTGCCTAAACCTGTCCTGGTAGTGGGTATCGACGCCACTCCTCTTGCTAATGGTTATTTTACACAGCATACCCCTGTTTTTGAACTCCTTGTTGGCTCCATGCATTTGGAGCAATGCTCTGTACCGTTGATGCAGGGATTATCGTACGATTTGGTTCTAGGTCTTCCCTGGTTGCAGTTGCATAATCCTACGTTTGACTGGAATACTGGGGAGCTAACCAAATGGGGTAATGAATGTTGTACGTCATGTTTTTTTGTTAATTCTATTTCTCCCCCTAAGGAGGCGAATACGCTACCCGAGTTTGTTCAGGACTTCGCTGATGTTTTCTCTAGGGAGGCCTCCGAAGTGTTACCTCCTCATAGAGAATACGATTGCGCTATCGAATTGGTACCAGGAGCTAAGCTTCCTAAGGGTAGGATATTTAATCTTTCTTGTCCCGAACGTGAAGCTATGAGAGTGTATATCCAGGAATCCCTGGCCAAGGGTTACATTCGTCCCTCTCCTTCTCCGGTAGGTGCTGGCTTCTTCTTCGTGGGGAAGAAGGATGGTGGTCTTAGGCCATGCATTGACTACCGTGGCCTGAATAAGGTCACGGTAAGGAACCAGTATCCCCTTCCTTTGATTCCTGATCTCTTTAATCAGGTTCAGGGGGCCCAATGGTTTTCTAAATTGGATCTACGGGGGGCGTATAACCTTATTCGCATCAAAGAGGGGGATGAGTGGAAGACTGCGTTTAACACGCCCGAAGGCCATTTCGAATACCTCGTCATGCCCTTTGGGTTGTGTAATGCCCCTGCGGTCTTCCAGAATTTCATAAATGAGATTTTGAGAAATTACCTGGGGATTTTTCTGGTAGTGTACCTTGATGACATACTGGTGTTTTCCAAGGACTGGTCCTCCCACGTGGAGCATGTCAGGAAGGTGCTCCAGGTCCTTCGGGAAAATAAACTGTTTGCCAAAACCGAAAAATGTGTGTTTGGGGTACAGGAGATTCCATTTTTGGGTCAAATCCTCACTCCTCATGAATTCCGCATGGACCCCGCCAAGGTTCAGGCTGTGGCGGAATGGGTCCAACCTGCCTCCCTGAAGGCGTTACAGTTTTTTTTGGGGTTCGCTAATTATTACAGGAGATTTATTGCTAACTTCTCGGTTATCGCTAAGCCCCTTACGGACCTCACTCGCAAAGGTGCTGATCTCCTCCACTGGCCTCCTGAGGCTGTGCAGGCTTTTGAGGTCCTTAAGAAGTGCTTTGTCTCGGCCCCGGTGCTGGTTCAGCCCAACCAAATGGAGCCATTTATCGTGGAAGTTGACGCATCTGAGGTGGGAGTGGGGGCTGTCTTGTCCCAGGGTACCAGCTCCCTCACCCATCTCCGCCCCTGTGCCTACTTCTCCAGGAAGTTTTCGCCAACTGAAAGTAACTATGATATTGGCAACCGCGAACTCTTAGCCATTAAATGGGCATTTGAAGAGTGGCGCCACTTCCTGGAGGGGGCTAGGCACCAGGTAACGGTCCTTACCGACCACAAGAATCTGGTTTTCCTAGAATCTGCCCGGAGGCTAAACCCGAGACAAGCTCGATGGGCGTTATTTTTTACCAGATTAAATTTTTTGGTTACCTATAGGGCTGGGTCTAAAAATATTAAGGCTGATGCACTGTCGCGTAGCTTCATGGCCAGCCCTCCTTCGGAGGAAGATCCTGCTTGTATTTTGCCTCCAGGTATAATCATTTCCTCGATCGATTCTGATTTAGTCTCTGAAATTGCTGCTGATCAAGGTGCAGCTCCCGGGAACCTTCCTGAGAACAAGCTGTTTGTTCCCCTGCAATTCCGGCTAAGGGTACTTAGGGAAAATCATGACTCCGCACTATCTGGCCATCCAGGCATCCTGGGTACCAAACACCTCATTACCAGAAATTATTGGTGGCCTGGGTTGCCTAAAGACGTTAAGGCCTACGTCGCCGCTTGTGAGGTTTGTGCTAGGTCCAAGACTCCCAGGTCCCGACCAGCGGGCTTACTGCGTTCGTTGCCCATTCCCCAGAGACCTTGGACACATATCTCCATGGATTTTATCACCGATTTGCCTCCATCCCAAGGCAAGTCGGTGGTGTGGGTGGTGGTGGACCGCTTCAGTAAGATGTGCCACTTTGTGCCCCTCAAGAAACTACCCAACGCCAAAACGTTGGCTACCTTGTTTGTCAAACACATCCTGCGTCTCCATGGGGTCCCTGTCAATATTGTTTCGGACAGAGGGGTACAATTTGTTTCATTGTTTTGGAGAGCCTTCTGTATGAAGTTGGGGATTGATCTGTCCTTCTCCTCTGCCTTCCATCCTGAAACCAATGGCCAAACGGAGAGGACTAATCAATCTCTAGAACAATACTTAAGGTGTTTTGTCTCTGACTGTCAATTTGATTGGGTCTCTTTCATTCCCCTCGCCGAATTTTCCCTTAATAACCGAGTCAGTAACTCGTCAGGGGTCTCTCCTTTTTTTTGTAATTTTGGGTTTAATCCACGGTTCTCCTCCGTTTCACATGGTAGTTCCAACAATCCTGAGGTAGAGGTCGTTCATCGGGAACTGTGCACAGTCTGGGCCCAGGTTCAGAAAAACCTAGAGGTGTCCCAGAGCGTACAAAAAACTCAGGCTGATAAAAAACGTTCTGCTAACCCCCTGTTTATGGTCGGGGATCTGGTGTGGTTGTCGTCTAGGAACTTGCGTCTCAAGGTTCCGTCCAAGAAGTTTGCTCCCCGGTTTATTGGGCCGTATAAGGTCATTGAGGTCCTCAATCCTGTCTCCTTCCGGCTGGAGTTACCCCCGTCTTTTCGGATACACGACGTGTTTCATGCCTCCCTCCTCAAACGCTGCTCCCCGTCCTTGGCTCCCTCGAGGAGACCTCCTGTTCCCGTCCTCACCCCTGAGGGGGTGGAATTCGAGGTGGCCAGGATTGTGGACAGCAAGATGGTCCAAGGCTCCCTCCAGTACCTGGTCCATTGGAGAGGATACGGGCCCGAGGAGAGGACTTGGGTACCCGCCCGGGATGTTCACGCTGGGGTATTGGTCAGGAGGTTCCACCTGCGTTTCCCCAGTAAGCCAGGTCCACTTAGAAAGGGTCCGGTGGCCCCTCATAAAAGGGGGGGTACTGTAAAGGATCTGCCAGGCACAGCGGAGTTAACTCCCAGAACTAATCAGTCAGCACCTGAGAATACATCCCTGAGACTGACTCCTGC
Organism: Rhinoderma darwinii; assembly: GCF_050947455.1. Taxonomy (NCBI): domain Eukaryota; kingdom Metazoa; phylum Chordata; class Amphibia; order Anura; family Rhinodermatidae; genus Rhinoderma; species Rhinoderma darwinii. The sequence goes on along the minus strand of NC_134697.1, from coordinate 46,261,789 downwards.
TTCCACCATTCAGGCTGGCAGGCTTAGGAGTGGGAGAGCCTATCGTAACCTGGCCAGACTCAGCTAGCTCCCGCCCTCGGTCTATTTAAGCCTGCACTTCCTGTCCCTCGGTGCTTGTTATTGCTTGTGTTTCCCTCCTTGTGGTTTCCTGACCCAGCTACAGCTCCTGCTATTTTTGATCCTGCTCCATACAGACCCTGGCTTACCGACTACTCTTCTGCTTTTCGTTTTGTACCTCGCACACTCCTGGCTTGACTCGGCTCGTTCACCACTCTGGTTGCTCACGGTGTTGCCGTGGGCAACGGCCCCTTTTCCTTGCTTGTGTTCCTTGTATGTTTGTCGTGTTTGTCGTGCACTTACTGAGCGCAGGGACCGCCGCCCAGTTGTACCCCGTCGCCTAGGGCGGGTCGTTGCAAGTAGGCAGGGACAGAGTGGCGGGTAGATTAGGGCTCACTTGTCCGTCTCCCTACCCCCTGCCATTACACCGACACTTCCTTTACAGCTTCAAAAAATTAAAACTCCGTTTCTATGGTAAGGATTCCAGAAACAATGCTAAGATAGGTGTGCCTAAACTTGTCTCCCCTACACCTTTCTACTAGTGTTATTGGAATGGGGGGGGGGGGCAAAAGTCCTGACAAACTCCCTTTAGGTAATTTCTTCTTTGGTGATGTGGTGCACAAAGAAACTATTGTATAGCCCACATATGTTTTTTTCCTTGCCATACTGGATTTGTGTGTTTTTGTGTGTGCATGGTCACTTGGGACTACAGGCCTTAGCCATGAGCGTAACTAGAAAACATGGGCCCCATATAAGTGTCTCTCCGCTGTTGCTGATTCACGCCATCACACCCCACTATTCTGGTACATGCACCCTCTCCCTATCCAAGAACAGACGGACAACACGTCTCTGATGGTAACCCTCTTAGTTGCCTCTGACATTGTATTGCTCTTCCCATGGCCCTATAGCAGTTGCACAAATCCCAGCAGAACATGCACAGCGCTGAATGAGTGGGCCTACCAGAATGTGCTATACAGAGAACTGCTTGGATATTAGTTTGCTCTGCTTTCAGCGCCAGTCCACAAGGCACTTGGGAAGTATATAGAATATATCTTTGCCTATTATATAATTTTTTTTCGCACCACAATTGCAGCTTGGCTTTAAGTGTAGGCATTAAACTTTTTTTATAGCAAGTTTGTGGGTTTTTCGTTACCACAAAATGCTGAATAAACGGATAAATTTCACCTATAATGCATAAAACGCCATTTATAAATAATCTCCCCTATGCTAAGGCGTCAGTAACTGTACTGTGGTCTGTTGACACTGACTGCTGCACGTCCACACTGTTCATTACTCATAGACATTAATAAAATATTTGTAACTAAAACAGTCTCTTCATGACTCATGTTGCTCGCAATGCTCCAATGTAAAACTCCTCAAAGGAATTTCTCAAAACTCTGGTAAAGTTAGAGGGCCGTAAGTACTAAATGTGGTTTTGAATTGCAATGCTCTACTATATCCCAGGCTTTGGGGGAAGGGAACTGTGCCAATGTGAGATGGAAAAATTATAAATGGAAACATTCTGATAGAGTGCCAAACATATTTAAAGAGCTATATGCTGACAGATTTAAGGACAGATCTGCTTCCAGCGACTGCAGTTAAAGGGAAATCATATTTATAAAAATAAGCAAATGAGGTCTCTGGGTTCAGTTTCTTTCTTTGTGATCTTTTTGCAGCTAAACAACATCTGATGGAGCCAGAGAAGTGGAGCTTGGCTGGCACTGACAACTATGGGCTGCCAAGAGAGATCAAAAGTGGGTTATTACTATTCCTTATCTTTCAGTCCGCGTCTGCAGATAGCTCAACGAGAGCTATGCAGAAAAAAAAGACTGGGGTACCGCAACATCCCGTTACGATACTAACAGTATATTTTACTTCAAGAGTCTATCTTAAATAGTTAATGTCTTCCTTTGAATACCAGTTTGTTTTTTAATCTAAATGGGCTCAAAATTATGTGATCATTAATTCCTTAATAGTAGTTAGAGCACAATTTTTTTTTTATAGGGAGCTCCATATTCCCTGCATAGCTATCTGCAGGTTCCACTAGAGGAAGCGTTCATTGTTAGATATTGAACTCCATAATAGCACAGTATGCATTAAGCTCCTACTCTCCCCCTAGTGGTAGATGCAGGCAGCCAGAATGTTATGTTTTCACTTATATATATATAACTCCACTCCACAGAAACTGCCCTTACTAAAGTCTCAAATGATCTCTTGGCGGCTAAATCGGACGGAAATCCTCTCTCCTGATTCTTTTGGATCTCTCTGCAGCCTTTGACACTGTAGACCACAAACTCCTACTTAACATGCTCCACTCTATTGGCCTCAAGGACGCGGCTCTCTCTTGGTTTTCCTCCTATCTCTCTGACCGCTCATTCAGTGTGTCATTTGCTGGTTCCACTTCTTCTCCTCTTCCCCTTGATATCGGGGTTCCTCAGGGATCAGTCCTAGGTCCACTCCTCTTTTCTCTCTACACAGCTCCTATTGGACAAACCATCAGCAGATTTGGCTTCCAGTACCATCTCTACGCTGATGACACCCAATTATATACCTCTTCCCGTGACATCACCCCTGCTCTAATACAGAACACCAGTGATTGTCTGTCCGCTGTCTCTAACATCATGTCCTCTCTCTATCTGAAACTGAATCTTTCTAAAACTGAGCTCCTTGTGTTCCAACCATCTACTAACCTCCCTAAACCTGATGTCTCTATCTCTGTGTGTGGCACTATCATAACTCCTAAGCAGCACGCCCGCTGTCTCGGGGTTATTTTTGACTCAGATCTTTCCTTTACTCCTCACATACAATCACTTTCACGCTCCTGTCATTTTCACCTAAAAAACATCTCCAGAATCCGCTCTTTTCTTACGGAGGAAACTGCCAAAACTCTCATTGTTGCTCTGATTCACTCTCGTCTTGACTACTGTAACTCATTACTAGTCGGTCTTCCCCTCACTAAACTCTCCCCTCTCCAATCTATCCTCAATGCAGCAGCCAGGCTCATCTTTATGACCAACCGCTACACCAACGCCTCTAATCTGTGCCAGTCACTGCACTGGTTGCCCATCCCCTTCCGAATAAAATTCAAACTTATTACTCTCACCCACAAAGCTCTCCACAGTGCTGCACCTCCTTACATCTCCTCCCTCATCTCTGTCTACCTCTACGTTCTGCCAACGACCTTAGATTAAAATCCTCCATAATCCGAACCTCCCACTACCGTCTCCAGGATTTCTCTCGTGCTGCACCCGTCCTCTGGAATGTGCTACCCTAGACAATCAGATTAATTCCCAATATCCACAGTTTTAAACGTGCCCTGAAAACACATCTATTTAGACAGGCCTATAAAATTCCCTAATCTGACTCCTTTTCATGGCCCTCCATTTAGATTAGTCATCAGAATAAGATTCCCTCACACTCCTTCTCTTCATGTCCGTCATACACGGATACTGGCTGGTGACCGGCTCATGCAGCTTTATGTTACCACCGCATGTGTATAAAAATGGCCGGACCATTGTACAGAACAAACACTATTACACTTTGTGTCTCCCTTATGTCCTCATAGATTGTAAGCTCTTGCGAGCAGGGTCCTCACTCCCCAGGTTTGAATTGTAAATGAACTTTGTCACTATGTAATGTCTGATATTGTTTTCATGTTCCCTCTACATTGTAAAGTGCTGCGTAATATGTTGGCGCTATATAAATAAAGATTATTATTATTATTATTATTATTATTATATATATATATATATATATATATATATATATATATATATATATACAGGGTATTTGGAGCTCTGTATTAGAAAAAGGGAACTCCGACACTTTTGGAGGTGGACAAGTTCCTACCTTACAATCCCTTTTGCCTACAGATACACACTCGACCATCCCTTTCTTACACTCCCTGGGTTTCAGAGAAACAAGCAACCTCTTCTGGAAGATGTTTCCGGATATCTCAGAACCCTCCTGGCTGGAGACATATGTGTTATTACCTGCTCTTACTAGGGGCCTAGTCTCTAAGATATATTCTGGCTTGATTCTAGATGGCTCTCCTGCCAAGCCTAGTTTTCTCCTGGCCTGGGAGAAAGAACTAGACGTAACCTTTAGTAGGAAAGATACGTCCTTTATTTTAAAGCATGTATTCGGCTTCTCTAGATGTTTAAAAATTCAGGAGAACTCCTTTAAGACCACAACCAGGTGGTACAGGACTCCAGATTTCCTGTACAAAATTAATTTGATCCCATCCGGCCAGTGCTGGAGATGTAATGCTAACGTGGGTAACATATCCCATATCTGGTGGGACTGCCCCTTGATCAGGCCCTTTTGGGATAAAGTGTCTGACAAAATTCGGAGAGTTATGAAACAAATCCTCCCCCTTGGGGCTCCTCTTGTCCTCCTCTGGGCTCCATCACAAAATTTCCGCCCGAAACTTATCGATCTGATAACTCAAATGATTACAGTGGCCAAACTACTGATTCCACTCCACTGGAAATCGACCGCACCCCCGACTTTCCGTGAGTGGTTAGATAAGATGGACTCTATTGGCAGGATGGAGGAGCTCTTGAGCTGGGAGCTCAGAAAGCATGATGGCTATCTGAAGGTGTGGACCCCGTGGTTGACTTTCCGTGTCTCTCATCCCTTCCCACCCTGAGATTCCCCTTACCCCTCGTGATCTTTAGGGGCTGGCTGGAGTTGTTTACCTTAAGATTGCACAGAACCCCTACGCATGTGGAGACCCTAACGCTACTACTTTTCTCTCAAATCCTGTATGACATCAGACTTCTCTCTTGTATCTCCCTCTGAACTTAATTTTCTCACGCTCTAACACGGGTACCCAGTTTATCGTTACTAACGTTTTTACTTTATTGTTTACTGTTTCTCATCCTGCATAGTCATTATTGAATAGAACTTCGGCCTGCGTTCCGTAAGCTTTCTCTGCGGTTCCCCATGATCTATGTACGGATGTTCTTTTGTTGTTTATCTTGTTATGTATCTTCAATAAAAAAAAAAGAAAAAGGGAACTCTGATCGCTATAATGAAATATTAAGAGATTAATCAACACCAAAATTTGGACCTATAAACAAGATGGTGTTAAAAGGCAGAGATTTCCTTTAAACTTTTGTATATTTCCTGCGCTTCTAGCAGAGACTGAGCTGTAGAAGTTCAGACTCGACGTAAATACTTTTGCACAAGATTGCTTTTATCTTTCTTACACTATAATGTGCGGCATATATCATTTCCCCAGGCAGAGCTGCTGAACTCCAGAGACTGCAGCATCAGCTTACTAAAATCTCAGCCTTTCAATACAGGCACCTGATGTGGCGGGTAGAAGGTCTGTTTTAAGAGAATGACATGTAGCAATGACAGTGTCAGTGACATGATTTTGAAGCAGAGTGGATGATGAGCCTCCAATTGCAGCCACTACTTCCATGAAACAATATTATATAGTAAAAATTGCACTCATTCGATTCAGAGCTAACATTTCACAGAAACCAGCAAGTTGTCCCCAAAGATAGTCAGATTTTTTTTATTTTTACAAAGTGTCTTCATACATCATGTTCCGGCTCTTGTATTAACAATTTTAAAATGCTATGCTCAAAAGCTATTTAACGCCATATGATGATCATTGGTGAGTGATACAAAAGCATTACCGTATCTATAAAATATAACATTTACAATGTAAGTCAATGCAATCATTGTACGGCACTCAATATGCAGTCAAGTTAGAGGTGAAGTATCACATTTTATGAAAATTACTATGATTCATTGTGAAGATTCTTTTCCTCATTAAAATGAAAAAGGAAAGCTATTATTACAACTGAAAATTATTTTTCTCACTTGCACTACCTCCCTTGTCCAGTTTAACCCCTTCGTGCCATTTCACGTACAGTTACGTCATGGGAGATGGCCTTTTCGCGCATCTCCACGTAACTGTACGTGAAGGAGATGAAGCTGGCTCAGGAGCTGAGCCAGCGACATCACCGCCGGGTGACAGCTGTATGTTCCAGCTGTCACCCTGAGGCATTGGCCAGGACCGGAGCTAGCCTCCGATCCGACCGATTAACCCCTCACATGCTGCGTTCAATAGAGATCCCAGCATGTGAGGAGTTTATAGCCACTGGCACCCCAGCAACGTGATCGCTGGGTTGCCGGTGGCTGCAAAGGCGATCGGAGGGCTAATACTTACCTCCCGATCAGCCTGTAACGGAATCCTCCTATGTCCCGTCGTCGGCGGGGCCCAGGAGGCTTCCGGTACCATCGGCAAGATGGCGCCGGCTCAGCTTCCGGTTCAGAATCTGAGCCGGCGTCATCAGCAGTGGGTGTCCGCTGTATGTTACAGCGGACACCCCGATCTATCGGCAGGAACCGGAGCTAGCTCCGATTCCTGCCATTAACCCCTTCAATGCAGCGATTCAATGCAATCGCTGCATCAAAGTGGTTTGTATGCAATCGGCAGCCTTGCCATGCGATGGCAAGGCTGGTGACTGCTACTATGGCAACAGGATGCCTAACAATGGCTTCCTATCTGCCATTACGTTAGCCGATTAGGCCCCGCCCGGAGGCTGAGCCTGATCGGCTTGCTGTCAGTGAACAACTGACAGTTCTAATACATTGCACTACATAGGTAGTGCAATGTATTAGAACATCAAATAAACAGTTAGACCTTCAAGTCCCCTAGTGGGACTAAAGAAAAGTGTAAAAAAAAGTGTAAAAAAAGTAACAATAAAAGTTTTAAAAAATACAATAAAAGTTTCAAATAATAACACAAAACACAATCGCCCTTTTTCCCTTATCAAGTCATTTATTATTGAAAAAAATAATAAAGCCATACATATTTGGTATCGCTGCGACCGTAACGACCTTAACTATAAAAATATTATGCTATTTATTCCGCACAGTGAACGCCGTAAAAAAAAAAACTAAAAAATACTGACATAATTGCTATTTTTTGGTCACTTTGTCTTCCAAAAATTGAAATAAAAAGTGATCAAAAAGTTGCATGTACCTAAAAATGGTACCTATAAAAACTATAACTCGTCTCGCTAAAAACAAGCCCTCATACAGCTCTGTCGACGAAAAGTTTAAAACCGTTTTGGCTCTCACAACTTGGCGACAGAAAAAATCCATACTCTTTACAAAAGTTATTTTATTGTGCAAAAAGTTGTAAAACATAAAAAGTGCTATAAATTAGGTATCGCCGGAATCGTACTGACCCACAGAATAACGTGAACATGTAATTTATAATGCGTGGTGAACGCTGTATAAAAAAACTAAAAAAATATGACAGAATTTCTGTTTTTTGGTCACCTTGCCTCCCAAAAAAAAAAGGATAACAAGTGATCAAAACGTTGCATGTACAAAATGGTACCAATAAAAACTACAGCTCGTCCCACAACAAACCAGCCCTCATACCACTACGTCTATGAAAAAATAAAATTAGTCAAGGCACCAATAAGCCAGGAAATAAAAATATGCAGTTGTGCCGGCCCGAGGGGAACGTTTCTTCTGTTTCAAGTGGCGAATTATCAAGGCCCCTAAAATTAGAGAACCAGGAAGGGGAGGGCCCAAACATATCTGCTGGAAGTGAGGGTGCCCGTATTATACCAGGACAACACTTCCCAGCAAAATTCCCCAAACTTCAAAGGTGCCGAGTGTGGACCAAAAGGGGAATAAGTAAAGACCATTTATTAGTGCGACACCGGCCTGTGCAGAAAGGATTGTGTCACAGCATAACACACATCTATGGATTATTTTATTGTTTTTTTTTACCCCACTATACCACCTGACTATGCCCCTTATATACTCCGCCCGCCTTACATGTAGCCCCACATTATAAACGGAAACACCAGTAAGACTCAAAACAAAACTACTACAAGCAAAATCCACGCTCCAAAAGCCAATTGGCGCTACCTCCCTTCTGCAGTTTATGCAGTTCAGCAGTTCAGCAGTTTATGACCACATATGTGGTATTGCCGTGCACAGGAGAAGTTGCTTTACAAGTGTTGCGGTGCTTTTTTTTTCATTTATTTGTTGAGAATATGAAACATTTTCAGCTAAAACTACGTCTTATTGAAGAAAGGATTTTTTTTTATTTTCACTGCCAAATTCTAATAAAATCTATGAAACACCTGTGGGGTCAAAATGCTCACTACACCCCTAGATGAATTCCTCAAGGGGTGTAGTTTCGTGAATGGAGTCACTTTTGGGGAGTTTTCACTGTACTGGTACCTTAGGAGCTTTGCAAAAGTGACATGGTGTCAAGAAACCAATCCAGCAAAATCTGTGCTCCAAAAGCCAAATGGCGCTCCTTCTCTTCTGATCCTTGCCGTATGCCCAAACAGCAGTTTATGACCACAAATGGGGTATTTCCGTACTCCAGAGAAGTTGCTTTACAAAGGTTGGGGTGATTTTATTCCTTTATTTGTTGAGAAAATGAAAAATTTTGAGCTAAAGCTACGTCTTATTGGAAAAAAAGGATTTTTTTTATCTTCACTGCCCAATTCTAATAAAATCGATGAAACCCCTGTGGGTTCAAAATGCTCACTACACCCCTAGATGGATTCTTCAAGGGGTGTAGTTTCCTAAATGGAGTAACTTTTTTTGTGTTTTCACTGTTTTGGTCCCTTAGGGGCTTTGCAAATGCGACGTGGTCTCCGCAAACCATTCCTGCTAAATTTGAGCTCCAAAAGCCAAATGACGCTCTTTCCCTTCTAAGCTCCGTCGTGTGTCCAAACAGCCATTTATGACCACATGCGGGGTATTGTTTTACTCGGCAGAAATTGCTTTACAAAAGTAGTGGTGCATTTTCTCCTTTTAGTCCTTGTGGAAATTAGAAAAAAATTAGCTAAACCTACATTTTCTTTGAAAGAATGTAGATTTTCATTTTCACGGCCTACTTCCAATAATTTCTGCAAAAAACCTGCGGAGTCAAAATGCTCACTATACCCCTAGATAATTTCCTCAAGAGGTATAGTTTCCAAAATGGGGTCACTTTTGGGGGATTTCCACTCTTTTGGCGCCGCAAGAGCCTTTCAGACCCGACATGGAGCCTAAAATATTTTCTAATAAAAAGGAGGCCCCAAAATCCTCTAGGTGCTCCTTTGTTTCTGAGGCCAGTGCTTTAGTCAATAAGTGCACTAGGGCCACATGTGGGGTATTTCTAAAAACTGCAGAATCTGGGCAATAGATGTTGCGTTTCTCTGGTAAAACTTTCTGTGTTACAAAAAAAATAGATGAAAAATGAATTTCTGCAACAAAAAAAAAGAAATGTGAACATTTCACATCTACTTTGCCTTAATTCCTGTGAAACATCTAAAGGGTTAAGAAACTTTCTAAATGCTGTTTTGAATACTTTGAGGGGTGAAGTTTTTAAAATGGGGTGACTTATCGAGTGTTTCTAATATATAAGGCCCTAAAATCCACTTCACAACTGAACTGGCCCCTGTAAAAATTGCCTTTTGAAATTTTCTTGAAAATGTGAGAAATTGCTGCTAAAGTTCTAAGCCTTGTGATGTCATAGAAAAATAAAAGGATGTTCAAAAAACGATGCCAATCTAAAGTAGACATATGGGGGATGTTAATTAGCAACAATTTTGTGTGGTATTACTATCTGTCTTACAAGCAGATACATATAAATTTAGAAAAATGCAAATTTTTGCAATTTTTCGCAAAATTTTGGTGTTTTTCACAATTAAATACTTAATGTATCGAGCAAATTTTGCCAGTAACATAAAGTCCAATGTGTCACGAGAAAACAGTCTCAGAATCGCTTGGATAGGTAAAAGCATTCCGGAGTTATTACCACATAAATTGACACATGTCAGATTTAAGGCCTTAAGGCCAAAACAGGCTCAGTCCTTAAAGAGGCTCTGTCACCAGATTTTGCAACCCCTATCTGCTATTGCAGCAGATCGGCGCTGCAATATAGATTACAGTAACGTTTTTATTTTTAAAAAACAAGCATTTTTGGCCAAGTTATGGCCATTTTTGTATTTATGCAAATGAGGCTTGCAGAAGTACAACTGGGCGTGTTGAAAAGTAAAAGTCCAACTGGGCGTGTATTATGTGCGTACATCGGGGCGTGTTTACTACTTTTACTAGCTGGGCGTTCTAATGAGAAGTATCATCCACTTCTCTTCAGAATGCCCAGCTTCTGGCAGTGCAGATCTGTGACGTCACTCACAGGTCCTGCATCGTGTCGGCCACATCGGCACCAGAGGCTACAGTTGATTCTGCAGCAGCATCAGCGTTTGCAGGTAAGTAGCTACATCGATTTACCTGCAAACGCCGATGCTGCTGCAGAATCATCTGTAGCCTCTGGTGCCGATGTGTCCTCGCTCGTCTGACACGATGCAGGACCTGGGGAAGTGACGTCACAGCGTGATCTCTCGAGAACACGCTGTGTCTGCACTACCAGAAGCTGGGCGTTCTAAAGAGAAGTGGATGATACTTCTCATCAGAACGGCCAGCTAGTAAAAACGCCCCGATGTACGCACATAATACACGCCCAGTTGTACTTTTGCAAGCCTCATTTGCATAAATACAAAAATGGTCATAACTTGGCCAAAAATGCTATTTTTTTTAAAATAAAAACGTTACTGTAATCTACATTGCAGCGCCTATCTGCTGCAATAGCAGATAGGGGTTGCAAAATCTGGTGACAGAGCCTCTTTAAGGGGTTAAAGGGCTATTCCCACCTCAGACATTTATGGCATATCCATAGGAGTGAATTAGGGTTATGAAAACAGTGTAGCACAGTGAGCTATGCTGTTTCCTTAACTTCAATTCACTTCTATGATAGTTATGGAAACAGCATAGCTCAGCGAGCCCGTAACCCCGAGCACCTCTGCACCGATTCCCATCTCACACCCATCTTATTAAGAATTGGGTCGAGGGAACCCCCAATTTCTAGATAGGTGGGGGTCCCAGAGGAGGAAAACGCATCTTTCTGGGCATGACCAGATGTGGCGGAATTGCTCTGGAATTCTGCTGCGGACAGTCCGCAGCGGAAATCCGCAGCGTACACGTTTCTCCATTGCCTTCCACAGCTTTTTAGTTGGGTTTGTTTACACGTTGCGGACAATTCCGCTGCGGAGCATAGGCTGCGGTGCGGAATTTGGTGTCCGCAGCATACCCTGACTGTTGCGGACGTGCAGCGGACTTGTTGCGGACTCATTGCGGAATTTCTCCATTGACTTCAATGGAGAGTCAAAATTCTGCAATGAAGTCCGCAGAGGTTATGTAGATGTTATGTGTGCTGCGGAGCGTATTGGTTTTACTAACATGACATTTCTTCATTCTGGCTGGACCTATGTATTTCTAGGTCTACAGCCAGACTGTGGAAGTCAATGGGGCTCCCGTAATTACGGGTGACTACGTGTGTGCACCCGTAATTACGGGAGCGTTGCTAGTCGACGTCAGTAAATAGTCACTGTCCAGGGTGCTGAAAGAGTTAAACGTTCGGCAGTAACTGTTTCAGCACCCTGGACAGTGACTTTCGATCACAATATACATCAACCTGTATAAAAAATAGAAGTTCCTACTTACCGAGAACTCCCTGCTTCTTCCTCCAGTCCGGCCTCCCGGGATGACGTTTCATTCCAAGTGACGGCTGCAGCCAATCACAGGCTGCAGCGGTCAAATGGACTGCCGCGTCATCCAGGGAGGTCGGGCTGGATGTCAGAAGAGGGACGTGTCACCAAGACAACGGCCGGTAAGTATGAATTTCTTTTACTTTTACTAGGGAAAGAGCTGCCCCTTCTCTCTATCCTGCACTGATAGAGAGAAGGGAAGAACTCTTCACATGAAAACGCAACGGCTAGTCCGCATCAATTTAATGCCCATTTTAGGCAAAGCCGCAGCAGAATCTGCAACGCAGATTCTGTGCGGCATTGATGCGGACAGTGGCGGAAGAAATACACCACGTGTGGTCATACCCTAAGACATAAATGTCAGAAATGGGAATACCCCTTTAATTTCTAAGCATTAGCATAGAAAAATATCTACCCATTATAGGCTGCGATAGCGTTATGCAAAATCCTTACAGGGGATATATGTGATAATAAAAACATGCTCGCTTTCTACCAAAAACAGTGCCTTATTTTTTTATATCCATGGGGTATGTCAGGTATTGCAGCTCAGTTCTATTCTCTAGAATGGGGCTGCAATATCAGACAAAGCCCAAGGCACCCTTCTGAATGAAAGCAGCCATGTTTTTATAATCTCATATAGCCCCTTTTAACTCCTTAATGTTTCAAGATGTAAATGAATGTTATGGATTGCCTTAACTAATGGCTCCATGTGGAGTTGTGTCATGCAAATAACAGCTACCCAGCAGTGATTGAAAGCCAGCCTCGAGCTGGGATCAGCGAAACAGGCTGTTTAACCCCCTAAATGCCACTGTCAATAGTCATGCAGCAAGCACGTGGCAAGTTTCCTGCAGATAAATGGAATTGATTTTAAATTGCAGAAATTTCAGCCGCATGTGAGTCCACCCTCTTGTTGCAACAAAATAATCAAGTAGATAAATAGTTAATTTGGAGTGAGATAGTAACCAAGTCAAGATTGTGCAGTGCACCAGGATCAGAATCAGGTTGTTAGGCTATGTCTTTATTCTATCCACTCTCTTATGAAACTGTCTTGCCTCTCCTTTCTGCACTATCAGCATTATTGTTGGAGGTTATAGGCAGATCAATTAAAAGTTTAAGTTTTAATGTACTTTATTATTTAGAAAGTTCACCAGATGTTCAGTGATATAATACACAGTAACATAGGTTCAAAAACGAAACAGGTCCATGAAGATCAATCTTTCTCGAACAATTATACTTCATTTTTTCTTAGATTAATTAGAACCCTCAATGCAGTTTGTCAGCTTGATACCAATATAGCCCTCTTTTAAATGTTCACATAGTATCTGCCATTACTAGATCTTGGGGTAGGGCATTCCATAGTTTTACTGCTCTAACTGTAAATAATTATTTCCTATATTGATGTCTTAACCCCTTCCCTCTTTAGCCACTTTTGACCTTCCTGACCGAGCCTCATTTTTCAAATCTGACATGTGTCACTTTATGTGGTAATAACTCCGGAATGCTTTCACCTATCCAAGCGATTCTGATATTGTTTTCTCGTGATACATTGGACTTTAAGTTACTGGCAAAATTTGCTCGATATGTTCAGTATTTAATTGTGAAAAACACCAAAATTTAGCGAAAAATTGCAAAAATTAGCATTTTTCTCAATTTAAATGTATCTGCTTGTAAGACAGGCAGTTATACCACACAAAATTGTTGCTAATTAACATCCCCCATATGTCTACTTTAGATTGGCATCGTTTTTTGAACATCCTTTTATTTTTCTATGACGTCACAAGGCTTAGAACTTTAGCAGCAATTTCTCACATTTTCAAGAAAATTTCAAAAGGCCATTTTTACAGGGGCCAGTTCAGTTGTGAAGTGGCCTTGAGGGCCTTATATATTAGAAACCGCCAAAAAGTCACCCCATTTTAAAAACTTCACCCCTCAAAGTATTCAAAACAGCATTTAGAAAATGTCTTAACCCTTTACACATGTCACAGGAATTAAAGCAAAGTAGAGGTGAAATTTACAAATTTCATATTTTTTTGCAGAAATAAATTTTTAGTACAATTTTTTTTATAACACAGAAGGTTTTACCAGAGAAATGCAACTTAATATTTGTTGCCCAGATTCTGCAGTTTTAGGAAATATCCCACATGTGGCCCTAGGCTGCTACTGGACTGAAGCACCGGCCTCAGAAGCAAAGGAGCACCTAGTGGATTTTGGGGCCTTATTTTTGTTAGAATAAATTTTAGGCACCATGTCAGGTTTGAAGGGCTCTTGCGGTGCCAAAACAGTCAAAATCCCCCAAAACTGACCCCCATCTGGGAAACTACACACCTCAAGGAAATTATCTAGGGGTACAGTGAGCATTTTGACCGCACAGGTTTTTTACAGAAATTATTGGAAGTAGGCCGTGAAAATTAAAATCAACATTTTTTCTCATTTTCACAAGGACTAAAGGAGAAAAAGCACCGTAAAATTTGTAAAGCAATTTCTCCCGAGTAAAACAATACCCCACATGTGGTAATAAATGGTTGTTTGGAGACACGGCAGGGCTGAGAAGGGAAAGAGCGCTATTTGGCTTTTGGAGCTCAAGTTTAGCAGGAATGGTTTGCGGAGGCCATGTCACATTTACAAAGCCCCTGAGGGGACAAAACAGTGGAAACCCCCCACAAGTGACCCCATTTTGGAAACTACACCCATTGAGGAAATTATCTAGGGGTATAGTGAGCGTTTTGACTCAACAGGTTTTTTGCATAAATTATTGGAAATAGGCCCTGAAAATGACAATCTAAATTTTTTCAAAGAAAATGAAGGTTTAGCTAATTTTTTCTCATTTCCACAAGGACTGAAGGAGAAAAAGCACCGTAAAATTTGTAAAGCAATTTCTCTCGAGTAAAACGATACCCCACATGTGGTAATAAACGGCTGTTTGGAAACACGACAGGGCTTCGAAGGGATGGAGTGCCATTTGGCTTTTGGAGATCACATTTAGCAGGAATGGTTTGCGGAGGCCATGTCACATTTACGAAGTCCCTGAGGAGACAAAACAGTGGGAACCCCCCACAAGTGACCCCATTTTGGAGACTACACCCATTGAGGAAATTATCTAGGGGTATAGTGAGCGATTTGACCCCACAGTTTTTTTGCAGAAATTATTGGAAGTAGGCCATGAAAATAAAAATCTACATTTTTTCAAAGAAAATGTAGGTTTAGCTTATTTTTTCTCATTTCCACAAGGACTGAAGGAGAAAAAGCACCACAAAATTTGTAAAGCAATTTCTTCCGAGTAAAACAATACCCCACATGTGGTAATAAACGGCTGTTTGGAGACACGGCTTGGCTTAGAAGGGAAAGAGCGCTATTTGGCTTTTGGAGATCATATTGAGCAGGAATGGTTTGCGGCGGCCATGTCACATTTGCAAAGTCCCTGAGGGGAAAAAACAATGAAAACGCCCAAAAAGTGACACCATTTAGGAAACTACACCTCTTGAGGAATTCATCTAGGGGCGTAGTGAGCATTTTGACCCCACAGATGTTTCATAGAATTTATTAGAATTGGGCAGTGAAAATAAAAACAACCTTTTTCTTCAATAAGACGTAGCTTTAGCGCAAATTTTTTTCATTTTCGCAACAAATAAAGGAAAAAAAAGAACCCAACATTTGTAAAGCAATTTCTACCGAGTACGGCAATACCCCATATGTGGTCATAAACTGCTGTTTGGGCACACGGCAGGGCTCAGAAGGGAAGGACCGCCATTTGGAGTGCAGATGTTGCTGGATTGGTTTCTGGGCGCCTGTGGGCCCAAAACAGTGGAAACCCCCCAGAAGTGACCCAATTTTGGAAACTACACCCCTCAATGCATTTACCTAGGGGTGTAGTGAGCATGTTAACCCTGCAGGTGTTTTGTAGAAATTAGTGTGAACTCGATGTTGCAGAGTGAAAATGGGATTTTTTCCACAGATATGTGGACAATATGTGGTGCCCGGCTTGTGCCACCATAACAAGACAGCTCTCTAATTATTATGCTGGGTTTCCTGGTTTTAGAAACCCCCTACATGTGGCCCTAATCTCTTGCCTGGACAGTCGACCAGGCTCAGGAGTGAAAGCGTAAAATTGAGGCCTAATTTGGCGATTTACAAAGTATTGGTTCACAACTGCAGAGGCTCAGATGTGAAATAATAAAAATAAACCCCTGGGAAGTGACCCCATTTGGACACTGCACCCCTCAAGGCATTTATTAAGGGGTGTAGTGAGCATTTTCACCCCACAGGTCTTTTCCATAAATGAATGCGCTGTGGATGGTGCAAATTAAAAATTTATATTTTTCCCTAGATATGCCATTCAGGGGCAAATATGTCGTGCCCAGCTTGTGCCACTGGAGACACACCCCCCAAAAATTGCTAAAAGGGTTCTCCCGGGTATGACGGTGCCATATATGTGGAAGGAAACTGCTGTTTGGGGACGCTGTAGGGTTCAGATGGGAGGAAACGCCATTTGGCTTTTGGAGCGTGGATTTTGCTTGGTAGTAGTTTTGTTTGGAGTCTTACTGGTGTTTCCGTTTATAATGTAGGGCATATGTAAGCCGGGCGGAGTATATAAGGGGCATAGTCAGGTGGTATAATAATGGGGTAAAAAAAAACAATAAAATGATCCATAGATGTGTGTTACGCTGTGAAGCAATCCTTTCCGCAAAGGCCGGTGTCGCACTGATAAATGGCGTCCTTTATTATCCCCCTTTTGGTCCACACTCCGCGCCTTTGTAGTTTGGGGAATTTTGCTAGGAAGTGTTGTCCTGGTATAATACGGGCACCGTCGCTTCCAGCGGATATGTTTGGGCCCTCCCTTTCCTGGTTCCCTAATTTTAGGTCCTTGATAAATCGCCTCTTGAAACAGAAGAAATGTTCCCCTCGGGCACAACTGCATATTTTTTTATTTCCTGACTTATTGGAGCCATAACAAATTTTATTTTTCATAGACGTAACGGTATGAGGGCTGGTTTGTTGCGGGACGAGCTGTAGTTATTATTGGTACCATTTTGGGGTACATGCAACTTTTTGATCACCTTTTATCCTATTTTTTGGGATGCCAGGTAAACAAAAAAACGCAATTCTGCCACAGCTTTTTTTTTTTATACAGCGTTCACCATGCGTTATAAACTACATGTTCACATTATTCTGCGGGTCAGTACGATTCCGGCGATACCTAATTTATAGAACTTTTTCATATTTTACAACTTTTTGCACAATAAAATTACTTTTGTAAAAATAATGTATTTTTTCTGTCGCCAAGTTGTGAGAACCATAACTTTTTAATTTTTTTGTCGACGGAGGTGTATGAGGGCTTGTTTTTTGCGGGACGAGCTATAGTTTTTATAGGTACCATTTTTGGATACGTGCGACTTTTTGATCACTTTTTATTCTAATATTTGTAGGGCAAAGTGACAAAAAAACAGAAACTCTGGTAAAGTTTTTAACGTTTTTTTTTTACGCTGTTCACCGCGTGCAATAAATAATATAATATTTTGATACCTCCGGTCGTTACGGTCGTGGCGATACCAAATACATATGGTTTATTATTATTTTTCAATAATAAAGGACTTGATAAGAGTAAAAGGGGGATTGTGTTTTATTTGATTACTTGAAACTTTTACTGTTTTCAAACTTTTATTTTTTGCACTTTTTTTTACACTTTTTTATACTTTTTTTTACACTTTTTCTCAAGTCCCGCTAGGGGACTTGAAGGTCCAATGGTCAGATTTTTTTTTTTCTAATACATTGCACTACCTATGTAGTGCAATGTATTAGATCTGTCAGTCATTCACTGACAGCAAGCCGATTAGGCTTCGCCTCCCGGCGGGGCCTAAATCGGCTTCCGTAATGGCAGAGCAGGAGACCATTTTGTCTCCTGTTGCCATAACAGCAGTCGCCAGTCCTGATTGCCTGTCAGGGCTGGCGATCTGCTAGTAACCGCTACGATGCAGCAATCGCTTTCGATTGCTGCATCGAAGGGGTTAATGGCAGGGATCGGAGCTAGCTCCGGTTCCTGCCATTACAGGTGGATGTCAGCTGTACAGTACAGCTGATTTCCACCGCTGATGACGCCGGATCAGCTCCTGACCCGGCGCCATCTTGCCGGCAGCTACGGAAGCCGATCAGGGCGGATCTTGACCGGCTTCGGTGCTAGGCAGACCGGGAGGCCAGTATTAGGCCTCCGGTTGCCATTGCAGCCACCGGAACCCCGGAAATTTCATTACTGGGCTTCCGATGAGCTGCAAACACCTTAAGTGCAGCGATCGCGTTTGAGCGCTGCACTTAAGGGGTTAATGGCGGGGATCGAAGCTAATTTCGGTCCCCGCCGTTACAGCCGGATGTCAGCTGTAAGATACAGCTGAGATCCGGTGATCATGGCACCGGCTCAGCTTCTGAGCAGGTCCCAAACATTCGGCGTACATGTACGGCAAGATGCGGGAAGTCAATGCTTTCCATGACGTACATGTACGGCAAATGTCGGGAAGGGGTTAAACATATTTTCTACATATTCAATGAATGTCTCCTGGTCCATTGTAAGGTAAGAAAAGGTTTGAAAAAGTAAACATTAAAAAAAAAATACATATAGGGCACTTCCACAATCATAACAACCCAAAGAGCAATATTAACATAATATTTATACTTTGCACGTGTATGGCGGAAAAAGCGGAAAAAAAACAACAACTGGTGGATTTGCTTTTTTCTCCCCATCACCGTCAAAAAAATTATTAAAGTTATTTAATTAATCATATTTGCCCCAAAATGGTACCAATAAAAACAAATCCTCATACAGCTACGTTGAAGGAAAAATAGAAAGTGATAGCTCTCGGAATGGCACCACACTAAAATGTAATGAAAACTATATAAATTGCCCGTATTGTACCGACCCGTAGAATAAAAGTAAAGAGCGCAAAAAAAAACCAAATAACAATTATGAAATTTATGTTTTTTTTTTAGATTCCCGCTACAATTCTTTCCAGAAGAAACAAGCAAACATACCGCTACATCCATGGAAAAATAAACTATGCGGCAATGCTAGGAGTCCCTGCCTCGCTGCAGGACAACTGTCCCGTACTGTAATCTTGTTTTCAGTATGGGACAGTTGTCCTGCAGCAAGGCAGGGACTCCTAGCATCGTACATAAGTATGATGCTAGGAGCCCGGCTCCCTGCACTGTGTTCGGTCCGGTACTTGCGGCCGAAATACGTCCGTCAATTACGGACGTAATTAGTGTGTGTGCACATACCCTTAAAGTAACATTTAACCCCTTCCCGTCCTAAACAACTGTCAGATTTTAATTTTTGTTTTTTCCTCCCCACGTTCCAAAAGCCATAACTTTTTTATTTTTCCGTCGCTATAGTTCTGTGAGGGCTTGATTTTTGCAGGACGAGTTGTTGTTTTTCGTAGCACCATTTATTGTGCCATATAATGTTCTAGGACATGGTAAAAAAAATATTTGTGGGTAGAAAATGAAAAAAACAGCGGTTCCTCCATTGTTTTTTGCGCTTAGTTTTTACGGAATTCACTGTGCAATTAAAACAACATGTTAACTTTATTCTGCGGGTCAATATGATTACGGTGATACCACAAATATATATAGTTTTTTCTATATTTTACTACTTTTACAAGTAAAAAACTAAGTGTAAAAAATGCAATTTATTTTGTGTCGCCAAATTCAGAGATCCATAACTTTTTTATTTTTCCGTCGATTAAGTGGTATGAGGGCTTATTTTTTGCGGGATAAGCTTTAGTTTTTAATGATACTATTTTGGGGTACATGCGACGTTTTTATCAAAAATAGCAATTCTGGCGTTTACATCTTACAATTTTTTTTTTTTTTAGGCATACACCGTGTGGGTTAAATAATGATATATTGTAATAGTTCAGACTTTTACGGACGCGGCGGTACCAATTATGTTTATTTTATTACTATGCTTTAGGGGGGAAATTGGAAAAGGGGGTTTTTTTTAACTTTAAAATTTAAAATATATGTGACTTTTGTTTGTGCCCATATTCACTGTATTTAACGATGTATGTAACAGTTCATTACATAGTATATTACATCTGGGTATGGCAGCCTTCGCACTTTCTAATTTAAGTACAGAAGGATGAATGAGTGAAGCAAAAAGTGTCTTCTCTGAGTGTGAACTGGTGTATACAACGCAGGGTGTGTCCCTCAAATCCACCTTTAAAAACCTGACTAGACTACATAAGGATTATACAAGGAGTTGGTGGGAGATCCAGAGTCTGGAGAACTATCTCAAGAACAAAATATTAATATACCTAGAGGCCTGAGAGTACCTATTGCCCCAGCTTCCAGATTAAAAACATCTAATATAAAAGAGAGGTGGGAACAGGAGATCACAGGGAGTTCACTGAGACTAATGCAGATTTTGGTTGAGGAAGAGAAAATCCAGTTTGATCACATCAGTGTTGAACTTAAAAAAGAAATTGAGACGGTTAAGACTCTGGTTGAAACCCCTGGTTTTGAGAAAAAAGATAAAATCCTACAACAAACTCTAGAGAGGTTCACTAATCATTTAAAAGAGCGTAAGCACTTCCAGTTCCAAAGAGACCTGCAGGAATTTAGGGAGAAAAAAGCCTACGATTTTGTCAATGAACAACAACAACAGCACCAACAACTAAATAGGGGACCAAGAGAATCTGACCCATCTACATCTGAGAGTGAAACAACAGACTCTGAAAGAGTGGGTCCTTTCTTTGGGACTGGTGGTGGCAGACAGAAATTTAGGGGAGGTGCCAGAGGTAGGAGTAGAGGCCGGGCCAGAGCCTCTTCCAATAGTGGCAGTAATTTTTTATCC
The DNA here is from genome assembly GCF_050947455.1 of Rhinoderma darwinii. Classification (NCBI taxonomy): domain Eukaryota; kingdom Metazoa; phylum Chordata; class Amphibia; order Anura; family Rhinodermatidae; genus Rhinoderma; species Rhinoderma darwinii. Next base: position 46,241,302 of record NC_134697.1, on the reverse strand, counting down.
AACAATCCCCCCATTTCCCGCTACATGCTGAGGGGACAAAAGGATTAGTGAAGGGAATAGACACGGATAAGTTACAAATTATTAATTTATCTGAATATAATCTGAGCGCATCTGAGACCATGTTATTAGAGAAGGGGCTTTCATTTGTCCCCACAGTGAAGTTTGATTCATTTACCTGGATTAAGGACTTAAATTTGTTTGCCCGGAAACTTAAATGGATAAAATTCTTTAAACATCATAATAGAAAAAAATGTATGGAAATGGGTTTAGAAGAATCTGATTTGGAAGGCCTAGAGGCTTTGGAGGGGTTGCTTGAGGAATCAAGTAGAGCCCCAGGACTAGGCCCTTTTACCAATCTCAAGACCAAGAGTAGGAAGTTGCCACCAATAGGAGACTTCACTAATGTGGATTTATTTGTTGACATGGTGGGAGATGAGATTAAAGCATTGAGTCAGGATATGAGGGGTATTGACAACAATTTGTCTAGGCCTGAACGGCTAGCTCTAACCACGTTGGAGAAAAAACAAAATATTGTTCTGAAAGCATCCGATAAGGGTGGGAACATCGTGGTGATGAGTAGGGAAGACTACAAAAAAATGTGTGAGGACATTTTGCTCAATCCTGACTGTTATACCATCTTAAAGGAAAATCCCACAGCACTGTTCAAAAAGGAGCTCTTGGGCATTTTGGGTGATGCAAAAAGCAGGTCCCTGATCAGTGCTAGTGAATTTAACTTCTTATTTCCACAATTTCCCATCATGGCATGTTTTTATAGCCTGCCCAAAATCCACAAAGGGTATCCCCCCTTACGCGGCAGACCTATTGTTTCAGGCATAAACAATCTAACTCAAAATGTGAGCACATATATAGATCAGGTGTTGCGTCCGTTTGTACTGGGTCTTACATCATATGTACGTGATACCATGGATGTTTTGAAACAAATTGAAGGTATCACATTGGAACGCAGTACATTCTTGGCTAGCCTGGATGTAGAGGCCTTGTATTCCTCCATTCCACACAAACTTGGTTGTGAGGCGGTAGAGTACTTCCTTAGATCTAGAGGTACTCAATTTGTGGCCCATAACCAGCTTATTCTGCAGTTATTATATTTTGTGCTGGAGAAAAATGTATTTATCTTTGAAGACAGGATTTTTCACCAGCAATGTGGTACAGCAATGGGGAGTCCAACTGCTCCCACTTATGCAAATCTTTTTCTTGGCTGGTGGGAGGAGACAATTGTTTTTGGGGAGAGGTTTTCAAAGTGGACTTCGTCAATAGGGATCTGGATCAGATATATTGATAACGTGCTACTGTTTTGGAATTCAACAGTGGAGGAATTCAATAGTTTTGTAGCCGCCCTTAACCAAAATGATCTAGGGCTAAGGTTCACATGCGAAATCAGTAATCAGGAACTGTCCTTTCTAGATCTTAATATTACAAAAACAGCAGAAGGTACAATTTGTACTCAAGTACACCGTAAGGAAACAGCAACCAATAGTTTCCTGCAATGGAACAGTTGTCACCCCTATCCCCTCAAACGTGGTATCCCAAAGGTCAGTTCATGAGAGTAAGCCGGAACTGCAGCTCCATGGACGACTTTGAGAGACAGGCGCAGGAGCTCACAACTAGATTGAAGGATAGAGGCTTTCCCATGGGAGTAATCAGAAGGGCCTATGAGGGAGCGAGAGATGCAGATAGACAGAGTCTCCTTGTTCCTAGAAAACGAAGGGAAGAGAGAGTTACGAGACTCATAGGCACTTATGATTCCAAACACTGTGAAATTATGCAAATCCTGAAAAGGTACTGGCGTATCCTTAGTACTGATGCAGATTTAGTAGACTAGATTACACAATGGCCTTCAGTTACGTTCCGGAGAGGGAAAAACATTAGGGACAGGGTTATGCATAGCTGTTTTGACCCAATTACACAAAAAGGAACATGGCTGGACAGACAGATACCAGGTACACATAGATGTGGCAGGTGCAAGGCCTGTGAGTTCATCCAAAGAGGTAACAAGTTCAGGAGTGTCGCTACGAAAGTGGAATACGACATTCGTGATTTTGTTAATTGCAAAACAGCAGGGGTGGTCTACCTGATTTCATGTCCATGTCCACTAAACTATGTGGGCAAAACGGTGCGGCAGTTTCGGGACCGGATCAGAGAGCATATTGGTGACATTGCTCATTCTAGAGATACTCCTATATCCAAACACGTACACTCTAAACATCAGGGTCGTGCAGAATGTTTAAAATTTCAGGCAATTGAACTCATAAGGCCTCCCAAACGGGGAGGTGACTGGGATAACCTCATTCTGCGAAAAGAAGCCCAGTGGATCTATAGATTGGCGTGCGTACAACCAGAGGGTTTAAACGAGCAGACAAATTATGCGTGTTTTATTTAAACATGCACTTTTATTGTCTGTTATCCTTTCAAGGCAGCCAGATATACATATGGCTGTTATGACAGGTGTTTTTTCAGTCATTTGCATTTATTGTTTGGGCTAACATGCTAAGTCCTTTTCAGTAGGTGTTTTCAATAATACTTCGTAGTGTGGTAGACATTCATTTATCTACACAATATGTACTCACAGTGAAGTTGCTTTATCAATGGCAGTCCAGTTGCGGTTTGGAGCTGATCCGCAACACTTATCCAAACTTTTAATATCGTTGTACTCCTTCCTTGTAGTGGTTAGTTCCTGGCAGCATGGGCGATGCGTCCGTGGCCTCTACTGCGCCTGCGCGTTCGGTTTTGATGCGGTCGATGTTGGTTCCGGGTTGTCAGCTGACGGCCGGGAGTCACATGGACAGGCGTCACGAATTCGGGTGGTGAGTTTGATTGGCTGGTTCGGTTGGCGCTGCCGAGGACAGGGGGAGGAGTCAGGTGCTTATAGTAACTCATAGTCCCGGAATGAAGCATGCCGCTGACATCTATGCGAGCATGCTTCCGTGGTGTACAGCAGAATATCTGCTGCTGAACTAAATATCGCTGGCATCCTGGCCAGAGTGACCAAGCTACAGACCCCTGATGATAAGTATTGAAACGCGTAGGGTTGGTTGTTAGGAGGAATTTTAGCAAAGGGAACACTAGCATTGTTTGTATACCTTAACATTAGGAGATTCCGGTGCGGTTATCACGGACTCTAGTGTGGTTTAGGGTCAAGACTATTGTTATGCCCATTTCAAATGCTGATTCCGGATTGATATCTTGATCAAATACTGAGTTATAGAGGGTTCACCAATTGAATCAGAACTCAGTATTTATTGTTTAATACGTTTTTAATACACACGGTGGGGCTTTTTCACAGTGGTGATTGTACCCCTGTTTTTAGAGAGTTATAAAATAAATGTTATATTTTGTTTGTGCCCAGTCTGATCAGAGTTAGGTTCCTGCTGATCTAGATGCCCACATGGCAATTATTTTGGGACAATTATTGTGCCCTCTTTACCAATACAGAAAACTTAGGGTATGTGCACACACACTAATTACGTCCGTAATTGACAGACGTATTTCGGCCGCAAGTACCGGACCGAACACAGTGCAGGGAGCCGGGCTCCTAGCATCATACTTATGTACGATGCTAGGAGTCCCTGCCTCGCTGCAGGACAACTGTCCCGTACTGTAATCTTGTTTTCAGTATGGGACAGTTGTCCTGCAGCAAGGCAGGGACTCCTAGCATCGTACATAAGTATGATGCTAGGAGCCCGGCTCCCTGCACTGTGTTCGGTCCGGTACTTGCGGCCGAAATACGTCCGTCAATTACGGACGTAATTAGTGTGTGTGCACATACCCTTAATCTAATGCAAAATCCTGATGACTGGAATCTCTACTAATTTAGCATACAGCAAAATAGGCCCAGTGCGAAATTAGCAAGAAATCACCCAGTGTCCTCTAAAAATATTAAAGTGTACATTGGTTGGGGCTTTGGAAATGCTTTTGCAGACAGGGGTATAGTTATAGGGGTTCCAGGGGTAGCAGTTGTACCTGGACCCTTCTTGCCTGAGGGGGCCAAAAGATACCTGAAAAGGTCACCCAGCAAGTCTACCAGTACAACATTATTGTGTAAAGCCTTGTTCACATTTGGTATTTTGTTGATTCTTTTGTGTGTTTTTTTGTTGTGGGAAAACTACGAGGAAATAGAATTGAATAAACTCTCATGGCAACACGAGAGCTGCGGAGAGTTAACCCATTCCTCGTGTTGTAGTAATCATATGTTTAGACACACAGTAAACTAAAATACTCTACCGAGCTGCGCACTCCACAAAGATTTGCTGTCATGTGTTTTTCTCGTTAGTAATGATTTTCTTCCTCTCAAAGTCCAAGTGCTTTTCTAGATTAACTTTCAGTCCAAAATGCCTCATTATATTCTTAGACTAATAGAAGACAAAAAAAAAATGGAGAAAGAGCTGGCTATAAATATTTCTCCTAATTTATGTATTATTTGTACTAATGGTAATAATTGTGTTTAAAATCAGTGTAATGTAAAATGCTTTAAAACTAAGGGTATGTTCTCACGGCAAAGTCAATTACGCCTGAAATTACGGAGCTGTTTTCAGGCGAAAACAGCTCGTGAATTTCAGACGTAATTGCATGTACTGGCGTTTTTCGCTGCGTCTTTTTCTGACGTAATTTGGAGCTGTTCTTCATTGGAGTCAATGAAAAAGTGCTCCAATTACGTCCCAAGAAGTGACCTGCACTTTTTTGTCGCGGGCGTCTTTTTACACGCCGTCTTTTGACAGCGGCGCGTAAAAAAAAAGCCTGCCTGCACAGAACATCGTAAGACCCATTGAATTCAATGGGCAGATGTTTGCAGCCGGTTTGGAGCCGTATTTTCGGGCGTAATTCGAGGCGTAAAATGCCTGAATTATGTCTGTAAATAGGGCGTGTGAACATACCCTAATAACTAAGACTAATAAAACTCATGGTGCGATTCACATGGTATATTATTTAACGGCCATGTTTGTTTCTAACCTATCTTTTTGAAGTTTGATTTCCAGACTATGAGCCCTATTCATTTGTGATAGCCCTTCAAAAACATCACCAGAGAACTAAAATACACTGCACTGTTGGACTTGGTGCTTGTTTGACACCCCCTCCCTGTCTCCTTTCCACGATTCTAGGGTTATGTTTTCACCGTTTTTTGTAACGTTGTAGGGACTGTGAAGAGGAGGCCCCATAGCAGCCGATTGGGATGTCTCTATGGTATGTTTACCCGTAACCAAGGGACTTTAAACGGAACCTGTCACATCAAACATGCAGACTGATCGTCAGGCAGCAGATCATAGAGTAGGAGGAGCTGAGCAGACTGATACATAGTTTAGTGTAAAAAGATTCAGGATGGCCTGGAAATGTAATAATTTAAATTCTTGCTCACTGTGGCTTTTTGAGTCCAGTGGGTGGCCCTAATCAGTGATTGGTAGTCATTTTTCTATGCACACATGCAGGTAAAGCTGTTAATCAATGGTTGAGACCTTCCCTTGGACTCTTTAACCCACATTGAGCAGGGAATTAAATGAATAAATTACAAGTTGTATTGAAATATTTCCAATAAAACAATATGTCAATCTGATCAGCACCTGCTGCCCTATAACGTAATGTAATCATATTACACAGCATGTTCAAAGTGACAGGTTCCCTTTTAATTTCAGAAATGAGACCAGGAGACCAGACTGCAGCCCCAGAAGGCTGTGTTAACATTGGCATTGGAGACTTCGTTAGGAGTATCCGTCGCAGATTCTATAGAATATTCTGGAAAAATAGTGCCAGGAAGTCAAATAGAATTTAAAGCTATTCCTTGGGACTGGAAATAACCTGTGGTGAGCCACTGATGTTATTATGATTCTATAAAGTCATATAATCCTTTTTATGATTAGATGTTTGATCCCACACAGCTTCGAAATACCGTTAGCCCAAAGCTGCGTATAATTCCTCTGTGGCATGTGAACCTAACTTAAAAAAATTACAAGCCCCCCCTCCCATTACACTAAAATACTGGCTAAATTGAATTAGTAACTAATCTGAAACAAAACAATGTTCACACCTTCACTGAACTTTTATTATATGTAGAAAATATTTTATGTACAAGCATTGGTGGGGGGAATACATTCTTAGTTGAGGACTAACCAAGGACAAATCAATAAACCTCTATTAAGACCGCTGATTATTTATAGTGTAAAATGTGGCTTTATGTTTACAATGTTAACAACAACCTCACAAATGTAGAAAGTAACTTGATCAGAAGGGAAATCCGATTATATTGTATGGTCTAACTGGGAGAACTGCCAATGAAGTTTTATTATTGTGTGACTCTTTGCGCTTAGGCCTGCAAACCAAGAAAATCTGGATGTTATCACTGGCTTAAAGACAGCTCTGAGATCTCCATTGTATTATGAGATGTTATGGCTCAGTATATAAAAGACAATTACCTAAGTTTTCAAAATATGGCATAGAGAATGTAGCATCTAATATATTATGGGTCCTGGAAAATGTCTTAATTATGTTGATCGGGTTTATTTATAAACTGAAAGGAAATGTATCCTGTGTTATAAAGCTTGTGTGATCCGCACAATCTGTTCCTGTTTGTAGTTATGTACAGTATGGTCATTTTTGAGTTTCTTTAGATATAAACTTTAGATAGACTGTCTACTGTTTTCCTACTTGGAGGTTTACTTTAAAAAAAAAAAAAAATTTCTAAAAATAAAGTCCAGCTGGTGGAACTGTTGCTAGAACTTTTTTCTTCTCTCCCTCACTCTCTATTTTTTTTGGACGTTCTGCTCATCACCAGACTTTCCCTTTCAGCCTTTCAGTCACTAACTAAACTCCATAACAATTTGACTTTTACAGCAGTGCCCTAACTTGAAGTCCACACAATTCATATATTCTTTAAAGGCTATGGACACCTTTGTCATGGACAAAAATGATGTTGACATACAGTATTCTAGGCTGTGTTCCCATCTGTGCTTGTTTTTCCATTTTCCTGTTCTTTCAAAGTTGAATAACGGACAGCAACGGCGCCCGACAGAACCAATTTACTTCAATAGGTTCTGTTGAGTTTCCGTCATGCTGTCTGTTATTTTACTGGACAAAATAGCGCAGCATGCTGCCCTATTTCTTCTGTAATTTTCAACTGGATATGCAATGAAGATGTGAACACAGTGTGTTACCTGGAGTTAAAAAAATGACACTAAGTTTCTGGCTGCAATCTTTATTGCTTCATTAATATATAGCACCCCCCCATGTGCAGTCCGCAGCCTTTTCCTAGTTTCAGACTTTCCCCTAACAACACATACGAGATGTGAAGTTTGAGAACCGACGACAATGCTGCCTTCACTAGCTCTCATGTATCAGCACAGCTCAATTCCCATGAGGGATCTCTTCTACCTTGTGCTGACAGATACTGCTTCTGAGGAGTGTGTGATTTCCCCCTCCCTTTGCACAGTCTGCCATGGGTGATATCCAGAGGCGTAGCTGGCAGGGGGTGGGGCCCAGGGGTGGGCTGGAACGGTCCCCCAAACATGTCATATCTAAGTTTAAACTGTACCTGCGTCCTCAGGACATAGATACATTTAAATGTAATGCTGGAGCACGGAGCCGTCAGTTCCCCGCATTCACTGTGCAACACCGACCGTGAACGGCTCGACAGAGACAGGCGCGATGCAGTGACATCATCACACCTGTCTGCACCGAGCCACACACTGCACAGACCGGCGGAGCTGAGGGATTTTCTCCACTTGAAGTGGGTATGGGGTTAGGTGAGTATTTTATTATTTTTATTAGGCACTGTGGGAGCATTATGATGGCTGTAAAGGCATTATAATGGCTGTGGGGGCATTATACCATGTAGTGGGGTAGCTGTGGGGATACTATACTGTGTGGGGGCAGCTATGGGAGCATTATACTGTGTGAAAGCACTATGGGGCATTATATTGTGTTCGGCTGCTATAGGGGAATTTTACTGTGTGGGGGGCATTATGAGAGCATTATACTGTGTCGGAGCAGCTGTGGGGCATTATACTTTGTGGGGAGACACAATAGGGGCATTATACTGTGTGTGGGGCAGCTGTGGGGCATTATACTGTGTGTAGGCCACTGAATGGGCATTATACTGTGTGGGGAGACACTATAAGGGGCATCATACTATGTGGGGAGACACTATACCGCGAATGGAAGTTACATAAAAAGCACAGAAGTTACGGAAACAGCATAGCTCGCTATGCTATGCTGTTTCCGTAACACCCATTTACTTCTATGGAAGTTTACAGAAACAGACTTGCACAAAAATCTATGCTGTTTATGTAAGCCTGAACCCCGCCAGATGCGCCTCTGCAGTTGGGCCCACTCAGATGTGTTTGTACCCCCTGTGCTAAACCCCTCTCTACACCTCTCGTGCTATCCCCTGTTTTTACACAGATAAACAGCCTGTGTGATATTTTCCCTCTCCCCTGCAGGCTGCATTGTTTACCTGTATGGGCTTCCCTGTTTACCTGTGTGATCTGCCCTTTCTGAAGAATTGGATGTTTTTCTCCCTCTCAACACTTTGGTCTGCCATGTACAACCTTCTCTACCTCCTTGCTGCTATTTCGAACACTAAGAGAAGTGAGCAGGAGAGCAGAGAGAGAGAGAGAGTCGACACAACCAGGAGCATTATGCTGTCGGATTTATGTCAGAAACAGCAGGACAACCAGCTATGTGAAGGAGTTACACAGACTGTACAATAGCAAAATGGTAGGAAATTTTTAATGAAGACTATTTAGGAAGTTGCTTAACCCCTTATTGACGTAGCTATTTTTAGCCTTGAGAATACAATAATTTTTTTGTTTTTTCATCACTGCCTCCAAGAGCCATAACCTTTTAATTTTACGTTGATGTCGCTTATTGAAAGAAAAAAAAAGCAATTCTGCAATTTTTTGGGGGTTTCAGTTTCACAATGTTCACTGTGCAGTATTAATGACTTTATTCTGAGGGTCATAATGATTTCGGCAAAACCAAATTTATATACAGCAGCCTTTTATTTATTTTTTTAACCCCTTTCCTTGTAAACAATTTTCAGATTTTCATTTTCATTTTTTCCTCCCCGCGTTCCAAAAGCCATAACTTATTCATTTTTCCGTCGTTATAGTCCTATGAAGGCTTGATTTTTGCGGGATGAGTTGTAGTTTTCGTAGCGCCATTTATTGTGCCATACAATGTACTAAGAAATGGGAAAAAAAATTGTGGGGTAGAAAATGAAAAAAAACAGCGATTCCTCCATTGTTTTTTGCGCTTAGTTTTTACAGAATTCACCATGCAAACAACATGTTAGCTTTATTCTGTGGGTCAATACGATTACGGCGATACCAAATATGTATAGTTTTTTCTATATTTTACTACTTTTGCAAGGAAAAAACTAAGTGTAAAAAATAAAATTAATTTTGTGTCGCCAAATTCAGAGAGCCATAACTTTTTTATTTTTCCGTCGATTAAGTGGTATGAGGGCTTATTTTTTGCGGGATAAGCTGAAGTTTTTAATGATGGGGAACATGCAAAGTTTGGATCACTTTTTATTCCAGTTTTTGTGGGAGATAAGGTGACCAAAAAATAGCGATTCTGGCGTTTACATTTTGTTTTTTTATGGCGTACACCGTGTGGGTTAAATAATTATATATTTTAATAGTTCAGAGTTTTACGGATGCGGCGATACCAATTATGTTTGTTTATTTTATTTTTTTACAATGCTTTAGGGGGAATATGGACAAAGGTTTTTTTTTTTACTTTTCATTTTTTTTACTCTACTAATTATTACTTTTTTTATTAGTCCCCCTAGGGGACTTCAACCAGCGATCATTGGATTGCTTGCACTATATACTGCAATACCAATGTATTGCAGTATATCGTCTTTCTGACAGGCTTCTATTGAGCTTAATAGGAGCACAAAGATGCACAAAGATGGCAGACCTGGGGGCCTTCAATAAGGCCCCCATGCTGTCATAGCAACCATCGCCAACCCGCGATTGCATTGCGGGGGCGCAATGAGCTGCTAGAGGGGGTCGCCCCCTGTTTCTAACGATTTAAATGCGGCGGTCGCTATTTACTGCGGCATTTAATGGGTTAAACAAGTGGGATCGCACTCGAGTGTGATCCCGCTCGTTACTGTGAAGTGTTGGCTATAACATACAGCCGGCTGTGGCATTGTATGGCCCGCTCCATTCTTCCCCTACCCGGCTATGACGTCAAATGTAGGGAAGGGGTTAAAATCTTTTTTTTTTTCTGTCGACGGAGCTTTATAAAGGGCTTGTTTTTTGTTGGACAAGGTGTTGTTTTCATTGATAGAGTTTATTGATTAACTTTTTTTTTTGGAGAGAGAGGAATGAAACAAAAAAGACAATTCTTCCATTTTTTTTTGTTTACGTCATTTAATTCCATTTTGATTTTAAATCCAGAGTCATTACGGATTTCATGATATCAAGTATGTGCACTTTCTTTAATGTTTACAATAAAGCATTTGGAAGTAGAAAAATATATATTCTTTTTCTCAACATTTTATTAAACGCTTTTTGAAATTATTATTTGTCTCAATAGGTGACTTAATCATGTGATCATTTGATCGCTTACATAATACATTGCAAAACTTCTATACACTTCAGTGTAAAACTGTTTGGCAGCCTATTAGGCCTTGCCATGACCTGGGGGCCTTATTCGGGCCCTTGGCTGCCATGGCAACCAACAGCATCCCACCATCGCGTCACGGGGCGCAGATGGGGTGACAGAGGAAGCTCCCTTTGTCTAACCACTTAGATGCCTTGGCTGTTATTGACCACAAATGGCAGAGGTGGAAATATGTCCGTATTGCAGGTCATCCTCATTCAAATCAATGAGACAGAGCTGCAATACCAGACACAATGGACAAAAGTGGAGCTGTTTCTGGAAAAAAAGCTTTTTACTGGTGCCCACCTGAAAAATAGTCATGTATGGGGTGATTTTGCCTGTATCAGATCCTTGTTCAAACCATCTTGTTGGCCGAAACACAGGCACTAGCAGCAATAAATTTAAAAGGAGCTGACTCAGCCAGACAGAAGCTACAATAAAATACTCACAAAAGAGTATTACAAGATATAATATTGTACTAGGTATAATTGTCATTATATTAAATGCCAAAACTGTTAACAAGCTTTTTATAGGCAAAGGACGTCCTTTCCAAAACGGCTATATGTAAGATAATTACCTCTAATAATCACATTTACGCTCAATGTGGGTCAATCGAGCACGAAAGTCTATTGCAAGTTTTAGCATATGGTTAAAATCAGGTTAATCAGGTTATTGTTTTTTCAGAGTGGTGCTAAATAAGATATAACAGGTTCATACTGTCAGGATGACAGGGTCATATAATAATAAATGTAAAAAGGTAAACATAATATCCACATACATTATAATTAACTACAGTTATGTCATTTACTGTCTATTTATGCTGTACCTACAATACTGTGGGAAGAAGTGACATTCATTAAAATTCAACCATTTGTTGCTTAGAAACTAGTTATCTTGTTATGTCATGAGACAAAATAGGACTTGTATATCAATCATTCTATGGCAATTATGGTGAAATGGCATTAGAAAATATGTTTTAAAGAAATGTGACATGTTAAATACTTTTGTGTCAAAAAAGACAAAAGTATAGTAGATACCTTTATTGGCTAACCATAAAAGTTCTATATTCAAGCTTTCAGAGCACACAGGCCCCTTCTTCAGGCAATTTACAAATGAAAGAAATGTGACAAAATTATTAAAGGCCAGAATCCCACAAACAGTTTTGATGCCGTTTTTGGTGCAGTTTTTAGCTCAGTTTTTTGAGCCAAAGTGGATCTAAAAGGAAGGAAATGTATAAAGAACAGACAGATCCATCTCTTTTCTTTTGTGACCACTTATGTGTTTGGTGAAACAACAGAGCCACAAACGGCACCAAAACTGTGTGTGTGATACTGGCCTAAAGCATCAAACATCGAAAGCTCCATACGTTTTTCTTTTTAAAGGTGGCATGACTGTCCACAGATGATACGGTAATGGTACGGTGCAATGATAACAACAAACTTTATCGAGCATTAAAAGTGTATGTGCACATGTCCTGTATAGATGGAGGGTGGGCACTCAGAATATTTTTTTCTGGAGGGCCCATGCAGCATTTTTTTCTGCATGCAACTTTAAAAAAAATAATAATTATGCAATTGTTGCCATATACAGTGTTATTGCAAAAGAAACTAGGGTATCATAGACACAATACTTTACATATATGACCCCCTTTATGTTTTTTTTTCTTCCTATGACAACATAGAGTAAAGGTGGTCTTACACGGCCTGACGTAGGCCATGTAAACGAGCCCCGATCAACAAGACAGCTGGTTGATCGGTGCTCGTTTGCTCCTTTCACAAGGGGTTATGTATGGGGACTAGCAATCATTACTACGATCGCTCGTCCCCATACATTTCTATCATGTCGGCAGCACATCTCCCTGAGATGTGCTGCCGACAACGATACTATTTTTGGCCTTTAAAACGATACAATCAGACAATGAACGAGTATTTGTGCGTTCATCGACCGATAATTGCCCTATATCGGGGAACGCTCGTTTGCCTGATAATTTGCCCGTGTAAAGGGGCCCTAAGTCCCTGCATTTGACGTCATCAGTGGTCTTTGGGAACACTTTTGTTATGAGAAAAATACAAAAATACTTCATTTTCCATATAGTTATAATCTGCAATTCACTTTGATTACTTTAGATTTAGAACAAAGTCAGTTTTTGACTTGAATATTCCTGGGTGTCACAAATGAAAGATAAATAGCATTTTCAAGTCCCTATTGAGATTATCAGGTCTATAACATTTAATTACTATTGACTCGTTTTTAAGTATTTTTCAAGTAACCAGACACTCTGAGAGCATGGGGACATTTGCAGCCAGTTATTTAGGAGAGATTTAATTACATTATAATTAACATGACCTCTTATCTTTCACCCCAGAGTGATTCACTTTAGTTTATGCAGCTTGATGTCTACTTTATTCTATGTCTTGATTGTTTCAGTAATAACATTAAATATAATGATAAAACCAGTACTTGTTTCCGTCACTAAATGTGTTTATACACCTTAGGCTGGGTTCACATCTGCGCTAGGGCTCCGTTCCAACGGAACATCGGAACAGGGCCCTGACAGACACAAATGGAAACCATCCGTCAGCATTGAAATCAATGGCGATGGAAACGGAAACATATCCATTTATGTCTGTCAGGGCTTCGTTCCGACGGATAGCTCCAATGGAACGTCGGAACGGAGCCCTAGCGCAGATGTGAATGAAGCCTTAGATGAACGTAGGTAGAACCAACCGAGTTCGATAAGAACGGCTGACAATATGATATATGTATGGGTTTGTCCCGACTCTCCCCTGGAAAGAAGGTTTGGACATGTTGGATTTCAACATGCCCAAACCTTCATTCTCATGGAAGATAAGCCACTACCAAAGGTGCCAACTCCCTACACTCTTTATTTTTTCTTCTTCCATCTCTAATCTAAATATGCATTTTCACATTTTATTTATTACTGATTGCTGAGTATTTAATCACATTTTCTTCATAGATGATGATGATAAAGATGATGATGATAAGTTTTGTGTGGCCTGTTCGTTTCCTATTATTTTTCTTCTCAAGTATCTTGTAACAATTCTAGTCTTTGACATTTTTCCTTTTTGCAGTTAGATTGTTTTGGGTGTTGGCGTTTTCCTATTTTCTTGTTTAATTTGTTAAGCTCTAGTTTTGGTCCCTAATTTGTAATCATCACAATATCAATATTTGGTGTATTGATTATACGCTTATGCCTCTTAATGAACCCTGCATTACCAGGAAAAAGGATATCAGAGTGGCAAGATTTAAAGAATAATCCCTGGAAGTACACAGGAGAATATGTTTAGTTAGCTTTCTACCGTTACATTTTAAAGAGGCTCTGTCACCAGATTATAACTTGACTATCTCCTACATAATGTGATTTGCGCTGTAATGTAGATAACAGCAGTGGTTTTTATTTTGAAAAACGATCATTTTTGAGCAAGTTATGAGCAATTTTAGATTTAGTTTCTTAATGCCCAACTGGGTGTGTTTTTACTTTTGACCAAGTGGGTGTTGTAAAGAAGTGTATGAGGCTGACCAATCAGTGACTAATCAGTGTCCTACACTTCTCATTGTTCCAGCCCAGCATGATCCACAGCACAGTGAGATTGTGCAGTGAAAGAAGCTGGGCTGGAACAATGAGAAGTGTATGAGGCTGATTTGTCACTGATTGGTCAGCCTCATACACTTCTTTACAACACCCACTTGGTCAAAAGTAAAAACACGCCCAGTTGGGCATTAAGAAACTAATCTAAAATTGCTCATAACTTGCTCAAAATCATTTTTCAAAATAAAAACCACTGCTGTTGTCTACATTCCAGCGCCGATCAGATTAGGTAGGAGATAGGGCACTTATAATCTGGTGACAGAGCCTCTTTAAAGCCATATTTCTTTAAAATAGTTACTTTTTATGGAAAATGTGAAGCGATTAAAAAGACTACGCAATGACATATTATCAAAATTAAGAAAGGGCCCCATTGGGAGAGAGAGAGAGACTGCTTATTGAATAATGGAGGTTTTTTAGTCTTCTAAATCGGCACTTTGGTGTCATTTATATGAAAGAATTATGGAGGAACTGCCTCTTTAATGGGGGCAGTGTGGCTTGTTTAATTGAAGGGGTTACTCTGCTCACAATCAGACAGTGTCAGGACACATACGAACACATATAAGTACTATTTATATATATTTAAAAGGAAACGAGAAACCTTTTTTTTTGCATTATGGTGGCCTTAATCACATCACTTTTAGCCTCAGTCAAGGGTATTGGTAAGCACACAACATATGATCTGTTTACATGGCCATATTCTACCAATTCTGGCATGTAAACAAATCGTATATATGTGTATTTATCAATACCCCTGACCGGGTCTGAATGTGATGTAATTGAGGCCACCATAATGCATTAGGTTGTTCGCCACTGGGCTAAATCTTCGCCTGCCCCAGAAATCCCTTTATTTTTATAATAATGTATCACAGCTGTTAACATCCACATTTTCTATCTGCTTCTATAAAGCTTCCTGTTGTGCGTAGAGACAAGTGGTTCCAGGACTATTATTGTAGTTTTATTTTATTTTTATATGCTTATCAATGTTCACAATCAAATTGGTTATATGAAAATATTGGCAATGTATTATAATAGATTATAAATTTTTCCTATTCATGAAAACATGTCACACTTCTATTACACTAAAATTTGTTTCATCATTTCCTTTTATCCAGTCATCGGTGTTTGACATTTTGAATAAGTAGGGGCGACAATGGAATTCTGCACAAACCATCCATCATATTGTTCTTCGTCTGGCTGGTTAGAACATTTTACACTATTATCCTTGACTGAGACGTAAGAAGGTGAATCTACAATCCATCCCCGTTCTAACAAGTGTCTAGACTTCCAGCCCATTACAACTCAGTGAGCTAAATGAACCCTCCACAGTAATGTCAGGACCATAGGACATCCAGAAACATTTTTATGTAACGTATGACAGTGATGGCTCATTGTGTCATTCCCATCTGGCTGCAAATATCTTAATTAGGATGTATCTATAGTACCGAATGGGAACACATATTTCATTTGCAGAAATACAGATTGCAAATTGCCCCATTGACATCTTGAAGACTCATACGTGAAGAAATCACTTTTGCTGAAGTCCTAGAGGTGGCCATTATTATTGTAGATGCTGTATATGCCATTAACACAGTGGAAACGCTCTTGATTAGTTTAGAAAATGTTCTGGAAAACATAACCCTATAAGAAAGCTTATGTCTGTAAATAGGATGAAACACATAAGATAAAATTCAGCTATGGAGCGAATGATGATCCTTGAAACCATGAAAATGTTTAAAGAGGATCTGTCACTAGTTTATTAATACTCTATCTCCTAACTAATCTAAAAGGCGCTATGATGCTGATAACTACAGTGTCATTATTTTTTTTTCAAAAACGGTTATTATTTGCAAAGTTATGTGCATTTTTCTAAATATGCTAATTTGGCTATACTTGCCAAATGGGAGGTTACTCTTTATTTTCATTCTGGGCGGTGTAATGCTTTCTGCATGATGCTGTCCAATCAGCGTCATACAGTTTTCCTTGTTCCAGCCCAGCAACACAGCTTCCATTGTGTTTTCAACTGTAGATACCTCTGGATGTTTTACAGCTAGATTAGATTAGATTAGATTAGAATCTCATTTATATGCCACCAGAACCACTGTTCTAGGTGGTCCACAGCCGGAGATATGGCTATTTGAAGTCAACCCCCTTCCCTCCAGCCTCAGTCTCTCACACTGTGTGAAGCAGCTTCATGCTGATAGGACAGCGTCAGAGGCGGTGAGGTAGCTCCACCTCAGGAGAATCGCTGGTGCTGACACCCACTTGTCTAGTATAGACATTTGCATATTTAGAAAAAAGCTCATCAATTTTAGAATAATAAGCTTTTTGGGACACAATTTTCACTAGCATTATCAGTGTGACAGCGCTTATTAGATTAGCTAGGAGATTTGGCATTTCTTAACTAGTGACAGATCCTCTTTAAAGGGAATGTGTTGTCAGCAAAACATGTTTTTTTTTTTTAGTTAAACAATTAGTGTATAGGTGATTAAACATTGTTCTAATTTTTTTTTTTTTTTTCACGAGTCAGGAAATATTATAAATTGGATTCAATTGGATTCTAATTTATAATATTTCCCATTGCTGGTCACTAGATGGAGCCATTCCCAAAATTGCAGCATTGCATGTGGTAAAGCAACCACATTGCTTTATGCTGCAAAATTGGGTAAAAAGCCCTCGCTCTAGTGAGCTCTCAGCATCCCCCCCTCCTTTATCCTGGCTAGTGCCGGGAGAAACGAGGGGTTTGAACGGTCTAACCTCCTACACTGTGTGTCGCCATTTTTTGAGCTAACACACAGTGTAGAAGGTTTACATACACTAGTAAACACACACTGAAACACGAACATACATAGAAATCACTTACCTGCTCCAGTCGCCGCCGCTCCCTCCGGTCCATCCGCTACGTCTGCTGCCGCTGCTCCATGTGCACAAGTCCGGAAGCCGCGACCGGAAGTAGTAATCTTACTGTCCGGCCGCGACTTCCGGTCCACAGGAAAATGGCGCCGGACGGCGCGCATTTCAAATTGAACTGCGGCGTACATGTTAGTGGATGGAACGGGCCCCGTTCGCAGTCCCTATGGGACTGGAGCTGCCGTATTCCATGTCTGTATGTGTCGTTAATCGACACATACAGAAATGGAAAAAAAAATGGCAGCCCCCATAGGGAAGAAAAAGTGTAAAAATAAGAAAAAGTAACACACAAACACACAAATTAATCCAAACGTTTTTAATAAAGCACTAACATCTTTAACATATTAAAAAATTTTTGTGGTAACACTGTTCCTTTAAATATGTTGTATCTGACAAAGGGCTCAGCTCGAGTCCGAAAAGCGTTATACTTTATCACAGTTACAAAAAGATTAGTGCTTTAAATGAGTGGCATCCAAGGATTCTTTTAGGTGGCAACAAAAGAAAATCCGTTTTTCAAAGCATTGCTCTACATTTTAAAGGACTTGACAAAGATGCTACCGTCTATTTAAATGCTTTATATTTCGGCATCATTTGCCTGTAGATCAGGAAGCCTTGCTCCCATTTATTAGATGTCCAATTCTATTAACTAAAGTTTGACTATATTACGACTGTGAAACCGGCCTATGCCATTCTCTTTATTACAAAGTATTTCCACTCATATATCATTTCTATTTAATGCAAACTGCATGACTGTATAAAAACTTCATAAGGTACAATAATAAAAAAAGATCATGATTCATGAATATCCAATCTCTCCTGGAATCTTCTGAACTTGGGAAACTTAATCTTATCTTTCTACTCTAAAGGGGTTCTCAGAGCTTCTAGCATCCCTCTTACTCTTGTTACATTGTTACACATGATAGCCAGAGGTGTAATGTGAATCTCTGGGACCCCAATGCTAAATTTGTAACAGGGCCCCCACGCAGTTTATGCTATTTATAATTCCGGTGTCTTGCTATGTGGATGAGGGGGCCTTTGTGCAACTGCTATCCCTGCCCCCATACAGCTACGCCTCCTATTAGCTTTCTGAGTTAAGATAATGCAGTCATTTTATCCTCTGTAAAACATCAGTATAAGGCTTCGTTCACATCTGCGCCAGGGTCCCGTCCCGACGTTCCGTCTGAGCTTTCCGTTGGAACAGGACCCTGGCGCAGATGTGTAATTGAGTACGCTATTGATTCCGTCAAAACGACGGAGCCCTTGCACAACGGAGACAAACGGAAACCATTGGCACCGGATCTGTCACCATTGAAATCAAGGGTGATGGAAACGGAAACCTATGGTTTCAGTTTGTGTCTGTCAGGGCTCCGTTCCGACGCAAAGCTCCGTCGGAACGGAGCCCTAGCGCAGATATTAATGAAGCCTTAGGCCCCATGCACAGTTCAGTTACTTTCGTCAGAGTGCTATCAGTTTTTTTTAACTGATAGCACCCTGACACATTCCATTCAATGGGTCCATGCACACTTCCGTTGTTTTAACGGAACCGTGTGGCCGTTCCATCAAAAATAGGATAGGTCCTACTCCTGCCCGGTTTTGACGGAACAGTCTCGGCCTTTTCATTGATTTGGTCCATGAAACAACGGACTGCACACGGAAGCCATCCGTGTGTGGTCTGTGTTACACAGATCCGTCCTTAACGGCCGTACGACGGCCAACGTAATTGTGCATGAGGCCTTAATCTACTGGTATCTCTAAATTGACTTCAGACAATGAGTATTTTTTTAATGATATCTGTGGGCAGGTGTCTTCATAAGTGATTTGAGGCCGCAGTATTTCTAGTTCTCTAGTGTTCTTTAATGATTTTTTACAGGGACAGCTGTATCATTATGTGCTGTTGTGTTTTTTTGCTTGTTTCTTAATAGCACATTGCCTCATTTGCTGCTGAAAGCAGTCCATCCATAAAATCCTCCTCATCTCGTCTGGTTATCATTTCTATCTGCCTCACATGGGCAACTAATGGACTGTGTGGGATACACAATTTTACACATCTGCGATTTGTTTTGCAGAGCCAAATCTAGCATCTACTCTTTATTTTATTAAGTTTTATATTTCTTTGGATGCAGACATTGTTTCTGTTAATATACACTTTCTCTGTAATTCCTTGCCACTGTAATTGAACTTTTTTTTCTTTTTTTGCTGTGGCAGCATCTGACTTAAAGGGGTATTCCCATCTTATGAAATGATGGCATATCACTAGGATCCGTCATAACTTTATGATCAATGAGGGTCTGACGTCTTCGACTACCACCGATCCTGAGATTGCAAGACCGCAGCTTTGCTTTAGCATTCTGTTCTAACTTTTCCCTGCACAGCAGCACTCCCGGCCACCCGGCTGTGCAGGGAACTGTAGCCGATCCCATTCACTTAAACACACACATGGAAATTATACAAAAAAATTAAAGGCGCTGTTTAGTTTCAATAACCTCTTGTCATATTATGGGTCTCACAGTAGTGTGGAGTCCTTACAATCATCGTTACTATGGATGCTTGTGGTCCTCCATAGCTGAGAATTAAGCTGGATATGGCTCTTGAGTATTTATAGAAGGGGCTCCAGAACAGAGGACTATTATATGTTATCGCAGATGGAAAAGATTTGTCTTATTTAGAACCCCTTTAAAAGGAAGTCCACCTAGCACAATGTAATAATGCTGTTCTTGTAACTTTTTCAAGTCTTGGCAGGGGCAGAGACAGGCAGCAGATGGCCCATGTGCAAGAATTGTGAATGGGCTCACCATTCTCCAGCCCATTACAGGACATCTCACTCATAGTTATCCTCGCTGCAGAGCAGCATTAGTAGCAGTAGAAGACAGATGAAGGAGGAGGCCATTTTCTGTGGCATCCTTGCCTACAGTAGTTTTGTCTGTATGCTAGATAACATCATACAATATTACCAAGCAAGTGTTTGGCACCTCTTTTGTTTTTGAGGGTGCACAGTAGCTCCTCTTTATTGGCTTCTTAAACATGCCAATTACACAGTGAAGACCTTTTCTAGTGACAGATACCTCAAATGTGATGGGCCCTTTGCCCTAAAGAAACCCGGTGCAGCAGCTGTTTATGCTGCACAGGAATTATGTCCACTCTTGAATCTAGGAACATATATGATTGATTAAAAGGCAGAATCTGCTGAGAGTGCCACCTGACATTTACTGACTCTGGATAAAAAAACACAAATTTTTATTGTTGTCCTACCCTTAGACTCCCTGCACACGACCGTAGTTTTCATCCCTAATTACAGATGAAATAGCGAACTCATTCATTTCTATTGGCCACGGGCACATTTCTGTATATATACACATGTGTATATGTGCCGTAGAAATGATCCGTAAAATATAGAACATGTCCTATTCTTGCCCGCAATAGTGACATGGACTTGACCATAGAAGTCTATGGGCGCTTACGCAATTGCGAATGGCTAAGGATGTATATCCAAAGCCGTTGGATCCGTATTTGCGGACAGTATAAACCCTTATGGTCGTGTGCATGTGGCCTTAATGCTTACTTTCCCTGGCCTCCTTGCTCCAGATTATAGCAACACAGAGGCCTAAACAGGATGTTTTTGTTTTTTTTATTCATCCTATATGCATTATAGAAATAAATTAAGATTCATGTTGATATGACTGGATTTAGCAGATGAGATATTTATTTATTAATAGATGCGATCAAGAAGATCATATCCTCATCATTACTGCCCCCTACACTGTAATGATCTGGAAGAAGCAGGTCAGGAGAATCCTTAAAAGGGTTGTCTCATCAGAGATAATCCCTTTCAGAATGTGGACCCTGGGGCTATTAGCTGATCGCCACCGGTCCCGCTCTCGGCTCCCCCTTGCTAACCACTGATTTTACCGGGAAAATACTCAGCCAGCCAGGCATTTCCACTGCAGAGGCCACTGCAGGGGAAATGTAGTATTACATGATGGCCATTCGGATGAATGGTTGTGCTTGTAATTCAAGGACAGTTCGAGCCCATCTGAACAGGAGCTGGAGCTGCTGGTTTAGAGGGGCTCTTTTTTCTGGCTCATAGAGAGGGGTTCCAAGCGGGCAACCCCCTCTATAATATCCATATGCCCTAATAGGGCATATGAACAGAGATTGTCTTCATGAGTTCTTTGCGTGGCTAGAATTCTGCATGATTTTGAAACACACTCATATATGTCCATGAAAAACAGATTACAGTACTCCTTTCTTCTCAGGGGTTCAGATGGCAGACATCCACTGGTAATGCTTTAAATTGGTATGTAATTTAAATGTCTTAAAACCCTTTTTTTTTTAAGCACATGCCATAATATGTGCAGAAAACTTTTCTATTACTCTTCACTTTTGTATTTCTTTTATTTATTTCCAGCGTAATCTATTAAAGGAAGGACATGAACCATACTAAATTAAGCGTTTGGTACTTGCATTCATATCTCTTTATTCATTTCAGGCCTTTAAATCTGAGTTCCCATGGCACAATGATATAAATCCCATTTTAATGATGACACTGCTCCAAGCCTCTAATTTTGAATCAGTTCAAAGGAACACACTGGAAATCATTTTGCTGTGATCAAAGGTCACTAGTGAAAAAGAGTTCATTCTGCATTGCTTTCTGTCATCTCAGACTTGCCCTGTGACATGAGAAATTGATAATAAACTACCAAAGTTCCACGAGCCGCTTCCTTCTAATGTACTGGAAAACAATATGTTCTCTGCATGTTCTCTTTGCAGTCTATTGAAGTGTAAAGGGCCGTGCAGCCGTCCGATTGTTGCGCTGCAATAATACTTTGTAGCTATGTAGTCACATGTTATAGGGTCATAGTACGCTCGTCCACTTTTGATGAGGAAAAGCATCTTAACATGTGTTTATAAAAGGGATTGTTTTCCCCTCCAAACGTTACTTATTTGTTAGCTATAAGCAGTATCTTAAAGAGAACCTTTCACCTGCCCATACATGTGCAGCTGAGTGCACCATCTAATAGACAGGGCTGCACAAACCCTGTCTCACTTTTAAAAAAATGTCTACCTTCCTCCATTATTTAGATATTGGTGCCGGTATATTTGGCGCCCAATATGTAAATAACCCCCTGAACTGTCAATGGGGCATGCAAATGGCTTGGGGGCGTGTGTTACTATCGCTGTGACACTGTCCAATCAGCTACAGTGTCACAGCTGCTTGTGCTGTGTGATCTCTCTCGCGAGATTCACACAGTCTTTCCTTCACTGTCTGGCAAGTGCTGGAGAGAGGAGAGCGTGCACACACGTAACTCAGCCGCCACAGAACAGAAGAGGAAAAAAAAAGTGAATTGTTTTTCGTCTGTTCCATGGGGGCGGGAGTATCGTCGGCAGCGGGGTTGGAGCTGTCCGCGCATGCCCTCACTCTTCAGCTCTCGGCAGACAAGCATGACAAGACTGTACTGTGTGATCTCGCGAGAGATCAGACAGTCTTGTTGTCTTCGTCTGCCGAGAGCTGAAGAGGGAGAGCGTGCGAGGGTGCCCGCACACATGCTCGCACAGCTCCGGCGCCGCTGCCGACGATACTCCCACCGCCACGGAACAGAAAAAAAACAATTCACATTCTTCATTTATTCTGTTCCATTGCGGCAGTGGAGCTGTGTGTGTGTGTGTGCGCACACTCTCCTCTCTCCAGCTCTTGTCAGACAGTGAAGGAGACTGTATGATCTTGCGAGAGATATCACACAGCACAAGCAGCTGTGACACTGTCCGTAGCTGATTAGACAGTGTCACAACGAGAGTAACACATGCCCCCATGCCATTTACAAGCCCCATTGACAGTTCAGGAGGTTATTTACATAATGGGTGACAAATATAACGGCACCGATATCTAAATAACGGTTAAAAAAAAATTCAAGTAAGACAAGGTTTATGCAGGCCTGCCTATTACATGGTGCACTCAGCTGCACATGTATGGGCAGGTGAAAGGTTCTCTTTAAGAAATGCTATGCACAAAGAAGTAATATCAGAGTTACTGACATCTAAACACAAACACATGGATCATTCTGCTTTTTAAATTAGTTAGACAATCCCTACTTGGATTCCTTCACAAAAAGTTGATTACAAAGTGTCCCGCTACAAGGACCGCCAGGGATCAGCTGTAATCTGTGGTGAAACCTGGCAGTAAGTTTTATATTTCCCTGCAGTGCCACCAAAGGGAATATTTAGCATTGCACAGTGCCCACGCATATGAATGTACTGTCTGTATAATACAGGACAGGTTAGCTTCTCCAGAGCAAGAGACGCTCTTTGTAAGCGCTCTCCACTATGGCCAAGAGATGAGGATCCTGAACAGGGGACCCCCTTATGTTAGCTCAGAATTCACTAATATAGTGTTTGAAAGTAGGTTTTCAAAACCAGACAACTTCTTTAAGACATTAACCAGACTATTTCCCCTTTTATACCATCTAGTATCTGTTTTCTGACAGTTAAAAAATAATTAAACTAGTTAAAAGTTAAAAAATTAGTTACATTTTTTTAATTAGCAGCAGCAACTGTTATGAAAAAAACAAAAAACAAAACAAATCCTCCTGTCTTCCAGTGCCAATGCTCTGATGGTCCCCCGCCGCTCTTTTAAAACTTTCCCATTGTGATTACGTGACCACCGCAACCAACTACTTAGATTAGCTTTTGATGTCAGTTTAATTTTAACTCTCGGACAACCCCTTTAATTCCTTAGGTTGTGTGATATGGAGTCATTTGGAGGGGCTATTTTTCATTTAGTGTTTGAGTTTATTAACTTATCACTTCTTTGTTTCTGTAAGCCTTACCTCTCAGGGTCCTCTTACACAGACCGACCAGGCCATGTAAACGAGCGCCGATCCACGAGACAGCTTATTGATCATTCATCAGAGCTTGTTTGCTCCTTTCACAAAGAGTTACATAGGGAGAGGAACACTCGTTACTACGATCGCTTGTCCCCATACATTACTATCATGTCGGCAGCACATCTCCCTGTTGACATAGGGAGATGTGCTGCGGACAACGATAATATTTTCAGCTGCAGAAATGATACAATCAGCGTTTGCTCGTTCATTGGCTGATTGTTGCCGTGCTTACACGGGGAAATGATTGGGAACGAGTATTCATGTGAACGCTCGTTTGCCTGATCATTGGCCCGCGTAATCTATCTATCTCATATCTATCTATCTATCTATCTATCTATCTATCTATCTATCTATCTATCTATCTATCTATCTATCTATCTATCTATCTGTCTGTCTGTCTGTCTGTCTGTCGGTCTGTCTGTCTGTCTGTCTGTCTGTCTGTCTATCTATCTATCTATCTATCTATCTATCTATCTATCTATCTATCTATCTATCTATCTATATTTCTCATATCTATCTATCTATCTATCTATCTATCTATCTATCTATCTATCTATCTATCTATCTATCTATCTGTCTGTCTGTCTGTCTGTCTGTCTGTCTGTCTGTCTGTCTGTCTATCTATCTATCTATCTATCTATCTATCTATCTATCTAGGCCAAATCTCAAACTACACTTTAAATATAAAGTTTTCAAATTACCTATGTATTGAGTGATGTTGATAATAATCCATAACTTATGGGCTAAAGTTTAGGGTGCCTCTTATTTCTTTCTGGAACAGAAAATACATATTTGTTGAAAGGAACAAGCTGAATTGTCAGCAGTCTGGCTTGGATCATGCCCATGTATGCTTCATAACTACTTGCTTACAGGCTCAGCTCTCTCCCATATGAGAGTTCATTTGGAGTGTCTCTTGATAGAAAACGTCCAAAATGTCTCCACTTCAACAACACATTTTAATGAAATATTTAAGACATTAAAGTAATGAGTGTGAATGGTTGCTTCCATTGGGAGACTACTGCTCCAGGTGAAGTGCCTCTGCCCGAGAAGGGATTTGAAGCGGCATTAAAAAATGACATAATTTATTGCTGTACAGACTCCGAATACCCACTTTTTCAGATTGCAAATGTTTCAGTGAGGAGTAAAACAAGGCGCTGTAAGTAACCCAATACTGGCTTCAAGGCAGAACACATGCTTTAAAAATGTTCTGTCGGAACCCTTCAAAGCTCCCGGGAGCACCACACATTGCCTATTCCTTCAGGCAGTAGAGAGCTTAATATGCTTAGCAATGTCTAAATGAACTTATTGAGATGTTCCTACTAGCTTCCCCTGAGACTGGAGATTTTGATGCTATCTGTGTCTTAGTGATGATCACAGACATTGGGGCATTGAGAACTTCTGTGAAGCTGCACAGACCTGTTCTGTTCATCCATAGAACACTTCATCATTTGAAGCCGGACCAGAGTGTTTTTCAGGCTTCTTCTTTCGTTTTAATTAATATTCAAGCGGATCGGCACGTGATATCTGGTTGCTGCGCGTTCATTGCTATTTGGCCTATTAAAATATTACTGCTAGTTCTGTATTCAAGGGGGCTCAGCTAATGCTGTCTGGGGGCTACGCATTCATTACAATTTGCCCTATTAAGAATAATTTTACTTAGTTTGGATACAACATCACATGACTAATTTAGTTTTAGAGTTCATGGAGAAAAAGCCAGTAGTATATTAACTTTATTCTTAATAATGTTGTTGAATCTTTTTTTCCTAAAGATCCTGAAAAATATTTTCAAGGGACATTCACATGAAAAATTATTATTTGGTCTTGGCTAGGGGGTGAAGCTATAGGGGGTGCAGAGGTAGCAGTCATACTCGGGCCCTGGAGCCTGAGGTGACCCAAAAGTCCAAGAGCCCCATAAGAAGACCTCAGTATTATAAAGGAGATATTGTAGGTGCAGGCTCTGCTATAGATTTTGCAATGGGGCCCAGGAGCTTCAAGTTATGCCCCTGATCTTTACCAATACTGCCTAAATGTGGTAGATTGTTGGCTAAATCTTGAAAAATCCTATGACCTATTATTAACATTAGCAGCATTGTTGTTTTCTCAAAGTGGTTATGCATTATAAGGAAAATGCCTTTAAAAAAAACCCAAAATGTTTTAAGCATATGTTTTATTTGTGGGGGTGAATCTCTCAGTAAACTACCCTATTAACCAAATGAACCTCTATAAAAAGGGATATGGTGTACGAGCTATGGATAGGTTCCCTGCATTGATCAAATATAGATTAATCTAGAACTGTGGTCTCCATTCTGTGGCTCAGTTGTTGCAAAACTGCAACTCCCATCATGCCCTGACAGCTGCAGGCTCTCTGGTTATGTTGGGAGTTGTAGTTTCGCAACAGCTGGAGAACCACAGGTTAGAGACCACTGCCTTAGGCCCCATGCACACGACCGTGCCCGCAATCCGGGCCCGCGATTGCGGGCACGGCCGGCCGCTGACTGACAGCCACATTTTCGGGCCGTGCTCCCATACAAAGTATGGGAGCACGGCCCGCAAAATGCGAAAGAACGGACATGTTCCATAATTCCCGGAACATTTCCACGGCACTGACACCCTTCCGTAGTGCTACGGAAAGGTGTCAGTGTTCAATGAAAGTGAATGGCTCCGTTTTTGCGGACCGCAATTGCGGTCCGCAAAAACGGAGGTTTTTTGCTGTCGTGTGCATGGGGCCTTACACTGTACTCATTTCAGATTATAAAAGGGTTTAGTTTACAAGTCACTGAGCTCCAGTTCTGGGGCAGTATAATTGGCATTCTCAGCGCTCACTCGTTTAATGCCTTTTTGGTATCCTGGTAATGCACCTATTTAATGTACACCCGTGTGACAAGTCCACTTTATATAATTGTTCTACAGGGACAATCTTCTTTTCTTTTTCTTTACATCTTTCTTCCAATTAATAGTTTGCATATAATATCAGATGCATGGCCTTGTTTTTACCCATGAATCATATGACTATGCCGAAGAAAATAAAATGTATTAAATATGCAGATATGTTGTATTACTTGAAAACATCAAAGGAAATGCAAACAGCAGAAAATTGACATTATTAAAGATAATTATTCTAATATACTTCATCATTTCTGTTTCCTATTAAACTTGTAGAGAACAGACATTGACTTTTATTAGCATATTTATAAAGCATTTCAACATTTCAAAATATCTTGTGACTACAAAAATGGAAGATATAGCACAACAAATATCTTGTAAGAGTAATAATACTAATACTGTGTAGGATAAAATTTAGATAAACATATCCTGTATTTTTATAACAGGATTTATTATTTAGGCTTGAAACAGCAGTTACCAACCTCTAGGTATTAAAGTTACCAAGTTACAATGAAAAATGCATAAAACGTCACTCTACACCTTGGCAGATAAAAGCCTTCTAGAACACTGTGCCTTTATCATTTAGTGTTACTGCTGCCGCCTCCAGGATATGACTAAATATTGTGTCTCTTGCTTCAGGTCCAAGGAATTAATTAAAGAAGCGATTCTTGACAATGACTTCATGAAGAACCTTGAGATTTCCCAGATCCAAGAGATAGTGGATTGTATGTATCCTGTTGAATATGGCAAAGACAGCTGTATCATCAAGGAAGGGGACGTGGGGTCACTGGTCTATGTCATGGAAGGTACTGTGTTTTATTTTTCCCACAGTTATTTGCTTTTACTGTACAAGACGTGAAGTTTTTTCTTTCCGGTCTGGGAGGAATGGACCAGTGCTCTTTTTAGATATTTGTTTTAATGTGGAATGTTGTTTTACATCCATCACTGCTGTCTGTAGACCCACAAATACCAAGAAAAAGTGAAAAAGAAATGACATCCTATATTTTATTAGCAGAAAGAACACCTTTCTACATCCCTTGTGACACGACTGAAGCTGACCAGCTATTACTGTGTGAATCAGCTAGCCCACAGACAAGGCTTTTTGTACATCACAGTTTTTGGTATCTGGCAAGGGTGCCAACTTTTGACTCTCCTATGGCTACAAGCATGCTATGCAACTAAAGCATGGGGGATTATGCTAGCATTTGTTGCTTATCAGTACCTGCAAAGTAACAAGCTGCATTTTTCTGATCTCCTGTGAAGAACATAATACATCATCAGTTTGAAAGCCAAACCTGTGCCCCCATGGTAGAAGAACTGTGAGAGCAAGTGTATCCTCTTAATTGCTAGTGCATCACATTTTAGTGAAGCAATTTCTTAAAAGGCTTGACTTTGGAAAGCCTGACAATTTCTAGCCCGTTTTACCTGACACCAACCATAAACCCCCTTCCTGAGAAATCCAAAATGAGACGAAGTCAAAAGCCACGTGACTTAGAAATAATGGCCAAAGCAGCTTCGTTATTATTAACAAAATATAACCATATATTTATATATACATCAATATATATCATATCAATATATATATATCAATATACAACCACATAAATAACACTATATATAATAATAATACACTATACGCATAACAAAATGAACCAATAAGTAAGGGGTCTTTGTAGTCTCTGTCTACTTAAACTTTGCAACTCCAGCACCTCCTCTCCGCCCTGAGGCGCATCTCACCGATTCAAGGGCCCAATTATCGTCCTGCTGAGACCTTCGCCCAGTATGGACATACTCACAGTCTTACAACATATAAATGTAGCACCTTTGGGACTCCCCATACTTGCGATGGGCCCCCATACTTGACATGTACCTTCTTCAAAGATCCCGTTCCCGCAAGCTGCCATGACAGATCAACCTGCACAAAAAAGGAAAGAAAACAAACTAAATGGACAAACAAAGCAAATTAAAAAATAAAATTTAAATAAAATTAAAAAAGGGTTGGGTGGGACACTGCTCCACTACTGGAATCTGACAATTTGACCCCCTCCCTACCTGTATCTACCCCCTATCCTTCAATAAGGTATGAGACTATCCCCCTTTCTTTCCTAGTTATTATTCCTCCCTTTGAACTTCTCACCTCTAGCCACTAGCCGCAATTTACCTTTATCCCTTTCCTACCAAACCCAAGGCCAGAGCATCCCTCCCAAGTCTAGGTCTGTTCTTGTCAAAAATGTAGGGGATGGCCCCAAGGTACAACATTATATTGTTTCTCTATTATGTAGTGCATTTTGCACTAGAGACCAAAAATAAATATGGTATTCCAAGAGAACATAGTTTGGTCAATATGTTGATTTCTCCCAGCTACAAACAGGGCAAGATACTTGAGATCAAGCTTATCTATAAAGAATGCTGGACCAAAGAAATGCCATAAGGGAGCAAGGTGCTCTTTGCTGGTATTCTCAATACCAGGCAGCCTCTCTTCAGTGACTACAGCAGTTATTCATCTGTGCTCTATATAGCTCCAGCTCATGGCACATGGTAGTTATAGGTCCTGTAACAAATTTTTTGCATTGGGACCAGGAGCGTCTCATTTCTCCCCTGCTTACAACAATGGCATATATTGAAAGAATAATAAGTTGCCTGTCTCAGCTCAGATTAACCCTATCTATTTAGGATTGGTATCAATTATTAAAGGTTTACAATAGGAGACTCAACATCAGTAAAGGATACTATGATTTTTGTTAAGGGCTCTTTCACGTGGGCATTTCAGATAATTCATGATCAGGTCTCAGCTGCTTTCAGACCTGAGAATAATTCCCAACCCTTCCTTTCATCTTCTACCTTCTGCTCTGTTGAGAGATCAACTGGATTAAACTTTCACTCTTGCCTTCTCCCTGTCATGTTGTCAAGCTTCATTCAGGGAATTGAATTACTTTTCCAATCAGCTTGGCTGATTAGCCAGAGAAATCTTTTTTCTCTCCCAATTGTCCGATTGCCATTTTCAGCCTCCCTGCCACACATTTGCCTTCCTGGGTTATTAACAGCATATTCTTCTTCTACTCTGAAATTTCAAGCAGTCTTCAGTCCCCATGTTTGAAATAGTTCTTTGCAGGAAGACCAGAGCAGTCTTTGCTAATTTTTTACTGTAGAACGTTACGTTTTTTTTCACAGGTTTTATAACAGCTATGGATTTAAATTGTTGACAATCATGTATAGATATATTAGTAATGCTTGTTGTGACCCCTGTCTTGTGCTGGAACATTTATGCAACTTCTCAGTCTTTCTTGTTCCTAAGATTAAGATCATAGTTATATGTTGGCACAAAAATACATTGCTGTCAAATGGCAGCTTTACAAGCTTTATATACACTCCTCAACATTGAAATTGCAACACGTGCAATAAAACGTTTTAGATTTGTGAGAATCACAGGATCGATAGACATGTTTATTATATGCAAATGATAAAAAATGGAAACAAAATATTTCAGACATCTTGATTTATTCGGTATCGAGTATCAGCGCCAAGAGCTGAAATACACGCACTTACACGCCTTGGCATGCTATGAATGAGGTTATTAATGGTTGTCTGAGGAATGTTATGCCACGCTAAATGCACTTGGGCACACAAATCATCAAGATTGGCTGCTGGCTTCTCCCTTTGCAATTGGCGACCATTGACGTCCCAGATGTGCTTGATGGGAGATGTCTGGAGATGTCGCAGGCCATGGTAGACACGCAGGCTGCTCACCGTAGCATGAGCAACAAGCGGCCTGGTGTTGTCCTGTCAAAAATGGCTTCTGGGACGCTTTGTAGAAATGGCCGTACCACTGGTTCCGCGACCAAATCAATGCAACAAGCTGTTAGTGTACCTGAAATGAAGACTAGAGGGTCCGGCTATCGTACTTTATGCCTCCCCACACCATAATCCCGGGTGTAGGACCGGTGTGATGTTCCCTTATTATGGCCTTTTCATTATGTTGCCAACGTGGTCTCCAGACCATTTTCTGGCTGTCATTGCGTCCGAGACAAAAGCGGGACTCATCGCTAAAGAGGATAGACCTCCATACCAGCCCCAGTTGTTTTCTTGCTGTGCACCGTAATAGCCTTTGAGAGCGGTGGCATGTGGTCAATGGAACACCTGTTGCTGGACGTCTGGCTTGTAGACCAAATTTCGCGCAAACGCCTTCTGATAGTTTGTGTCGACACTGGTTGCCCCCTAGGCTTGGGATTTCACATGCAGTACAGAATGGATCACTGTGTGCCATCTTCCAATCAGATGATCTGTCCGTGCAGAGGTTTGCCTCCGCACACCTCTTTCTGTCATTCCCGTTTGCTGTTCTCCAAATCTCCGGGGCACTCAAAGTTAAACAGTGCTGACATCTCGGTCTAGGCGTGTAGCTATCTGCAAGAGTGATAAAGCAAGGTCTCTCAGTTCAAGGATTCTGTCCTTTCAGTTTGCGACATCTGGTGATAACTGGAACATCAACGAACAGGAGGCATCGTACAATCATCCCACACCACTTGATTTTATTTTTGAGGTTTCATGTGGCTAAAAAACTTTTCTTTCAATCTGGTTTATATGCTCTTCCCACATGCCACAGATTAGATCTAGGTGCTTGAAAATTTGATAATTGGCAGATCCTAGCGACACCAGGTACTTCCTTGACTTGCATAACCTTACGGCTTGCCCTTCTTGGTGTTGCAATTTTATTGTTGAGGAGTGTAAATATGATGCTAAACATAAAATCTGCTTCTGGCATCAAGCGCTGCATAACTTCTGGTGCCGGAGGCAGCCACAACAGCTGATCGGTACGGGGTCCGGGTATCGAACCCCCACCGATCATTTACTGATGACATCCTGTAGATAGGTCATCAGTATGAAAAACTGCCCCATGCCCGGACAACCGCTTTAACTTTTTGATCAAGATGAAGGCAAAACCAAACTTCCACACCAATTTTGTCTTCTGATCTTACCATGGACAGCTGAATAAAGTTACTCCATAGTAACCACCTTTAAATAGATTATCAATATTTCTGCAGAAGCCATGTCTATGTGGTCATTTATTAGTCATATTGGAGACATAAATGCCACAAAAACCATATGTGCTGTAATATTAGAAATAAAATATACTACCCAGATTTCCTATATCAACTTTTTTTTGTATATGCATATATATACCAGTAATATTCAGCACGCATATATACAGCCTCAATGCACTTAGTAGCCAATTATAACACTAATCTTCTAGACTGTTTTATATAAGTAATTTTTACACTCTAAATTTAAAATATAATGCGCCATACTTATCCAGCACACCTACGTCAAAGGCAGTCCCCAAGATATTTGCCATAATGTGATAAGGATGGCACTGGTACAGCTGAGCTACTACATTGCTTCCAGCAACGTAAGATTTTAAGAAGAATTTCCGCATGTATAGTGATTCTCAGCTTAGAGATGATGATTTGGCAGTGACTGTTCTGTAGTGTACAGGGCTGGAATACCTGAAATTCTCATGGTGTTGAAGATTTTACAGATAATTCTTGTGAGTAGACTGCAGGATTGCTGCACTGTGTACAGTAATATCTTCATGCATTAAAGGAGATATTGTGTAGGCGAGAAGCCTTTTAATATATTGAGAAATTTGTGGTTAGCGAAATTACCTTTGCTAAGATCACAGGTCACCCCTCCTGCAGTGGCAACAAATCAGGCACCACACCAAGAATGTCATTGTTAAAAGTTGCAAGTAAAAATAAAATAGCAAGAAAATACGAGAAATCCATAAGCTAATTAAACAGCAGACTTCTTGTCTGACACCGTGTACAAAATTATAAAAGTTCACACCAACAGTTCTGACAAATATAGCGGCTTCTCTTTTAGCACTATCACAGCTTCCCTAGTCTCATTTTAGAGCTGGTTGCCGATACAGCATCTCCTAAAGCGAAGCTTCAAGTTTTAAAGGAGTTTTCCCATCAAAGACATATATGATATAACCAGAGGATATGTCATATATGTCAGATAGATGTGGATACCACCCCTGGGATCCGCACCTA
The DNA here is from genome assembly GCF_050947455.1 of Rhinoderma darwinii. NCBI lineage: Eukaryota > Metazoa > Chordata > Amphibia > Anura > Rhinodermatidae > Rhinoderma > Rhinoderma darwinii. The sequence goes on along the minus strand of NC_134697.1, from coordinate 46,208,354 downwards.
TCTCTAGAATGGGGCCCCCTAATCCCCGTTCTAACTTTTCCTGCTCCCTCTGCCTCCTGCCCACTATATGATCGGGAGTTACGAAAACAGCGTAGCACGCTGAGCTACGTTGTTTCCATAATTCCCATATTAGTGAATGGCAGTTATGGAAGCAGCGTAGCATGCGAGCTACGCTGCGTCCATAACTACCATTCAGTTCTATGGGACTTACAGAAACAAAGTAGCTCAGCGTGCTACGCTTTTTCCTAATTAATGGGCGGAATTCATCTGCTTCTGCTGCAAAACAGAGCGGTAGAACATGGATTAGAGGGCCCCGTTCTAGAGATAGGTGCGGGTCCCAGAGGTGGTACCCGCATGTATCTGAGATTTATGACATATCATGTGGATATGACATAAATGTCTATCATGGGAAAACCCCTTTAAGCCACCTTAATGAGTATGTTAGAGAATTCAATTAGTGATTGAATGTTACTATTCGGAACCGTCACGTTTTTTGCAGGTTTTGGGGAATTTGGTTAATTCTCTACTATTTTTTTCCAGACTAACTAGCAGAGACAGGTTGTTTTATGTAGTCTGTAGTCTGGAGTTTCTTGACTGTTTGTTAACATAAATGGCAGCATCTTATCTTGTGATGAATCTGTGGGGGATTCAAATTCTCCCCATCCCTGCGGGCTATCTGACTGATCCCACAGTGTCCCAAAGCATATCTGATAATACAATTTGAATAGAAATTTGCTATACTTGCCAATTGGTGGTGATTTACTTGAAATAAAACTCACAATGAAGCTCACACCCCTAACCCTTATTATAATATTACTCTTCTCTTTTTCCACAAAATAAACCTAACCTGTTTTTTTTTTTGTTCTAAACCAGCTTACAGCTGCCATATTGCTTGATAAAAATCACATTAGTCACTCGCTGCAGGAAGTAGCTGTGAAGAAAAACTGTACCGAACAGAGAACCATAGAAAGCATCCAATGGGGAGTGCTTACAAATACTGTGTAACCAGACTGGCTGGATTGCAACATATTCGACAAGTGGTGTCAGATGTGTTTGGCAGACACTTATCTCTTTCTCTCTATAGAAATAATAGGACTGTTTGGCAGACTTGAACAGGCATGTTTATGGGAGAGGCTGGGAAGATAACTATCTTATGACCTTGGCCAGTTGTAAGAAGTAATGTTTACATTGTATATGTTGTATTATGTACAATGTTCCTATTGGAGACTTTGATGGATGATATCGTAACATTCCACCAGCCGCCTCATCCCCATAATATCGTCCCAGCATGTGTCATTATATTCAATGCTGGGGAGATAACATCTGTGTCTGTGACCCTATGTCTGTGATTTATGACGCTCTGCCTGTTGCTATATCTTACTTATTACATCTGAATTGTATTGTCAAATGCCTGCATTTCTTTAACCAGCCAGTCAATACCATAAAAAGCTGTTATGTCACCATGTTTATGTGATAAAGACCCAAATATAGGCATACAGTATGTTTGTGTATTGTCCTATGTATTATAACGTAAGGCACTTGGCTTGATTGTTCCCTGTTTCATCATCTATAAGATGTAGCCTTCAATGACATTATTAAAGAAAATGGCCATGTTATTGAAGGATGTACATTAGTTTTAATTCCACTTTAATGGATGTATCTAGCGGTGGTTGGTTTTGGAGGAAGAGTACAATAATAAAAGGAATTCTCCCACCATTTAATATAATATTAATTGTATAGATCATGAAAAATGAACAATGTTTGTCATTTACATACTTTTTTAAAAAAGTGATCCAGTTCAGAGTTATGATATTTACTTATTTACATACTATCGTACCACCAGTTGTTTAAAGTCCATGGAAATGTGCATGTCCACCTAATGAGCTGTGTGCTGGTAGACATGCATGCTCTGTCACTTTCCTCACAGCCAGCTCTTTACGTAGTGATCCTCTGTTTACTACAGAGCAGCCAATAGAAATAGTTTTCTGTTCTGCTTGTCAGGGAAGGAGCAGTAGCATGTCAGTAAAGCGGAGGAGACTCTTTCTTCTCAGTTTGTTAGGACTGTAAAACTCTGCATCCTGACAGTTGATATGAACCCTGCACATGCACACTGTTTTATTTTATTATATTTTCACTGGTTTCTCAAGGAGTGCATACTGTGAATTGAACACAGTATATATCTTCACTTCTCTGAAACCCATGTTGCCTATCAGCAGGGACAGTAAGAAGTGACTAGACGGTCAGCTGCCAGAAGGGAAAGTAGACTAATTATTCTCAAAGTTCCTCTCACAGCACCACAGATTAACAGTAGCACCAAGGGGGACACAGGGAAGCAAACAAAAATAAGAACGATATTATCATATGCTAAAAACACGGCAAATTACTTTAAAACAGCTATTAACAGTTTTTCCAGACTTTTGGTATGAAAATGATATGTGGGATAACCCCTTGAACTGATAATTAGGGAGTGTATGTGGCAGAGAAATAATTCTAGCAAAAAGGAAATCCATGTTATCCCTAGACTGACTCCTCTGGTATTAGGAAAATTCATGCAATATTATAAGGTAATTATAATCTCTAACTTTAACTTTGGGAACTTTCAGATAATACAGCAGGCAAGCCAGGAGGAATTTAAATTACCCATTCCTGATCCTTTCAGAAGCTGTGGCCTATTTTATAGCAGTCTGTTTCCAATTTATAGACTATAGGGTGCCATAAATATAAAGTCTGTTAAAGTCAATGGGGGGGGGGGGGGGGATGTATTAAGACCTATGTTTCAAACACCACTTTTAAACTAATTTAGGTCGGCAAGAACTGCATAAATTTATTAAGAGATGCACACCTCTTAATAAATTTGGTGTATCTTTGAATATTTGTGCGACAAAAATGCAAATCTACACCTGCTAGTTTCTACGTCAGTTTCTGGCGCAAATTAAGGTAAATTTGTTGTTCTGACAGAGGTGTGGCCCCCCCGCTAAACCTGCCCAGTTTTCTCACCACTTGTAGTAAGTGGCGAGAGGCATAAAAACGCTCAAATTTTAGTGCAGCTATGGTGTGTGCCAAAAACTGGCGCTAACCTTTAAATATATTCCCCCCATTGTGTTTGGAAATTTTTGTTTAAAGGGAATCTTGCTTTTTCCAGAAACAGAACCATGTTTGCCCATGGTATTTCAGCTCATCCCTATTCAATACAATACACGTCCAATGGACGAACGCAGCGCTGCTTAAAAAAAAACAAACAGATCCTTTTCTAACCCTGGACAACCCATTTAAGGAATTCTGTATGTTCTAAGTTGTAGGCTCAAAATAACGGACACCCCAAGCCTTTTATACTGCACAGAGGAAAACAATGTTGCTGCCCATGGTGACCACTTAGATACTTGATATCTGATAAGTCTGATGGTTCTCATGTGCAGCACCTCTGTGCACACGTCTTTACACATTGCTCTCTTAATATTCTGAAGATGAAGGGTGATTACCAGAAAGAGTCATGACATGGTCAGGCTTGTGATAAAATGTCATTTGTAGCAAGGCCGCTGCGTATATGAATATCTGCATAACACTGACAGTTATAAATGACTGGAGTTGCACAGTAATGAGGATAAATGTGTTATTCTGCAGTTACCAATTACATATCCACTTGCAGCTCTGCCACATATTGATCTACAGTAGATAAGTATTTCTTAGAGGATATTTAAATGGTTCAATGTCTTGGTCATTGTAGCAAAATAATTTTTCATTTTTCTTTATATAACCATAGGCATAACTTATGTGAGGTTGAAAACAAAGCAAACAATGTAATTTCTAAAATCGAAAAAAAAAAACTCAGTTTAGCTGTGCTGCAAATCTTTGATGACATGTAAGGAGACTGACAGGGGTGACCCTATAAAGACAGGAGGCAGTAAATTAAACAAGTTAATTAAAATAGTGCATTCTTGTTGATGGTATAAATGTCCTTGTACTTCCGTTTTACATCATAATCAAAACTAGAAGTGGCAATTATTCTACAATTGTACAAGTCTATCTCCTTGCTATCACATTTGAAAGTCACTATCCTTAGGCTATGTTCACACAGAGTTTTTTTGCAGGCGGAATTTATGCCTCAAAATTCCGTTTGGAAGTTTGAGGCAGATTTTCCTCTCCATGCACGCTGATTTTCGAGGCGTTTTTTTGCCCGCGGCCATTGAGCGCCGCGGGCATAAAACGCCACAAAATATACTTTCTCTGCCTCCCATTGATGCCTCCCGAAGATAGGGCATGTCCCTTATTTCTCCCGCGAGACGGTTTTACCGCTCGCGGGAAAAAGTCACCTCCGCCTCCCATTGAAATCAATGGGAGGCATTTTCGGGCCGTTTTTGACAAGTTTTGCGGCGCGGTTTCCGCGTCAAAAAACTCAGTGTGAACATAGCCTTAAAGGGGTTTTATAGGATTGTGATATAGAATTAATAGGGTTAAAATAACTGAGCATTTCTAATGTTCTAACTCAAAGGCATTATCTAGCCCTAAAAAAATCAAGTTAAAATGGCTGAAAGTAGGAAATAAAAATACTAGTAGGCTTAGCTTTGAAAAGTCTAGGATCCCACGCTACTTCCTGTTGCAATCATGTGTTGTCTGGTGCCATGTGACTGTGGCAGCCATTTTTGAGGGCATGATCAATGCATCTAGTGATTGGCTGTCTTTGTCATGTGGAGCAGATCAATGCGTCCTTGTGCTGCAGTAACAACAGGAAGCTGCAAAAGACCCTGGAAAACCATTTTAACCTATGTTTGGCCCGCAAAATGTTCTTTTTGGAGAGCACAACTCTAGGAGGTAGCCAAACTTTGCCTTCACATTACAGGGTTGATTTGGTTTTTCTCAATGGACTAGACACATAAAGGGCTAAACATACAGATGTGTCTTTCCTTAACTTATCTCAAAACCCGACATATCCCAAGATGTATGGCGCGAGGTGTTAAATAAACGTAAAAAAATAAACATATACCTCTGACAGATGTCTCTGGCCAAAGCCATATGTTAGCAATACGTCGCCAACAGACTCCCATGTTAAAAACTTATACATTAAACGCATGTTTTTTTACTGGATAGCTGCGACGAATGCCTCTGAAAATTGCCATCCATCACCCATGGACTCCCACCAGTCAAGTTCTTTAGACTTTTTGATCGCTTCATTAATACTTTGTGGCTGAATGGGGAGTTATGAGTTGTTATATAATTGTAGTTTGAATTGACTGGCCATCTGGCTTCTAAAATTGTGTTAGAAAGCGAGTCTAAGGTTCCAAAAGTATGGTTCACCGTGACAGTTGGCTTCAGACAGAAGACAAAATATACAGGGATTCATACAGGGAATGCTGCATTATTGGGCGATGATGGCTCCATTCCAGAGTGCCTCATCTGGATCTCTATCCATTCAATAATATGCCACATTCCATATGTCATCTAAGCAGGAGTATGATATAATAGTTTGGCTGCATTTCCCTAATAAGTTAGATTTGGACTATGTTTAATAGCCTGTCATTATTATATTTATGAACTTTTATGGATACAATAAATCATTGTGCAAAGCATTCAGTAGGTTGCATATTGTAGGTTCATTGGCGACAATGACATCTAGAGGCAATAAAAATGACTATACTCAAATAATAAAACATTTATTAATACGGCTAATCTTTAAACCCTTTTTTTTTTTTAACTTCAAGTCTGGAGTGTGTTTTATTGGATTACATTTTGAATGGATTATTTTATATATTCAATAGTCAATTAGTGTAGTAATTTGCTTTGGGGAATGTATTGGCTACACTGCAATCAGTATCATTTATGACCCCATGCACTGTATATAATCTCATTAATACCTCCATGTTTAATAATTAAGAAAAGATTTTAGTTAGATAAATATAAGCAAAATAACTGGTAAGCTGCTGGCAGACATGACCCTTTAATGCTAGATATAGTCTGGGAGTAGCTGTCTATTGTCTGCACACATTGGACTCCAGGTCATCAGAGTCATCATACCTATTCCATGTAAAAATCTTATTCAACAGTGAAGTAATTATAGTGGAACTCCACTTAACTGATGATGGATCTGATTATAGATTTCTGTTTACAATTATTATGGGTCATGTACTGTAATACACATGAACATCGAAATCATCCGATTAACATATGAATACCTAGTGCTTGAAGTTAAAAGTGTTGTCCAGGAATAAATTGTATTTATATTTTAACTTAATTGGACATATATAAGTAACTTTCTAATATAATGTCTATTTACCTCTGGCTTCGTTACTTGGTTCTGATTTGCGGTCACGTGACCGCACCCAGGGTAAATTTTTTATTTCCTGTGACGTTCCGTGTCTTTGCTCAGCCAGCACTTCCGGCCCCTCCTCCTCCTGTCTCGTCGCCCACACCTCCTCCTCCTTCAATCATGGAGCTCCCGCACTGCCTGTAAAGGTAGTTGATGACACGCCATGCCTCTGTTCAGCTCGACGTTCTGGCTGATCAAAGACACGGAGCGTCATCTACCCTAGTACACGCCCCCTGCTCCTTCTACTCTCTGATGTAGAAGCAGGAGGGGGCGGCATTGTTATTCCTCAATCTCCACGTGCCCCGATGGTTACATAAATACAGGGCTGATGGGGTTACATGACCCTTATCATCCCTCTATGTGAACCCCATCATCCATGTGTATTACTCTCAACATCCCTGACTTTTACCCACAACATCCCTGTCTATTACCCCCATCATTCCTGTATATAACTGACATCATCCCAGTATAGGATGATGGGGAAATACACAGGGATGATGGGGGTTATATACAGGGATGTTGGGGTTATATACAGGGATGTGAGGGTTATACACAGGGATGATGGTGGTAATTTACAGGGATGATGGCGGTTATATACAAGCATGTTGGGGTAATACATAGGGATGATGGCAGTTATATGCAGGAATGATGGGGGTTATATACAGGGATGATCGGTGTTATATACAGGGATGATAGAGTTATATCATCCCTGTGTATTACCCCATCATCGATGCATACGCACTGCGATCCCTGTGTATTACCCCCCACATTCCTGTAAATAAGCCCCATCACTCCTGTGTGATAATTACTGTGTTTGTGTGACAGTGCAGGGAGCTGGGTGCCTGTAATTAGAGCAGGGAATGACCCTGTGAACATAACGGGGAGTGGCATTATGCAAATAGCTGAGATGCTGTAGGGGGGGAAGGGGGGTGTAAGCTGTCTCCTTAGATGCAGCAAGGGATCATGGGTATGGTGGGTTACAAGGCAGGAAACATCCAGGACAAGAAGCAAGGGATGTAAACAAACAAAGCAGCAGTGATGATGGAGAACAAACAGAAACTGGTTAGAAAGTATGTAGGGGGTTTTAGAGAAGGCAAACCAAGGCTGGGGGACACTTTTTAGAAAATATTTTTTTCCTGGCCAACCCCTTTAAGCTTTATGAGCCATTTATTAATTAATGGGTCAACCAGACTATTGGCCCATTCACAGCAATCTGTACTCAAATTACTAAATAGTGACACATAAAAAGAACAACAGATCTAAATGTTAGTTATTCGTTTCCAGGTAAGAACAGGAGTAGTTTTCTACAGTACACATAGGAAAAAAAGAAACAAAAATAAGCAAAACGTTAATAATGATATATATTACTAAAATACTAGACATCTTTAGTTTTACATTTGATGGCTATATAGCTAATGTTATCAAAGGTTCATCGTGTTTAACAACCAACAGATAATTTTTACTGTTTTTATCATTTATTCTCTTAGACCTTTTATTCAATCTTGAAATTAAAATGGTCACTTTTTAATAATTGTCAATTCTTCATGCAGTTGTCTACTCAGGATGTACAAATGAAAAAAATAATTGTGGCATGCTTCACCAGTATACTCCTTTAGATACGGCCCCCGATGAACCCCATACGGCATTACACATAAGCCATGTGGCGGTTACTAGGAAGCTGTACGGCATCTGTGCCCTGCTTCAAAGTCTACATGCACACAGCCCTGCTAGATGTCTTTTAAAGGAGTTTTCGCAGTTAGAACATATCCACAGGATATGTGGAGTTTCATCCACGCAGAGAATAAATGGAGAGGTGGGCAGGCATGTTGGCTGTTTCCATCACTTTCTTAGACTTCAGTGAAGACACTCCATTAAAGTTTAAGTAAGGGAATCCCATTCTCCAATGGGTCGTGTCTTGGAAGTGTTTGCTATTATATATCTCATAAATGTCTATAGTGGGAAACCTTTTTAATTAAACTGACTTATAGGTTAATAAAATAGCCCTGCTTTGATTAAGGAATTATGCAATACATCTTTTTAGACTAAATGTTGTCATGACCCTTAATAGAACTCAAGAAATTCTATAAACTGCAAATTGAACTTTACGTAATAACACTACAACTCAAAGGTACGATGTTAGATAGAGGCAATGAAGTGCACGCAGGTTTTACAAGTAGCCTTAATTATTCTACAGAACCTTCAATATCATGAAAGGTTTTCTCTGGCTTAAAGTATTGATCTCTATTATTAGATGCTAGCGAGAGTCAGCCAAGTATCATAATAGCATTGCACAAGTTCTGTCCAGACCTCTGCTCTATCGATTGCACTATTTGTTGCTTCCGCTTGTATACACATATAAACTAAGACAGCTTTTATTATTTTGGCTTGTAAAAGAAAATCACAGACTCGTCTTAGACTTGTGCATTGTGACTATAGAGAAACCTTGTACTGACAAAGACTCTACAACACTTATACAACACCTTTAAGTACATTTGAAGTAACATATTTTCTATGTAATACTGACCATGAACAGACTGATTCAAACTTCCCTCAATATCTCAACTGGAGTCTGGTATGGCAAGACCTTAAAAAGATTTGGACAAGCTGGTGGCAGGTCATCCAGGGTACACCATAAATGGCCACTGTAGAGCAGAGGTGGTCAACTTGATGATGGGTTGGAATTTATTAATCACTCTCTACATGTATACCATGCCTATTGGGCGCAAAACAACATAAACCAAAAGGTGAAACTCCGACTGATATTATTTTATCAGAATATAGTAGCTGATGGTGTAGTATTGGGTTTTATGATAGTATCATAGTTGTTCATATTCCATTCAAGACTGCCGTACATACAGTTCCATTTCCCAATACTCTTTATATGCAGAATATTACATTATTAATTGTTCAGTGAAAATGTATATTGTGTAATGTATTTAATACTTTACATTCAATACATTGTTACGTATATAACATATTATTATTTTGTTGTTAACGTTGTTTGGACCTTCTGGTTCCTCTAGAGATGTGTGATCTTCTTAGCATGTTACAGTATATGGTTGGCAGAGAAAAGAATATTTCCCTCTATTCAGTTGCTAAAATATGTCTAAGAGCTGGCTTAGTCTATGGCTAGCTTAACTTTAACTGTTTTGCAGCATAAGTACAGTCCTATTCAGTATTTTTCTTCTGACAGCAGCAACCCATTGGAATTGTTAAACACGAGCCGTAATGATATAATATTTTCTTGTATCGTCATTGTTTTGGAACTTCGAAGCTTTGTAGCTTTGTGAAAAGAGCTTTTTACTTTAATGTTCTTGACTAGGTGTAGATGTTAACTGTTTTATCATAGAAAAAGCTGTCAACTTAGTTTGATATCTCCTTTGTACTTGCAGTCCTTTTTTGTATTTTTCCTAGCATAACATTGAAATTTGTCATCTTTTGTAAAGTTGGCGACTTGTGGGATAGGTTGCCAGATACTTTTTATTCTTATACTTGGTTTTATAACAGATTTGTTTCTGTTTAATTACAGATTCTTTGCAATGTAATTTCTATGACTGCATGGAACCATTACTGGATCAAAAAACTTAAAGGCTTTAAAAGTTAATATAAAAGAGCAGCTGTATCGTTCTCTGAATCTTGTACTCGTCGGGTCTGCGGGACTGATGGATTCCGTGAATGAGGGTCTTGCGTGTCTCTGAACTTAGATGTGATAGATTACAGGTGGATCTGAGACTGGGTCTGCGGGACTGACGGATTTAGGTCTTAGCGCAAGATACATTTACTCTGTATAGAGAATACAAAGCAGATGTATATCAAAAAGTAAAAATTATTTTTAATAAAAACGAATTTCAAAGTTGCACAAAACACACTGACCTTTTTATTAAAAAAAAAAAAAAATCACTTTCAAAGGTTTACAACGCCTTTAAATTCATATGAGGTCTAACCAATACCTGAATACAAGAGACAGGCACTAAATATTTTTTTTTGTTTGGGAGTCAGCCACAGCTTTGTAATTTAATACCCAGATCGCCACCAGAATTCTATGCCCAGAACTGGTTACTCAATGCCATGAACTCCAATATCACAACTTATTTCCACTGCCAGCTGAAGCGGAGAGTAAAAAGGCAATTGAAATGGAGGGCTTTACAAAGAGGCTTAGCCCGCTTAACGGGGGAACTATATACCACCGAGGTGAGGCTATCGGACCCCATTCTAGCCAATCGCAGGTAGGGCTTCCTCCTTCTGCCTGTAGTCCCCCTGGCCGCAGACCTCCGGCATCTCCCCTCCCATGGTGGCGGCAGCCGTCAGTTTGTTTGTACTCATCACCGGTGTCTCCCTCATCCTCCCCTGGGACGCCGGTGCCTCTGCGCGCACACTGGTGGTTTCTTAACGGGCCAGCATGCACACCACTAAAGTGTCCCCAGTCTATCCCTGTACACCCTGGACTATATAGTTTGACCTGCCCTCTTCCCCAGGGCCTGAGCAATGTCGTACTAACTTAGTGTTAGCCTGCGAAGGTTCCGTATCCTGTGTCAGTTAACAGTCGGTATCCTGTGTCCTGTATCCTGTGTCCGTTACCAGTCGGTATCCATTGTCCTGTGTCCTATGTCCGTTACTAGATGGTATCCGGTGTCCTGTGTCCATGACCAGTCAGTATCCTGCATCCTGTGTCCGTGACCCATCAGTTTCCTGCATTCTGTGTCCGTCACCACTCGGTATCCTGCATCCTGTGTCCGTCACCACTCGGTACCCTGCATCCTGTGTCTGTGACCAGTTGGTATCCTGCACCCTGTGTCCTGTTACCGTGACCAGTCGGTATCCTGCATCCTGTGTCCGTGAGCTGTCAATATCCTGCAACCTGTATCCGTGACCTGTCGGCATCCTACATCCTTGTCCTGTGTCCGTGAGCAGTCAATATCCTGCAACCTGTATCCGTGACCAGTCGGTATCCTGCATCCTGTGTCCGTGACCAGTCGGCATCCTGTGTCCTGTGTCCGTGACCAGTCGGTATCCTGCATACTGTGTCCGTGACCCTTCGGTATCCTGCATCCTGTGTCCTATGTCCGTGACCAGCCGGTATCCTGTGTCCTGTGTCTGTGACCAGCCTGCTTCCAGTAATCCGGCATCAGCCTGCTTCCAGTTATCCGTCACCAGTTTGTATCCACTACCTGCAATCTGACTGTATCCAGCTGCCACCAAGGTACAATCAACCAGTGACTGTTTAACACCAGTCCGGCCAGCAGCTACTCAGTTACGGTGGGGTAGCCCAGTGGATCCATAACCCCATTGGACGTTACACTGCCATTTTTATCATCTTCAGGCCCAGCATTCTACAGTCTGGAAGCACTGCACCTACGCAGCATGGTAACAACCAAAAAAGTAAGGTAACTATTTAGACTTTTGGGATCTTATGGAACCATTATAATTTCAAGACTTTTCAAGACTTAAAAAGGTATTCCCAGAAGTGACAATTATTACCTATTCACAGGATATGTGATACTTGTCTAATCGCTGGGGTTCCCAGTGCTGGGCCCCCCACCGATTGCAAAAACATTGGGTTCCCCAGAGTTGTCATCACTGCATGACCACAGTGAGGAGAACTTTGAATAGACTTTGAGCCGAGCCTCTGAACTTTAATTAGTGCAGTGGTTGTGCATGTGCGCTGCCACTCCATTCAAAGTATAATGAAAGGATGGGAGCAGACGATTACAGCGCTCGGCTGTTTCCGTCAGTCCATAAACATTGATTGCATGCTTAACCGCCGCTCCATTCAAGCTCCTCTTCACTGCGGGGGCTGCAGTGAGGACCCCTGATATTGCAATCGATGGGGGTCTCAGCGGTGGGGCCCCCAGCGATCAGACAATCATCACCTATCTTGTGAATAGGTTATAATTGTCGATTCTGGGACAAACTCTTTAATGAAAACAGGAGTCAAGTCTAGTGTTAACATTTAATTTTATTTTTTTCTGACTGTAACATATCTAACAAGGTAGTTTTGGAAGGTTTGATGTACTGTCAATAGGATAGAAGAGGATGCCAGTAGTTGCAGCTCTTGTTTTGTAGATATTTTTAAATGTATATTTGGCAGACTTGTCTGCTTTGGACAGACTTTTTCAATATGCGGAGGGTTCGCCCAATTAGGAAAATCCTTCTATTAGCCTGAGCAGAGAGCAAAAAAGCCACGGAGGTTCGCCAGTGTTAGTGAATCACATGGATACTCAATGATTTAATGTTTCACTTTATCTGCAACATATCAGTGTACACTTTTCTTAGGGAGTTTTTACAGAGTTATTCCTCAGCGATGACAGCTGATCGTGGATGCTACCAGCACCAGGATCCCCTGAGATCCTCTAGAAGAACTGACCAGAGGAACTGACCAATGAAAAGGGATCTTAAAATACTTATCACAAATGTTCTAAATAGGGTTTTCTTTTTAATCCAAGTTATGTAACCCTTTATAGCAAAGTGCAATTATTAGTTCTAGATTATTAATATTTTAATGACCCTATGCTTCCCGAAGCTTGATGCAAAGGTCTGCAGTTAATCTTATCTCTGTGTACCAGCGTTAAACCAGTTCAATATAAGCAATTTTTTTGTCATGCTATCTATCTATATAATACCTGTATTTATGATTCATGCGAAATAGAAACTCATTCTTTAGGAATTTTAATGGTTCAGAATTCTCTAGCTTCATATGATGGGAGAATTATCTTTAAAAGCTAAGCCGATGAATGAAAATCCAATGACCATGGACATCCAATGACCATGGACATTGAGAGACCTATTTCAATTTAAAAAAAATAATTCCTGAAAAGGTATTGGTATTATTCTATTGGTTGGTTGTGCATTAATGTCTGACAAGTGTGATACGTTTCTTTACATTTTTGCAAAAAAAAAAAAAATATACACATATAAAAACATTAATATGCTGCAGTTACTGCCCAGGTTATAGCTATAACATTGTGTGATACTCATTGTCACAAACCACAATATACATTAAAACCCACTTCACCTGTAAAAAAGCAAAACATATTTTTTCCCAATCTAATTTATCTTATTTTCCTTTTTTCAATTGCATTGCATTTCTTCACATTCCTTTTAAAGCAGCAAGAGTAATTTAATCTCCATTGCCTTATAACTTCAGCTTCAATTTTACTCTCTTCATTTATTCTTTTTTTATCTATTCAACTTCTTTATTTGCTAGGAATAAATATCCTGAATGTGGCTTTCGCTGACATTGCTGCATCACTACTCCAGTTTTTCGACAGAAAGAAGGCCCTGGCCTGAGTTACCCAATTCATGTTAATGCAGTTACTGGACAGTCCTGTATTGAAATACATTTATATTAGCATCAATAGCTATTTCAGGCCTCTGTATGTGAATACTATTAGAATGATAGGGGATCAAATGCTTTAAGCAGTATATTAAGTTTAAACCAGCAGCAAGCAATCTCCTAGACTTCAACAAGCCACTACCGAATGCTCAATTACTTTGTTCATTTTTTCCATATCAAAGTGACAGCAAAAAACATCTATTGCAAAGGGCCATGCTCAGAGTAGAAAAAAATATTTTCAATCTATTCGAACAACCTTCTTTTAATATTCCTCATACGTAAAGATCAAAGTCAAATGTTTAGTGGCGCTTCCCTTTCAGCTCCAAATGGCCTTGACCAAATGAATAAAATTAATTTTTAAACAAAACAAAGCAAATCACTGTAGAATTTTTTTTTGAATAAGAATTTAAAACCTAAATCACATTCATTTCCTTTATATGCTATATATTTCTACAGCAGTAGCGGAAGGCACGGTCTGCTCAGATACGGTCATTAAGAGATGATTTACTCAGGGTCGGAGTACTGTGCATCTGATCTGAAGTTCCAAACGATATCTTCTGAGTATTGAAAAAATATATCTAAAGGATTGAAATAATAGCAGTTTTTTGAAGTGGCAAAGAATAAAAGGCAGTCCCATTGATATGGAGTTCACCACACAAAGGATATGGATGGTCGTCTACAGCAGACAAAACTTTGTATAATGATCTTGTACCTATCACCTTCAACAGTTGCGTGGGTGTTGCTGTATCAAAAAGTGTGTCATGAATGGAACTGATACTCAAACTGTTCTTTTGGAATTTTTTTATATTTTTTCACAGCGTTTGGCTAAATGCAAGTAAACCTGACCCAGAATCAGGTTGCCTAGGGGAAGGTAGTTGACAATCACAAGACAGCCTTGGCTCCTCAGCACTGCAGTATCATATTTAGGAGGGATTCTGTCATAATCCCACAGATGGTATATTTGCCCTATTGGGAGCCAAGTAAATACACTAAATGTCTGAACCTGCGGTTCCTCCCCTACTTAGCAAGATAACTGGATTACCAGACAACACAACATCAGTAGGGTAGTCACATGCAACAATACTTCATACGCATAGATGATATAAATATTAATAAAAATAAAATAATAATTTTCTTTAAAATGAATGGAAAGCTGTATTAACATAGTTGTCTAATGATAATTTAAATGGTCTTTTATTCCTATATTCAGACAGTGCAGCAGCAATACTGTTGATGCTTGTTAAAATGTTTTGACATTCTTTTGAAATTGTTGCCTAAATTACTTCAAATGACTTCCTAGAGTAAATCCTAACGATACGAAAATTGTAATTTTATGATTTTACTTCCACTGTGCTCACCAGAAATTATTCTGGAAAAGTGTCTCGCATATTTCTGTCTTCCATTTCCGAGGCGTACACTTTGATCAAAAAATGAACTACAAGGTTCTATCTAATGCTCCACTAGACTTTTCATATGGCTTGTTTACATTGCACACAAAGTAGATAAAGACTACACTTGATATGGACATTTTTAAGTTGTTTACTGAAAAAACTGCCCTCTTGTAAACTGCACCAATAACTAAAGAAAAAAAAAAAAAGAAGACTTACCTAATATACACTCGCTAGGGCTGGTGACAAGTGATTGTCTTCCTACAAGAAATTCTGGAGGCGAAAGTGCTCGGTGCCCATAAATACAGACTCGTCTATTACTAATCTGATCTCCACAAGAAGAGTTGCCCAGTGACTGCAGAGCATGTTGCTTGACTAATCTTGGGCGCATCCTTCAAACACAATGTAGTAGATATTCAGTCAGCACTCCATATTCCTAGCCATAGATGTATTAGGGACTGTATATTCCCTTAAAAAATACTTTTTTTCTTTGATTGCCCCCTCCATTTGTACATTGGTGTTTAATATGGTATAATATTCTAGTTTAGATGTATTTGAGACACATTTTAAATAATATATAATAATATTAAACATAATATAATATTAAAAAAATAATAAATAAAATGAAAGGAAAAAATCTGATAACTGGTAAAGAATTCAGCTATCTATGGTTAGTGATTCCAGTCACAAAATACTTCATAATTCACTAATGCGATGAGAATAGCATAAGAACTACATCAATCGATTCAAAGAATTAGTGGATCAAAGAGTTTCCTTGGGAATTAGATTAAACAGTCTATGGGAGGTCAGCTCTTAGCTGTTTAGTGATCTTGAAATGACCCCTCATGTCTTTTTTATGCCATGGATTAGTATCTTCCCATTTATTCCAGCCTTGAATAGCCATATGAGAACAGCGGTGGAAATGTGCATACACTATTATCCCCCAACCAGCCCTAACAGAATATTTACTCTTCCCACAGCAACTTGACACAGCAATGTTTCCCGGTAACAAAATGATATCAAAGGCATTTAGCAAACACTTTTCACATTCTGCACATTGTCTTTAAACGTTGGGTCATTGATCTTGACTATTTGATTCAGAAGTGTTAAGTTTTCTTAAAACATAATATAATGTGTAATAGAATTTGTCAGTATTAAATAATAAACATAGCACTGCCAGGTCAGTACCAACATGGCGGACATTTATCTTAGGTAGCACCGCCTTAGATAAGGAGAAGGATAGGAGTTAATTTTCAGTTCCTTGCAGAAGTAAATCATGGACACACATCTTCCCATTGTTCAACTGTACCGAACCTAGATCACCTTGGTGAGTTCAGTTGAACTGTCGGACGTTCAATTATGGTGGGCATAACACAGACACTAAAATGGACCTGTATTATGGTTGTGTGAAATTGGACTAAGATCCATATACAAAACCATTAAAATAGCATATGTTGATTGTATCCCTTGATAAATAAGGTTCAAGTGGAAATGCTGAGCTGTGAAGTATCTTCCAAATCAATTCCAGGAAATAGATATGGAGGGTAAAAACATTGGGGAAACATAAGGTGGCTGCTAGACTGTGGGTAGTACCCAGTGCTGTGTTCTTAAATGAGTTCTCCACGTTCTGAAAATTTGGGGGTAATAGATGCAAATTAGACAAATAAGCAAAAGAAGCAGTACTTACCTCTCCATTCTTATGGTGATCCAGGGTTGATGCTTCGACCGCACTTCCGGTGATTGTTTACATGCACGTAGCATCTGACCTCTGCAGCCAATGAGATGGCTCAACGGTGCTCAACCGCATAATGGCAGAAATACTACACATGATCGCTGAGCCCTCTGATTGACAGCAGCGGTCGCATGCAATGTGCATATATATAGTCACCAGGTGTGCTGTCGGAGAGTCAGCACTGGATCGCCAGGGTAAAAGATAGGTAAGTACTGCTTTTTTTTTTATTGCTTACTTGTTTCATCTGCAGCCATTACCCCAAACTTTTCAGAACCCAGATAACCCTTAAAGTTAAAACCTACCCTTAGGCACCCTTTTTTGGTGAACCTAAATAAGTCCAATATTCTGTGCTTATTCATTTTTAATATATCTTTATAAAGGTCATAGCTCCATTTTTCTGATACAGAGCTCCAAATCTTCTTAGACATGTAGTGGCCACAACCACATCTCTCTCTCCCCCACTCATACTCACCTCTTCACGGTACCGCTCCATTCACTGCAGGCTGTGGTCTGGTCTCCGTCCATGCAGTGCCAGCTCTGCTACATCTACTATTCCTGTTACTACTGAGGACAGCTAACACTACTAGTTACTTAACTCTCTGCACCAGCTGTCCTTGGCTCTTGTGTAGCAGCATGCACTAATTGGTCACCTTCAGCACCTGTTGCTTTCCTATATAGAGCTCTCACTTTCCGTTTGACTTTGCCAGAGCAATAATGTTGCTCCCTCTTAAAGCCTGGTTCTGTGGCTGCTGGTTTTGATCTACTGGACTGTATCATCGATTATTCTTGTTTGCCTCCTACCTACCAACCCTGGAACGTGACCCATACTATTCTTCAGTACCACTTCCTACAATAACCGCTATGGATCCGCACTCGAGACTGTACACCTAATAGTAAGTGCGCCATTTGTCGCTTCTATTCCGTTGGTTATTTATCAGCTGTTGTATCGGGAAACTATTTCGGGGGTTCAGCGATCAGGAGATTCCTCGCCCTGAATACCAAGACCATATACAAGGGTTGGAGGGTAAAAAGCAGATGGTCCCACGGAATCCGCTCCCCAGTCTAGCCACCAGAAATCCCATACGACACAGTGGGTTAACTATACCCCCTGCCGTCTGAAAATATTATTACTATGCTATATTGGACGGAGAGCGTCACAAGACATAGAGTTAAATAATAAGATTCTGGTTGCCTTGCAGCCACCTCTAGGGGGAGCATGAGAGCTTGTTGCATTCAATCTAGACATAAAACTCAATGTTGACTATAAAATAGAACACTTGTTAGAAACTGGTGGCATTGATGAGGCATGAGACATAGTATATTTATGGATGTTCATTATAACTTGTTATGAATAAAATGTATACAGTTCAATGTCATGACCTGGTACATCATATTTCTCAGACTTTCTTCTAATTTTTAAAATTGTCCGAAATTTTCCATAAGATACACCAATCGATGTGATCAAATTAGTGTATTTTCAAGGTATTTCAATTATATTTTATTTTGTTAGGCTCTTTTCATAAAATAATGATATATTGAATATTTTGTATTTAGAAATTATGATTTTGGTCTCTATACTTCATATGAGGGCAGGTTAGGGCCACTGAAATTGTATTTGCTTTTAAAGCTAATTGTCTACAAATGTAAAAGTTTAATTAAAAATAAAAAAAACTGTGGTACGTCTGATTTTGAGGAGTGTTAGAATTGTTAATGGAGATTCTATGCGAAGGGAGAAATATTGCATTTAAATTGTGACTTCTTCAATTATGTAGGAATAGGACTTTCAGCAGCCATAGAAAAAGGTTACTAAGTCTTCCATGAACAGACTTTGTACAAAACATGATAATCTCATTCAATCTAGAAGCCGTGTAGGGAGAATTTAAGTGAATATATAATTCCAACAATGTAACCACATCTCCTAAAAATGGTGAATAGTGAATATCTGTTAATTAGACTCCTTTGGGAGGTGAAATATATCATTACATTGTCAAGGAGAGGAAAGGTTGTTCAGTAAATTCCATTAAACATGATATGTAAATTCTAAGGTGTACTTATTTCTTAGAAAAGCGTGTTTCTAGATGCTTTGAGGGCAAACTCTTACCCTTACTAACACCTCAATGCTGCACATAATCTTCTACTTATTTTTTTATGCTATTAATGTGATTTTTTTTTTGCGTCTCCAAGCATGACAAAGGGATTTATTTTTTTTATTTTTTTTTATAATTATTGGCTTCAAGTCTGTAAAGAATATAAAAAGTTCAAACCTAAAATAAATTTTAAATTTGTGTCCTTGTGCAACCACTATTCTGCAGCGCTGTTTTATTACGTTGCTGCAGGATAAAGCCCCTTAACGGCCACCGTAAAACCCGCTTTGGGTGGTCGTTAAGGGGTAGAGATAGGCAAATGGATTTCACACAAATCAAATACATTACGAATTTCTCAAATATTTAGAATTTTAGAAAATTTAGGATTTCGTCCCGCGCAAATCGCTCAAAATGGCAGCCGCAATTATACAGATCAGAAGAAGACAAGAAGACAGAAATGAAGGATCACTTAATCCAGCAGGCTTCCCCACAATGCTTTGCAAGCAGCCCTCCCTCTAGCACAGCCAGTCATGGCGGGTATTGGGGTGAGTCACTGATGACTTAATGGTTGACAGTCATATAAGTCATAGCTACTATAGATGGCACAACTAGAAAATGCTGGTGCTTTGTGGGGAGAGAGAGAGAGAGAGAGAGAAGAGAGAGAGGACATCAGACAGAGAGTGAGAGATGGTAAAATACAGATAGTGGTTTAGTATCAGTGACTGTGTTTCATAGTGAGGAAATGAGAATAGATAGTTAAAATGGATTTACAATAATTTGATAGAGAGATAGATTTTAGAGAGATCAGAGTCTGTTAGTGTCAGTATGTTAGTTAGGCTGCTACTGCAGCTATACAATTCATTTCTTACATTAATTGTGAATCCCCAATGTTCATCACACAACTCACAAATCTTCTGAAGTAATATTAATCCTGGTGCTGATAGTTTTCTGCTACCTACTGAAACTGATGTTACTCATTGTTAAGCATATATCTAATAGTGGCAACAAAAATTGTCACATTGTTCTAAGTCAAAAATTTATACAGCACCGTTATACTTCAGTCTGTGTCCAAGTGACAATTTTGTTTTGAAATAAAGAGATTTAAATTTAAGTTTGAATCCTGCTGCTGATGATACAGACGTCACTCATTGTTTTGCATATATCTAATGCTAATAATAGTGACATAAAAAATGTGCGTATTATTCTGCGTCAAGCAGTTATAGAGGGCCGTTATACATTATGTCTGTGCCAAGTGACAATTTTTGCAAAGACTAAACAGCCATTGCTTCTACAATTTCCAGGACGAACAGGCACACAGTCCTGTCACATGCAGTAGCGGCGGTAAAAGTGGTGAATAAAATGGGTGTAAAACAGCTCCCACTCTTCTGTGTGTCTGTGGGAATTTTTGCCCAATCATCCAGAACAAGATTTGTGAGGTCAGAAACTGATGGTGAACGAGAGGGCCTAGCTCATAATCTCTGTTGTAGTTCATCCTAAAAGTGTTAGACGGGGTTGGGGTCAGGATTCTGAGTGGGCCAGTCCAGTTCTTCCGCACCAAACTCACCCAACCATTCCTTTATGGACTTTGCTTTGTGGGGGATCAAGTGCACCTCAGCACTTCACCCACAACTTTATCTGGTCTGCCACTTCGTGTTGCTGTGGTTCCTCAATGAATTAGAATATCATGAAAAAGTTAATTTATTTTTAGTAATTTAATTAAAAATGTGAAACTCATATTATATATATTCATTACACACAGAGTGATCTATTTCCAGCATTTTTTTTATTTTAATGTTGATGATTATGGCTAACAGTTAAAACCCAAAATTTAGTATCTCAGAAAATTAGAATATTAATGAGCCCAATTTCAAAAATTATTTTTAATAATTGTTACCACCAGGTTCCACCTGTTTGCCGAGAGCCATATATGTTGCTATCACTTTGACATTACTAATGCTGTCTTGGTGGTAAAGAGTTTGAGAGGGGTTGGATACATTCCTAGAAGACCTCAGAGTGTCATACACAACTTTTCAAGGCAAGGGAGGCACTTACAATTTGCAACTAATGTATTCGATAGTCTTGCTACCGAACCAAATTTTGAAAAATGTGTTCTTCTCTAGTAAAGGTTAAAACAGAATGTGTAGTTTATTTAAATACGTTTATGGAAATTTCGGAAATCAATTTTTTTAACAAAAATGTAAACTTCGGGGGTAGGAGTTATTATTTTTTTTTTTTCTTTAAATCTTGTGAAATTCTATAAAGTATTAATATTTATTTTACACTATCTACCACCAGTGACAGACAGTATTATATTATTATAGTTTGTAAAGGTGGAAATAGTCACAGGTAAAACCAGTCCAGCCTATTATTTTACAATGTTGATCGAGAGGAATTCAAACACTTTAATTTATTGCTAGTGCAGTGCTGGGGAAGTGCCCCAGTCTCTCTAAATAAGTTGTATGGTTTAGCTCATTGGTCAGCTGTATAGCTTACTAGAATTGATAACGATAGTAATTAAAGGGGAGTCATTTATTTTGCCCTAGAATGACGTGGAATTGTCCTATATTTAAGTACATGTATTTGTTCATAATTTTCTTATGAATACCCATTTGTTTGTATCAATGCTGGTTGTCCAAATGCTCAATGCACAACTATATACCACTCACCATTTATCTGAGTTTCATGAACCTGCGAGTCTGACATGCGTTGCTTATATACCACATTGAATGTTTGTTTAGTTCTTGAAAAATTTGCAGTAACAACAAGAAAAATTAATAATTAAAGTCGAATTCCAGTTTCCCATGTGAGATATCATCTAATCAAGCAGAATGTGTCTCTAAGGGATTAAACAGGCCAGATCAGCTTGTGTACCCACACGATCACCATTATGTACATGACGTACATGTACATGTAAATGCGGGAAGGGGTTAAATATATATAAATGTTGCTTTGTTACTGCGTTATTAGTCAATGCTGAGTTATTGTTTGCTTAAGTGAGCTGTCCTAGGTGTTGAAATGCTTTTATGTTGATGCAAAAATAGTCTGACAGTTCTTGTTTTTTTGTAGCTTGCTTTGCTTAGCTTTGCTGTGTAGATTGTAGAGTGCAACAGGTTAAGCAAAGTCATCTCATTACCATTAGAGGGCGCAGGAATTAATGATTTATGACAACTCTTTAGTATTCATGTAGGCCAATATAAGGAAGGATAACAATTCTTTACTTGACACACACAGAAGAGACTGTTTATTTTGCTTTCCAACCACTCCATGATCTCTGTATGAGGCACTGTACTCCATCTCTTCCTGGAGAATGTATTAATAATTTGACACTTTTCTGAGCTCCTAATTATTTCAGCTGCTATAAAGAACACACACAAGTGTGTGCCTCCATTATGGCAGTCCCCAGGGAAATCTTTAATCCTGTCCTGCAAAATGGACATACCATTACATCCTAATTGTGGTGTTCTTACGGCAATAGGCCAAATTGTACGCCCAGTGGGTGCTTAATATACAACTGACATCCTGCTGCAATTGCCGGGATTGGAGATACCGCTGATCCCGGCTGTTTAACCCCATAGATGTTGCAGTCAATAGCAACAAGGCATCTAAGTGATTTGACAGAGAGAAGGTGCAAGTGGGTTTCCATGGCAGCCGTGGGCCTAATAAAGGCCCCCATATCTGCTGGAGGCATCTGCCTAAAGGGCCATAGCAGGCATTAATGTAAACAATCAAAGGATTGCAGCTTCAAGTACCCTAGTGGGGAAAATAGAGTTTAATTAATTTAATAACTATTAATAACCCCCAAAAAATAATGAAAAAAGCCAACAATTTTTCATTAAAACAATAACGCTTTGAAATTATTTTTTTTTTTTAAATAACAAACATTTTTGATGGTACCACCACAATCCTAATGAAAAAAGGTAACCTATTATTTAAACCGCATCACTGATGTTGGGAAAATCAAACACAAAAAACAATGTTGGAATTGCTGCTCTTTTCCCATTCTCCTTGTCAAAAAATTAATTGAATTATATGTACCACAAACTAGTGCAAGAAAAACCCCTTATATACCATCCCACAAAAAAACAAGCCCCCATGCGGCTACGTCGATGGAAAAATAAGAAAAAAGTTATGGGTCTTGGAATGTGGAGACACAAAATTGTTTTTTTTTCCACAAAACATGCTTTAATTCCACAAAGTACTAAATATAAAATAACTTCATTCATTTGGTATTGATTTAATAATACCAACCTATAGAATAAAGTGCAATTTCACTATTGTTTTTGTGTCTTCAGTTTCCAACCCAATTGTTTTTTAAATGAAAGTTAAACATTAAATTATACTGTATGTACCCTAAAATGGTGCCAACAAAAACTAAAATTTATCACACAAAGAACAAGCCCCCATACAGCGTTGTGTATTCAAAAATCGGGTTGAGCTACAATATCACACACAACTTGTAGACAGGTATGGTGCTGTTTTTGAAAGAAGACAGCCAAGTCTTTCTAATCCTGGAAAGCCCCTTTAAATAAAATGAAGCCAAGCAACCATATATTCACCATTTTTTTTTTATTCACTGTACACTTCATTTTAAAAGCCAATTTTTGTTGAAATTTAACAAAAGGAAGCCTGTGTTAAGACTTTAGAAACCACTTACTGGGGTTGAGGTTCTCCCATTGAAACATTTTTAACTCTAATTTCTGGTCTTTTGCCATTTTAATGAGCTTAGTAGCTCTCTTGGTCTTGCTGGAGGTAGGCTACTTTAGGCATGGCATTTACTTTTTTTAACGTACTGGACATAACCTGTGAAAAATCATTAAAATTGACAAGATGCAATGATTGGTATCCACTAAGAGCTGGGAATTCTTTGGCTTGAGATAATTGACTGAGAGAACAGTTCCGTGCAGTCAGACCGTGAATATATGAGCTTAGAATTATTTTTAAACTGCAGGGCATAGTAGAATTATGAATACATCTTAATAAGACAAAAGAGGTCAGTTATAGATCACAGTTCTTGGATACAAATTGTGATGGAAGAAAAAATGCATAGCAACCACAGAGCAGAACACTGGCAGACATTTTCAACGCAAGGAACCACATCCCCAAGGACTTTTCTCTTGAATCAATTAGGGAGACACTGGTAACATTTCACAATGGCTTGACTAATACTGTGGTGAAGCTATTATCGGCAATGGATCTTGCATATATTCCTTACACAAAGAGTCTGATAGTGGAATTGTTTAATTCATATTTTAGAATTATACTGTTAATAGTTATGGTTAAATAGGACTAAATGTTAATGTACTGTGAATCATATAGTCATCTTATCAGATCTTACAATGTCAACTTCTCAATGTTGTTCTCACAACAGGTTGGGGGTAAAATAATGGTACTGGATCCACTTTCATTGGGCTTCTAAAATACTGCTGGTCTTCTAACAGTTTGTTTGATTATATCTTATATTCAGGGGTATGGCCTAACATTTTTGGGCCCGGATGCAATATTTATATATTTATAAATGTCAGGAAATAGTATATACACTATACAAATAAAGTATTTTTGTATAGTGAGAATATTCCTCCTAGTGTGATTAAAGCATTGCAGCAAACAATACTGCTATTTTCTTATGTGTCAGGGGGCATTTAATATATGGATTTGTGATTCTAGAAGATATGTATACTGCATTATTATACTGCATTATATAGTATATTATATAGTATACTATTATTATTCTAGATTGTATTTTTCAAAAAGGTGGTACTCTTTGCATTCTTTTTCTATTTTGACAATTTGAAAGTAAATGCTGTATTTGACAATAGGTTTTTATTTTTTGTAACCAAAATATATGCAAAAGAGAGAGGGAGAGAGAGAGAGAAAAAATGGAGGCAATATGAGAGATAGCTAGGAAATGCTATCACTTTCTGATCGGTGGGAGTCCAACTGCCGATACTGAGCTAAGGGGCTGCAGTGCTACATTACATTTTTCCCTGCACAGCGACACTCCCAGCAACTGATTGTGCACTGCAACACGGCCTAGTCACTTTATTTTAGTTGTGTTGCAGTTCCTTACACAGCGGCACTCCTAGCCACCTGCTATGTAGTATAGTGTCCAAAATGTTATACTAGCTCAGGATCAGTAGGGGTTCCGGCAGTCGGAACCCAAACGTTCAGAAAGTGATGTCATATTCTAGTGATGGAAATAACTCTATATATCTATTTACTTTTTTCTAATTTTCTAGTGCCATTTTGTTGAATATGAGAAAAGTTTGCTAATGGGGCATTTGAAAAATCTATTAGGAAAATACTGGATGAATGTCGACAGGTTCACCTGTTCTTGCAAACGTCATGCCAATTTTTAGTAGGAATTTACGCTTTTCAGATGTACACTAATTCAACTTTTTTTGCAAGAGAGAACAAAATAATGCCATTGATCCCATTAAGGAAGATGTAAACACTTCACTGAGCCCAATGTTTTTCTGCTGATTTAATTTATGTTTACAGTACTTGGGAAGTGCTAGGGATGTCTGTAATGATAGAGAAGATACAGCGTTAAAGGGTATGTAAACTTCTGCAACCATTCTTTTTTTTTTATTGCTTTCAATACAATTAGAAAAGAAAATGATGCAACTTTACTCAAACTGTTGATTCAAAATATCCTACCATTTTTTTTGTCTACAGCTCCCATGCAGACCCTTCTATCTCTATGGTAACAGAGCAGACAACAAATAAACCTTGTGTGTAAAAGTTAACCCCTGTTCTTGCTAAACATTAGATACTAGACTACACACAGGGTTTCTTTGTATTCTTTAATCTTAGAGACAATTAGTTTTGCATAGGAGCTGTATACACAAAAGTATAGCATGTGTAGTGTGTTAAGACTATTTGCAATGCTATTTTAATTTTATTTCTCTATTTGGATTAGAGCAGCAACAAATATTGGTTGCAAAAGTGTACCCTTTAAATGGCCTATGGTTTATGATGTTTTTCATTACTTTATTATGGTTTGATATAACTTTATTATGATGTCATTTTGACATAATTTTGCATCTATAAACTGGAAGATGTTAAGCAAAACAGAATCCATACAATAATAGAAAAATTTTATTAGTAAATTATTGATGTTTTTATTGAAGCCTCCATTGGCAGTTTTGCTCACAATGCAGCGCTATTCTTGCTGTCAAAAATGACGGAAACCACAACAGGGTGCTGACACCCTCACCGATCGCTGGAATGACGTGGTAACCACCTTCTCAAATAACACTTGATTGTATGTGGAAAGTAACCACACTAGGTGTACACCACCAATGGATATGTAAAATATCAAAATATGGGGCTGTTCCAGAAAAGGTGTATAGGTCCTAGAAGAAGCTGGAAATGCTGGGGAAACGCGCATCGGGTGTCTAGTCAATTTACCTCCTCACTTCACTCCTGTAAAGGCAGGGACTAGCAGTTAATAAAGATAGCAAGTCATTTAACTTCTACCCTGTACCACACAGTGCTCCACCAGCAGCCTCACCGCTCCTTGAGTGATCCAGCTTCTGAGACTATGTGCGGTCCTACTGGCAATTAGCCAGGCTGGTGTCACAGATGCACATAGGTCTACATCGCCGCCTCACTAGAGCCATATTTCCTGTGCCCCATGAGGCGCCACTGCAGAGCATCGCGTCTGTGTCACTGCTATATTACATGCACCGAAACATGCCACTCTTTTGCCATCTGAATTCATACCAATGCTTGGGGCAGCTTTCAAAACGCAGAGCGGCCCTACCAGTGTGCCAGGTTGTTTTACAGATGTGTACTGGTCTTCATTGCCGCTTCACTAGTGCCACACCCCTAGGGCCCTGTGGAGCACTGCTACAGAACGTCGCTTCTGTCACACTGTTAAAAATACACACCCATAATGTAATGACGGGGGTGGGGAGACAGACAAGTGAGCCCTAATCTACCCGCCACTCAGTCCCTGCCTACTTGCAACGACCCGCCCTAGGCGACGGGGTACTACTGGGCGACGGTCCCTACGCTCAATAAGTGCACGACAGACAAGGGTACACAGAGCTAGGGGGAGAAAGGGGCAGTTGCCCACGGCAACACCGTGAGCAACAAGAGAAGTGAACAAGCCGAGTCAAACCAGGAGAGTACGAGGTGCCAAACGCAGAGCAGGAGAGTAGTGAACAAGCCGAGTCAAATCAGGAGTGTACGAGGTACCAAACGCAGAACAGGAGAGTAGTCAGCAAGCCGGGGTCAATATGAAGCAAGGACAATAGTACAAGAAGCTGCAGCAGGGCCAGGAAACCAAACGAGAAGAATCTCAAGCAAAGGAGGAACAGGAAAGGCAGGTATAAATAGACAGGGGGCGGGAGCTAGCTCCGTCTGGCCAGGCTGTGATAGGTTCTCCCACTCCTAAGCCTGCCATCCTGAGTGGTGGAAGATGGAGTCAGTCTCACAGACATAGAAGCAGGTGCAGACTGATTATCTATGGGCGTTAACCCCGAAGCTGTGCCTGGCAGATCCTTTACACATAAGCTGGCCATTATATCACCATCTACTTATTACAACGCTTGGGGCATTATATATGTTTGGGTATACTCATTTGCATTTGGCTCAGATGCCATTAATATCATTAAGACCTATGCACCTTTTCTGGAACAGCACCATATTTTGAGGTAGGTAATTCTACACTGCCGTACTTGTTATTTATATAAGTGCTATTTGGATATCCACATGAACATTCTCTTAATAGACGTATCACTATTGGCTGATTGGTGTGATAGCAGGGATCACTCACATCCATTCATAATTATCAGAAGTGCAGGAGATAATATTTCTTTTAACCATGGGGTTTGTTTTATGGTATCTAATAAAAGTAAATTGTTATTGTCTCTATTACATAGCCATACACTTTGTCCTCTCACCTTTCCCTATAACTTAGTTTGGGGCTCACAGAAAGCCTAGGAGAGATGAAAAAATAACCATCAAAGCCAAAGGCACACAGTGCTCACCTGAATGTTCTGCCCATTTTGTTGTGGTGATCAATGGTTGTCTCTCCTTATTGGGGTTAACCCAGAGACACTATTACACAGATAATTGTTTTGCATAATATTTGCTAGGAAACACAGGGCTTAAATAATGAAAAGTTGCACAATTTGACAGTATACCTCTTAGTATCAATTCCTCAGTTTTCAAGATCTCTGCTTCATGTATTTATTTTAAAAGGAACAAATTGTTATCTTCCAGTAAATAAGAAAATCTGTCCTGGTCATGCGACACTTGACTTGTTAAAGTTAAGCCGCCCATTCACATAACATAAGGATTGGCTGCAATGCGACCGACCAATTGTCTGTGGGATCATTCTGATCCCACCAACAAAAGTAGAGATTAAACTGATAGATCACAGGGTCAGTTTTAAAACAAAGTGTTACGCAAAGAAACAAATGATCGGCCAATCATGCCACACACATGTAGTTTCGGCCGACCATGGTTGAAATTCTCCGACCTGGCCGATCACATTTTCAGCAGACGGAAGTCTGCAGTCGGCCGACTTTTATCTCCTATGTATGGCTAGCTTCACAGTACAGTTTTAGGACAGATTTTTATCCCCTGGAAGTAACAATGAAGTTTTCCTACTAAATAACTGCAAGCAGAGATCTTAGAAACAGTGATGAATTGTTACAGAAAGTATATTGAAAACTGTATAACTTTTCATTGTACAATGAATAACCTTTATTTGCTGGAATCGGTATATCCCTTTAAGTTTTTCTTCTGTATATGCCACACTGTGCTAGAGATCAGAGTTTATTTTTGTTTTCTTCTCGTTTCATTCAAGCTTTTATGCAGTAATGCTTTAATTTACTTGTTGTTGTTCGAGTCCTGCACCACTGGATTCTGTAATACACATTTGCCAGCAAAAGGACAATGGCAGCATTGTAATGTCTTAAATCTGTGCTAACAAAAAGATGATAATCTCTCTGCGAGCATACAGATCTCACAACTACCAGGGATATTGCTGGAACTTTTGACTTCGCTATTATTGACTTCAAAAATCTCTTTGACACCTGAGTAATTGGCGTGCTGTATACATTTGTCAGCTTCTCTAAGTTGACTATAAAAATGTCATCATTTTTTTCTATTTATAACACAAAATCTTCAGCTATAAGGGTATGTGCACACGACCTATTTTCAGACGTAATGGAGGCGTTTTACACCTCGAATTCGCTTGAAAAGACGGCTCCAATACGTCGGCAAACATCTGCCCATTGCTTGCAATGGGTCTTACGATGTTCTGTGCAGACGAGCTGTCATTTTACGCGTCGCTGTCAAAATACGGCGCGTAAAATGACAGCTCGTCAAAGAAGTGCAGGACACTTCTTGGGATCTAATTGGAGCCGTTTTCTCATAGACTCCATTGAAAACAGCTCCAAAAACGGCTGTAAAAAACGTCGCAATAAAACGCAGCGAAAAATGCAAGTTGCTCAAAAAACTTCAGAAAGTCAGGAGCTGTTTTCCCTTGAAAACTGCTCCGTATATTCAGACGTATTTTGTTAATCGTGTGAACATACCCTAAAAGTTACATTCACAGACCACTTGCACTTTTAGGGTATGTTCACACGATTAGCAAAATACGTCTGAAAATACAGAGCTGTTTTCAAGGGAGAACAGCTCCTGATTTTCAGACGGTTTTTGAGCAACTTGCATTTTTCGCTGCGTTTTTTGCAACGTTATTTACGGCCGTTTTTGGAGCTGTTTTCAGTGGAGTCTATGAGAAAACGTCTCCAAAAACGTCCCAAGAAGTGTCCTGCACTTGTTTTGACGAGCCTTAATTTTACGCGCCGTATTTTTATAGCGACGCGTAAAATGACAACTCGTCTGCACAGAACTTCGTAAGACCCATTGCAAGCAATGGGCAGATGTTTGCCGACGTATTGGAGCCGTCTTTTCAGGCGTAATTCGAGGCGTAAAACATCTCCATTACATCTGAAAAGGGGTCGTGTGCCAAGTCTATTATGTGAAGTCTACAGCACTGACAGTCAGAGGAGGTTGTAATGCTAAGCGGCATTGAGTAGCTGGGTCATCCGACATCTGGAGGGCTGGGATCTCCTGAACTGTCTGGGTGCTGAGATCTTAATGCTGGGTTCTGTGGTGCTGGTAAAGTCTGTGAACTGGTGAGGCCTTGCGTCTGGTAGATAAAGTTTTGTGCCAGACATAACTATCCATTTCCTACGAAACAGTTCATGTGCACTATTCATTATTCGAGGGTGTTTTTGGGTACGGCCTATAGAGGAACATGCTGTTTGTCTAAAATCTGGTAGGGCACACTTTGCCCCTGAAGTCATTTTTTAATATTTGCCCTCCTCCTGATTTCTTCTACTTTTGCCAATTTGTTACATTTAAATGTTTCAGATCATCCCAAAAATTTTATATAAGATAAATACAACACGAGTAAACACAAAATGCAGCTTTTAAAGCATCATTCCATTTATTGAGGATAAAGATGTATTCAAACCTATATCACCCATGTGAAAAAGTAATTGCTCCCTAAACTTAATAACTAGTTTGGCCACACTTCGCGGTAACAACTGCAATCAGTTGTTTGCGATAGCTTGCAATGAGTCCTTTACATTTCTGTGGAGGAATTTTGGGCCACTCTTCTTCGCATAATTGGTTTAATTCAGCTACATAGGATGGTTTTCGAGCATGAACTGCCTGTTTAAGGTCTTGCCACATCATCTCAATGGGATTCAAGTCAGGACTTTGACTTGGCCCCTCCAAAACTTTAATTTTTTTTTCATACGAGCAAGTCAGAGGAGGACTTACTTGCGTGTTTCAGATTATTGTCCTGCTACATAACCCAACTTGACTTGAGCCTTAGGTCACAATCTGACTAATGGACATTCTCCTTCAGGATTGTTTTAAAGAAATCAGAATTTATGGTTACATAGATTATGACAAGTCGTTCCAGTTCCTTAGAAACAAAGAAGCCCCAGACCTTTACACTACCACCATCACCATGTTTGACTGTTTGTATGATTTTCTTATGGTGGAATGCAGTGTTAACTTTATGCAAGATAAAACGAGACCAATGTTTTTTTTTTTAAAGTTCCACCTTTGACTCATTAGTCCACAGAATATTGTCTCAAAAGTCTTGGGGTCATATAGAATTTTTTTGGTCAGATGCGAGATGAGCCTTTGTGTTTTTTTTTTGGTTAGCAGTGGTTTGCGCCCTGAAACTCTCCCATGGATGTCATTTTTGGACAGTGTCTTTCTTGTGGATTCGTGTACATTCACCTTAACTGAGGCAAGTGAGACCTGCAGTTCTTTAGATGTTCGTCTGCGTTCTTTTTTTACCTCCTGGAT
Source organism: Rhinoderma darwinii (assembly GCF_050947455.1). Classification (NCBI taxonomy): domain Eukaryota; kingdom Metazoa; phylum Chordata; class Amphibia; order Anura; family Rhinodermatidae; genus Rhinoderma; species Rhinoderma darwinii. Next base: position 46,177,168 of record NC_134697.1, on the reverse strand, counting down.
GAGTCGTCGATGCGCTCTTGATGAAATTTTGTTAGGCTGGCCACTCCTGAGAAGGTTCACCACTCTGCCAAGTTTTCTGCATTTGTGGATAATGGATCTCACTGTGGTTCGCTGGAGTCTAAGAGCCTTAGCAATGGCTTTGTCACCCTTTCCAGACTGGTAGATTTCAATTAAAAAAAAGGGAGAATATCGCAGCACCAGAGAAAAAGATAATAAAATACTTGTATGTGGTAGATTTCAATGACTTTGTTGGGCATCTGTATTTGAATCTCTAGAAAGTGGCATTATGTGCTGCTTTTTGAGACCTTCTAGCCGGCTTCACATTGACAGACAGGTTCTATTTAAGTGATCTTTAGATTCAACAGGTCTGACATTAATCATGCCTAGGTGTAGCTAGTGAAATTGAACCCAAATGTAAGTTGAATTTGGTTAACTGATTTATTTAGTAGCAAAGGGGGCAATCACTATTTCACATAGGGCCAGGTAGGGCTGAACAGCATTTTGTCTAAAACATTCTAGTGTGACAAATATGCAGCAACAGTAGAAATTAGAAAGGGCAAGTACTTTCTACACAGCACTATATATTATACACACACACTGTCACGTACTCTCTTCCTGCGGCTCCCTCGGTCTCCAGGACGTCGAGAGTTACTCGCTCGGGCTTCGCTCGGCCTGGCAGACTGAGGCAGTCTGCAGTCAATAGGAGCTCAGGAGCATCAGGCCAATCAAAACCTGGCTGATGTTCCTGAGCTCCCGCCCTCTCCTTATTTAGTTTATTTAGTAGGCCTTTGCCTGTAATTAGAGTTACCTAGCCTGGTGCTTTCCCTTGTTTCAGACTCCCCTGAGCGACTTGCATTTTGACTCCTTTGTGACCCCTGACCCCGGCTGGACTACTGAATTTTCTATGCCTTCTGATTCTTTGTTTTTCCGCATTCTCCTGGTTTGACCCTGCCTGCCTGACTCCGCCAATTACCCTGCCTATCCCCCGTGGCCCGCACACACACACACACATACACACACACACACACATATATATCTATATGTATAGATATATATAGATATATATCTATATATATTAGATCTGATTACTTTCTGTGAATGATATTTCTACTTTTCATAGTCTATCATCATTGTTCTTTGGCTGCGTCATCTTGATGGTTCATGCTGTCCTTACTACATGTTGTAGTATTAAATCTAATAGCATTTCATTACTAACAACGTCACAATATTTAGTTTAAGGGAATATAATTAATTAAGTGCGCAGTTGATTTAGTTATCATTAAGCTTTTATTCTATCTTAGGTTATTAATAACTTGCCTGTAGGGGATATTTTGTCATTGTGTACTAAATTAAAACCTTTTTATTATTAGGCTTCATGTAGTAGATGAAGAAACCATAATTTCGTCTCAAGTAACTTGTATAGGGTAACATGACCAGAATTTTCCACTATAATTGTTCATTAGGGAGACCTTTAAGTCTTTGATGTTCTTTAAACCAAAGTTTGCTAGCAAGAGTCCAAAGGAATTCACGCAGCTCCCAAGCCACCAAAAAGGGTTACCACATTGGATTTGCACACTCTTGTGTAACTTTAGCATGTTCACTTCATATAGAAGGAGTTTGATAGCGCTATCACCACCAAAGGGCTGGAGCAGGGAGCATTAGATGTATTTGTTTTTATTCCACTCAGGGACCCACATTTACTAATACCGTCTATTAGTTAGACAGAGTAAACGTAGACCAGGCAGGCACACAATGCGCCAAATTTATCACAGTGGTGCATGCTGCATGATCATTTTTGGCGCATCTTGTGTGACCTGTTAGACACTTTTATTCATCCTTATACCACTTTTTAGTTTGCTTATTTTGTGCCATTTTTTGGGCGCATTTTTGGCACACATTGGTGCATTGTAAGCCCGCATCCTTTTCAACAACTCATGCCCATATCCCACTATGCCACTTAAACAAAGTGTCTATAGAGGTGCAAACATCAAAATCGCACCAATATCTAGATCCAGACACAGTAGTAGTTCTACCCCAGTGTGGGAACTGTAGTTGGTGGTGTTGGTCATGGATGGAGTGCTGGTTGACTTTTTAGGAAAGATTTATCAAAACTGGTGCAAGTGAAACGTGGAATGGACCCCTACAATAACCAACCAGATTCCCAAATTTTTGTAATTGCAACAAAACTGCAATAGTTTTCTAAAAACACAGCGGTTTTGCAACAATTCCATGAATGACAACAAGAAAATAAACAACAACAATAAAAAAACAACACTTATTTAAACACACGCTAAAGCTATATGCACACGTTGCGTAATTTGGTGCAGAAAATTAGCATCAAAACAGCAGGTAAACGCAAGTAATTCCACAGATAAAATCCACACCTAATAGTGTTTTTTTAACGCGGTTTTAGGTTCGGTTTTTACATTATTAAGCGGAAACAGGTGCGGTTTTATGCTATGGATTTTGGTGAGTTTTTTTTATAAACTAGTCAGATACAATTCGCAGCTGGAAACGCAAGATAAATTAACATGCTGCAAATATTAAAATACGCACCGCGGGTCAATTTTTTTGTGCAGAAAAAATCTACAATGTGTAGATTTGATTGCTTGAAATCTCATTCACTTTGCCGGCTCTGTAGTACGCTGTGTATGTGCCGCAGTAAATCCGCACATAATACGCATCGTGTGCATTTGGCTTAATGGTATGTTTCTACACACAGGATACGCTGCAGAATTTCTGAAACAGAAAATCTGCAGCGGAATCTCAAAAAAATTCTGTCATAGAAATATTCACCAAATATTCTGATTTGAAAATCCTGCGTTTTCTTTCCACAGTGGCTTTACCAGCAGAATTAGTGCCAAACATTGATTATAGCAAAGTATATGTGCACCTGCGTATTTACAGCGGTTTTTACTGTGTCTCCGCTGCGTAAACATTGTACAAACCGCAACAACACAAATCTGTTACAGAATTTATGCTTCACATTCAAGTCTATGGGCCAAACACGCAGCATCTCTGAACACAACCCGCAGCATAAATCGACATGCTGCAGAATTGATAGATTCACCACACAACACTTTCTGCATGACTTTTCTGCAGTTTTTATCTGCAGCATTGTCATGATATTTTCTAATTTTCCTTCACTTTGCTGCTACTGTAAATGCTGTGGAATTTCCACACAGAATTTTGGATTGCTTGCTAGTTTAGGCAGAAATGCTGCAGACATTTTCTGAAGCAAATGTGTTACGTGTGGACAGGGCTTGTCCACACACAACGGAATTGCTGTCGAAAATTTCTGCAGGAATTCCATTGAAAAACGCAAACATTCCGCTGCGGCAAAAACGCACCATTTCCGGCGGTTTTTACAGCAGAAAATGGTGCGTATTTTGCTGCGTTTTCCCTCAATGTTAGGAGATGGTGACATCTCCTCTGAAAAACGCAGCAAGTCTGGCAACTTTTCGCAGCAGGAATTGACATGCTGCGGTCCAAAAAATACACACCGCAGGTCAATTTCTGCTCAGAATTTTTACGTAGCATGTGGATGATCCACTATGCTGCGACTGTAATCTGCTGTGTTTTTCCCGTCTGAAATTCCGTCCGTAAAAATGTGGCAATTCCGCAGCGTGTGGACGAGCCCTTAGACTTCTGAACTGGGCCACAGAGATTAGAGCTCATTAAGTGCAGCTGTCCATGTACATAGCTCTCATGATACATAGAGGTCAGTGTCATATAGATCAATGTATGCAGCTCTTCTTTACTTGCAGAGACATAGCTATGAAAAATAAATACATCGGAAGGGGGTCCGCTGTGCTGGGGGAGAGAATTCTAGCTGGGGTGGCGGAGTATTTAAACTAGGGCTGAGGAGGGAGGTCAATGTAGAAAAAAAAGGGGTAGCCAGGTTAGAGAGGGGTCAGACTATATTGGTGGGGGGAGAAACAGAATGTGGGGAGAGGACTGGACAACAGGATAAGGAGATCCTTTCGTTACAAAACATCAGTGTAAATAAAAAGGCCCGATTAATGTCAAATCACATTTCTGATAATAAAAGTGAAAAACTGACAGGCAAGTTAAAGTGTATGTTCACAAATGCCAGAAGTCTAGCAAGCAAAATGGGGGAGCTGGAGGCCTTGATACTGGAAGAAAATATAGATATAGTTGGTGTTGCTGAAACATGGCTGGACTCTTCACATGACTGGGCTGTAAATCTACAGGGTTTTACACTTTTTCGGAAAGACAGGACAAATAGGAAAGGTGGTGGTGTATGTCTGTATGTGAGAAATGATATGAAGGCGAGTGTGAAAGAGACAATAGTGGGTGAATACTGTGAGGAGGTTGAAACCTTGTGGGTGGAACTAGAAAGGGAGGTAAACACTGAAAAAATTACTTTTGGTGTAATCTATAGACCCCCCAATATAACTGAGGAGATCGAGGGTCAGATATATAAACAGATGGAGCGGGCTGCACAGGCGGGTACTGTAGTGATAATGGGAGATTTTAATTTCCGGGATATTAATTGGTGTCATGGTTCGGCTTCAACTGCGAAGGGGAGACATTTCCTCAACCTGTTGCAGGAAAATTTTATGGGCCAGTTTGTGGAAGACCCGACTAGAGGTGAAGCTCTGTTGGATCTGGTCATTTCTAATAATGCAGATCTTGTTGGGAATGTCAATGTTCGTGAAAACCTCGGTAACAGTGATCACAATATAGTTACATTTTACCTATACTGTAAAAAACAAACGCAGGCTGGGAGGGCAAAAACATTTAATTTTAAGAAAGCCGATTTCCCCAGGATGAGGGCAGCAATTCAGGATATAGACTGGGAAGAACTAATGTCAAATAATGGAACAAATGATAAATGGGAGATTTTCAAATCTACTTTGAGTTATTATAGTGCAAAATGTATTCCTATAGGTAACAAGTATAAACAACTCAAATTAAACCCCACATGGCTTACACCTTCTGTGAAAGGGGCAATACATGACAAAAAAAGGGTATTTAAAAAATACAAATCTGAGGGTACAGCTGTAGCCTTTGTAAAATATAAAGAGCTTAATAAAATCTGTAAAAATTTAATAAAATTAGCAAAAATACAAAATGAAAGGCAGGTGGCCAAGGATAGTAAAACAAATCCTAAAAAATTCTTCAAGCATATAAATGCAAAAAAGCCCAGGTCTGAACATGTAGGACCCCTAGATAATGGTAATGGGGAGTTGATCACAGGGGAACAAGAGAAGGCAGAGTTACTAAATGGGTTCTTTAGCTCTGTATATACAACTGAAGAAGGAGCAGCTGATGTAGCCGGTGCCAGTGCTGTTAATATATCAGTTGATATACTGAACTGGATGAATGTAGAGATGGTCCAAGCTATATTAAATAAAATAAATGTGCACAAGGCCCCGGGACCAGATGGGTTACACCCTAGAATTCTTAAAGAGCTTAGTTCAGTTATTTCTGTCCCCCTTTTCATAATATTCAGAGAATCTCTAGTGACTGGTATAGTGCCAAGGGACTGGCGCAGGGCAAATGTGGTGCCTATTTTCAAAAAGGGCTCTAGGTCTTCCCCAGGTAATTATAGACCAGTAAGCTTAACATCCATCGTGGGGAAAATGTTTGAGGGGCTATTGAGGGACTATATACAGGATTATGTGACAATAAATAGCATTATAAGTGACAGCCAGCACGGTTTTACTAAGGACAGAAGTTGTCAAACTAACCTAATCTGTTTTTATGAAGAGGTGAGCAGAAGTCTAGACAGAGGGGCCGCTGTGGATTTAGTGTTTTTGGACTTTGCAAAGGCATTTGACACTGTCCCCCATAGACGCCTAATGGGTAAATTAAGGACTATAGGTTTAGAAAATATAGTTTGTAATTGGATTGAGAATTGGCTCAAGGACCGTATCCAGAGAGTTGTGGTCAATGATTCCTACTCTGAATGGTCCCCGGTTATAAGTGGTGTACCCCAGGGTTCAGTGCTGGGACCACTATTATTCAACTTATTTATTAATGATATAGAGGATGGGATTAATAGCACTATTTCTATTTTTGCAGATGACACCAAGCTATGTAATATAGTTCAGACTATGGAAGATGTTCATGAATTGCAGGCAGATTTAAACAAACTAAGTGTTTGGGTGTCCACTTGGCAGATGAAGTTTAATGTAGATAAATGTAAAGTTATGCATCTGGGTACCAACAACCTGCATGCATCATATGTCCTAGGGGGAGCTACACTGGCGGATTCACTTGTTGAGAAGGATCTGGGTGTACTTGTAAATCATAAACTCAATAACAGCATGCAGTGTCAATCAGCTGCTTCAAAGGCCAGCAGGATATTGTCGTGTATTAAAAGAGGCATGGACTCGCGGGACAGGGATGTAATATTACCACTTTACAAAGCATTAGTGAGGCCTCATCTAGAATATGCAGTCCAGTTCTGGGCTCCAGTTCATAGAAAGGATGCCCTGGAGTTGGAAAAAATACAAAGAAGAGCAACAAAGCTAATTAGGGGCATGGAGAATTTAAGTTATGAGGAAAGATTGAAAGAATTAAACCTATTTAGCCTTGAAAAAAGACGACTAAGGGGGGACATGATTAACTTATATAAATATATTAATGGCACATACAAAAAATATGGTGAAATCCTGTTCCTTGTAAAACCCCCTCAAAAAACAAGGGGGCACTTCGTCCGTCTGGAGAAAAAAAGGTTCAAGCTGCAGAGGCGACAAGCCTTCTTTACAGTGAGAACTGTGAATCTATGGAATAGCCTACCGCAGGAGCTGGTCACAGCAGGGACAGTAGATGGCTTTAAAAAAGGGTTAGATAATTTCCTAGAACAAAAAAATATTAGCTCCTATGTGTAGAAATTTTTCCTTCCCTTTTCCCTTCCCTTGGTTGAACTTGATGGACATGTGTCTTTTTTCAGCCGTACTAACTATGTAACTATGTAACTATGTAATCTATGTCATTGGCCACATCCCTGAGATCTCTCGTGGACCATGTTTGCTAAGGGAAACTTAACTCTTTTACAAGTGCTAAAACAAAACTTTCAATTTAATGATAAAAATAAATTAATCTTGAGATGAGGCCAAACTTAGCAGCTGCATTTTTACCGCAAATGTTTTGTAATGCTCATTAAATATCTTTTACACCTGCAAAAATGCGTTGCCAAAAACAAGCATTACAAAACTGTCAATTGGCTGGAGTATCGAATTCTGTTGCGGTTTTCAGCTGCAGCGAGGCCACACATTGACTGAGTCAGGACCACTATGTGAGGCTTCTTACTTACATAAATTATTAATAAATGGACACCAAAATTGGTATTGCAAATTTGCAATTATTTTTAAAAATATAGTTTCAGCGTTATTGGATGGTTTCTGTATTATGTTCTATAAAAGTCCTAGTAATTTAAATATAAAATATATTTCAGTTTATTTAAGAATATTCTATGGAGCTGTTTTGTTTAATACATTTACACAAATAGAAATGGTTGGCATGGTTATTAGGAAAAGCTATAAGTAGTGTAGATCCCCCCCCCACCGATGATCTACACAGAGATGGATCAGCTTCAACATTTGACCGCATAGATGATATGCGTGTCACTTCTGATTTGAGGAATGAATGAAATTGTAAGACATAGATGTACCTAGTCATTTACTTGCAGAGATATAAATAGAAGTGCGTACAATACAATACGATACACAGATGCAGAAATACATTGCTGGAATGGGGCTGTCACGGATAAGAAAGATATGCCCCTAACTATTACTGTCAGCTCACTCTTTTAATTTTAGTCTTTTCAACAATGACTAGTGTCAAGTAGTCGCTTATGGTTTTCCTTTGCAAAACTTTCTTCCTGCGTTTCTCTGGTGTTTAATAAATTGACCTGAACTATTTAAAGGGGATGTCTGGTTAAGTAAATCTATTTTCAAATACCTTATTAGTACATTCTGAGTTTATAAGGGGGGTCCCTCGTTCAGGACCCCTATAAATTAGCCAGAGCCTAAAGTGGCTACAAAAAAAAATTCTCTCTCGGAAGGACACTAAGTAATGCTTCATTTTCCCTGTTGTGGCGCTGTAGAGGAATTGCTGTGTCCCCACGGAACTGATTGGCAGCAACGGGACAGCCAACGATCATTTTAATTTCTAACAACAAGAAATTGTAAAAAAAAAACAGACAACCAGAAAGTTTGGATAACCACATTTCATTTTTGTAGTGAATAAAGTTACTACTTTATCTTCTCCTGCTGTTAGAACAAACTCCGGTGTAAAACCCACATCTTGTCTTCTGTTTTAAACTAATTAAAGAGGATGTGGCAAAATAATATCTTTTCAAAGCAATACTAATGGCTGAAAACAGCGAGCTATAAATTGTCCTGTGTATGCCTTAAGCAGTTTGCATTTTCTGCTACATACAAAGTAATAGCAAACAAAGGGCTCAGAAGGGAGGGAGCGCCATTTGGCTTTTGGCGCGCAGATTTTGCTTGGTAGTTGTTCTGTTTGGGGTTTTGCCGGTATTTCAGTTTCTAATGTGGGGGCATATGTGAACTGTGTGGAGAACATCAGGGTATATGTAAGCTGTGCGGAGTACATCAGGGTAGAATAAGAGGGTACAATAAAGCGGTAAATAAATAATAATTCACAGATATGTGGCCAGTGTCGCACTGATAAATGGTGACCAATCTTATCCGCTTTTGGAGCATTCTGCACATTTTGTGTCACCATATTCTGAGAACCAGAACTTTTTACATTTTCCTCCAATGAAGCTGTGTGTTGTTTGTTGCGGGACAATCTGTAGTTTTCATTAGTATAGTTTTGAGGTACACGCGATTTTTTGATCAGTCTATATTCCATTTTTTGGAAAGCAAGGTGACCAAATACCATCAAGTTTTTTTATTCTTTTTTTTTACAATGTTCACTGTGCGCTCTAAATGACAATTTTACTTTATTTTGCGAGTCGATACGATTACGACAATACCATATGTATGTAGTTTTTTATGTTTTGCAGCGTTTGCACAATAAAATCACTTTATTTTTTTAATTAATTATTTTTTGTGTCACCATATTATGAGAGACATAACTTTTTTATTTTTCAGTCAAAAAAAGCTGTGTAAGGGCTTGTTTTTGCAAGACGGGTTGTACTGTATATTGGTACTATTTTGGGGTGCATGAAACTTTTTTTTCCATGTTTTGGGAGGGGTAGTGACAAAAATGTTTGTTGTTTACCGTGCGGGAAAAATAACATTATTGTTTTATAGTTTGGGTCGTTACGGAAGCGGTGATACCAAATATGTGAAACTTTTATTTTTACACTTTTATACAACATTTTTATTAACTTTTTTTTTGTCCCACTGGGGGACTTGAAGGCCGGCACCTCTGACCTTTACACTAATACATTGAACTACCCATGTAGTGCAATTCTTTAGAGCTGTCAGTTATTCATTCTGGGCGAGCCTAATGGGCTTCCGTAGGTTGCCATAGCAACGATCGACATCCCCACAATCACATTGCGACTATGCCATGTGCTACAAACCACTAAGATGCCGCAAAATCTTTTGATCGTGGCATCTAAGGGGTTAATGGCAGGGATTGGAGCTAGCTCCGTTCCCAGCCATTACAGCAGGGTGTCAGCTGTAACTTACACCAGCGGCTGATGTCGCAGGCTCAGCTTCTGAGTCTGCATCATTATCTTTTTGCGGCTTCCGTAGGTGGCAGACCAGGAGGCCATTGTTAGGCCTGCGGTTGCCATAGCTTTTTAGGCCTCTGGGTGGGACCTAACAGGCTTCCATACTTGACAGACTTTAGGCCTCCGGTCTGCCAGAGCAGCCATCAGAACCCCATGATTGCATTGCGGGGTTCCGATTTGCTAGTAAACCCGATGGATGCAGCGCTTGCTTTGGCATCTAAGGGGTTAATCGGCCGGATCGGAGGCTAGCTCAGGACCTGACCATGCAGCAGGGTGTCAGCTGTAATATACAGCTGACACCCGCTGGAGATTGTGCGGACTCAGCTTCTGAGCCCGCACCAGCAATACAATGTACCTATACGTTGTGTTGCGTTAAGTACATAATGACAACAACATACTAGTGTGTTGGATGTCGTAAAGGGGTTTATCTGGTTTGGATAACCCCTTCTTGTCACCAGCTGATCATAGGAAATGTCTGCTGGAATCAGCTGTTTACTGTAGGTGAACCCTGTGTAAGTGCTCAGGATCCCCCTAACATTCAGAGAAATAATACATCCAAAGTTATAATATAAATGCTTACGTCTCCAGTTTGCTTACTAAATAAAGTAGTTTTCTGTAGACCACGGATAAAATATCAGGCAGACAATAGTGGATGTAAGTGGTTATCAGACAAAGGGGGAAACAAAAAAATACATGGTAAGGAAAAGTCAGTAACTTTTTTACCTAGCATAGCAATATGTATTTTGTCAGCCATTGTGGTAAAATGTTTACTCCAGATAGCTCGAATCATGACTTACAACAACAAACAATGTAAATTAAAATGCCTTTCTAAGACATTCTGTATGGTGTCTTGGAGTTTCTATTGCAATTCCTGATTTACAATATGTTCATCCTATTTTATTCTGTATTAGAATGGATTTTTTTTTTGTCATTTTAGTACGTGTGTGAGTACCAGTGTAAGCCTGTCACATACTTACCTGTCCACGCTCCACCACCATGTCTTCTCCCTTACTACACATATTTACTACACATTGGCCTCAATGCCACTTATAGGTAAGACTCTCCAGGCGTGTTTTACCTCCTCTTTTAGTATTTTGATGCCTGATTTGACCCGGCAAGTTAACACCTCTTTTGCTTTGCTACACACTATACCACATACCCTCCTGAGGTGTTCTGCTTGAACACCATTATCCATTCCTTGACTCTCCTGACTACCCTCCTGAACTACCTGCTACTATACTGCATACCCGGCTCTGGTTGACTATTGATGCCTATTTTGGCTTACCCAACTACATTTCTGCTTTACGCCTGGTACCGCCCCTGTATCTGTCTGTCTTCTCTTGCCGACTTCTGTACTGCCTGACCACGCTTCTGCTCTTATCCCGTTTTACCCTTTTGGTACGTTTTAAGAGACTTTTATGTCTGTTGTTGCCCATAGCAACCAAATCTTCTATTACTCTTATTTGGTTTGATTCCATTACTGTTAAACTTTATCCAAGGATTCAACCTCTGGACCAGCTAGAGGCATCTGGGGTTCGATAATTATTTGAACCCTAACCAATGTCATTAGACTTGGTGAAATTGGTGTCTGGGGTGTTCTTTCATGGTAATCGCAGGAATCAGACATTTACAATGCCACACACATAATCCCTTGACTGATCTTCCCTAAAATAATATCAAAGTTTAGACAAAATAAACGTATTATTCTCCACAAGAACTAGGCAACAGTTTTCCCAACTCTTTCATCCCACAATCCATTAATTTTATAGATAAGTTGAACAGATATGAAAAATAAAGGTTAATTTGTTCCTCGTGTTTTACATTTAGACAGCTTCAAGTTGGATTGCACGTATTTTTAAGACGGATTTAGGATTATGGAAAAATAACATGCACATATAGATGATGCAAGTAATAGTATGTGGGGGAAACATCTGATAATTTACAGCTTTGCTCAAGTTATATGTTGAAATCCATGAGGACACAGGAAAGCTCTTGAAGAATATAATAAATAAATGATTGGTTGCCATATTTGAAGTGGTAATTTCTCGGACGATAAATTTGATGTAATTTTGCTCTACCCTTGGCATTTTCACACATATGTTCTACGGCTGTTGAATATTAATTAAGTATTCCTTGTAAAATGTGCAAGAAGGTCAAACAAAGCAACACATAAAACATGATTTATACATTACTGTAGTTGAGTTAGAGCACTGTTGTCAAGCAGAATCCATCTCTAATTACAGAGCAAATGAGATGGACTTCAAGAAGTCTCTTTATAGCCTTGCCATAGAATGCTAAGGGGGAGCAAAGAGTGAGACACAGAAGCTTCCCAGTTCCCATAGAAGTCTCTGGAAAGATGAGAGGAGAGCAGGAGGAGGGAGCAGGGAGAGAGACACAGGCTGCCCATAGAAGTCTGTAGAGGGTGAGCAGGAGGAGGGAGCAAGAGCAGAGAAAATGACACATTGATGCTGCCCACAAAAGACTATGGAGAGTGGAGGGAGAGCAGAGCAAGCAAGACAAACAGACATGCTGAAGCTTCTTGGTAAGTGTATTATCCTACCCCAGTGCTGGATTCTCAGCTACACTGCTTAATATTGCTGTATAATCTCCTCAATGCTGCTTCTGCTTTTATATATATATATATATATATATATATATATATATATATATATATATATATACACTACTGTTCAAAAGTTTGTGTTCACCCAGACAATTTTGTGTTTTCCATGAAAACTCACACTTATATTTATCAAATGAGTTGCAAAATGACTAGAAAATGTAGTCAAGACATTGACAAGGTTAGAAATAATGATTTTTATTTGAAGTAATAATTTTCTTCTTCAAACATTGCTTTCATCAAAGAATGCTCCATTTGCAGCAATTACAGCATTGCAGACCTTTGGCATTCTAGCTGTTAATTTGCTGAGGTAATCGGGAGAAATTTCACTCCATGCTTACAGAAGGCCCTCCCACAAGTTGGATTGGCTTGATGGGCACTTCTTGTGTACCATACGGTCAAGCTGCTCCCACAAGAGCTCTATGGGGTTGAAATCTGGTGACTGCGCTGGCCACTCCATTACAGATAGAATACCAGCTGCCTGCTTCTTCCCTAAAAAATAGTTCTTGCATAATTTGGAGGTGTGCTTTGGGTCATTGTCCTGTTGTAGGATGAAATTGGCTCCAATCAAGCGCTGTCCACAGGGTATGGCATGGCGTTGCAAAATGGAGTGATAGCCTTCCTTATTCAAAATCCCTTTTACCTTGTACAAATCTCCCACTTTACCAGCACCAAAGCAACCCCAGACCATCACATTACCTCCACCATGCTTGACAGATGGCGTCAGGCACTCTTCCAGCATCTTTTCAGTTGTTCTGCGTCTCACAAATGTTCTTCTGTGTGATCCAAACACCTCAAACTTCGATTTGTCTGTCCATAACACTTTTTTCCAATCTTCCTCTGTCCAATGTCTGTGTGCTTTTGCCCATATTAATCTTTTCCTTTTATTAGCCAGTCTCAGATATGGCTTTTTCTTTGCCACTCTGCCCTGAAGGCCAGCATCCCGGAGTCGCCTCTTCACTGTAGACGTTGACACTGGCGTTTTGCGGGTACTATTTAATGAAGCTGCCAGTTTAGGACCTATGAAGCGTCTATTTCTCAAACTAAAGACTCTAATGTACTTGTCTTGATGCTCAGTTGTGCAGCGGGGCCTCCCACTTCTCTTTCTACTCTGGTTAGAGCCTGTTTGTGCTGTCCTCTGAAGGGAGTAGTACACACCATTGTAGGAAATCTTCAGTTTCTTGGCAATTTCTCGCATGGAATAGCCTTCATTTCTAAGAACAAGAACAGACTGTCGAGTTTCACATGAAAGCTCTCTTTTTCTAGCCATTTTGAGAGTTTAATCGAACCCACAAATATAATGCTCCAGATTCTCAACTAGCTCAATGGAAGGTCAGTTTTATAGCTCCTCTAAACAGCAAAACGGTTTACAGCGGTGCTAACATAATTGCACAAGGGTTTTCAAGTGTTTTCTAATCATCCATTAGCCTTCTAACACAGTTAGCAAACACAATGTACCATTAGAACACTGGAGTGATGGTTGCTGGAAATGGGCCTCTATACACCTATGTAGATATTGCATTAAAAACCAGACGTTTGCAGCTAAATAGTCATTTAGCACATTAACAATGTATAGAGTGTATTTCTGATTAATTTAATGTTCTCTTCATTGAAAAAAACTGTGCTTTTCTTTCAAAAATAAGGAAATTTCTAAGTGACCCTAAACTTTTGAACGCTAGTGTATATATATATATATATATATATATATATATATATATATATATATATATATATATATACAGGCCATGTGTTCGTTTCCAGGGGATGAAGCAGTTCCCAAATTTCAATACAAAATAGCCATAGAGCAATAGTAACGGCACCAGGACTTTTATTCACCTCAAGTGAGCGACGTTTCGGCAGATGCAACTCAGTAGCTTGAGAAAGGCAGTTGCATCTTCCGAAACGTCGCTCACTTTAGGTGAATAAATCCACCCTGTTTCATCTACCTTGAAGTCCTGGCGCCGTTACTATTGCTCTATGGTTATCTTATATGTGTGTGTGTGTGTGTGTGTGTGTGTGTGTGTGTGTGTGCAATAGAGATAAGAGAGCAGGATTCTCCCCTACTGTATGTGCAGTATATAGAAGTCATGGAAGCAGTTAGGTTCCGCCCACTAGCTCAGAGACAACTGAAAATTAGATATAGAACCTGCGGAGGGAAAAACTGCTGAGTAATACAGAATACAAGCCATATAATGGCCAGAAATAGTATTATTCCTTACATATGTCAGATTTTTCTGATAAGTCACTTGAAAAGTTAAGTATGCTTTAAATAAACACTCTGGGCAAAACTGATACAATGATTTATGCCTAGTGCAGGGCCTCATGCATCACCCCCTGAGGTCATGCTCTACGCATAGCATAGTGGATCAATTTAGACTGGTGTATTCCTTTAATCTTTTTCTTTTATAGGGGGGATATCAAATAGTTCCCTTAACCCCTTAATGGCCAGCCTATTTTAAACCTTAATGACCAAGGTATTTTTTCCATCGTCGCATTCCAAGACCTATAACTTTTTTATTTTTGCATCGACATAGCTGTATAAGGTCTTGTGTTTTGCGAGACAAGTTGTATTTTTTAATAGCACCATTTTGGGGTACATATTATTTATTGATTATCTTTTGTTAACTTTTTTTTGGGGGGGAATAGAAAAAAACCAGAAATTTTGCCACTATTTTTTTGCATCCTAAATCTACGCCGTTTACCGTGTGCTATAAATAACACAATAACTTTATTCAGCGGGTTGTTACGATTGCAAGGATACCAAATTTGTATAGATTTTGTATGTTTTACTACTTTTACACAGTAAAAACACTTTTTTTTTTTCAAAATTATTTGTTTTTGTGTCTCCATATTTGAAGAGCCATAACTTTTTTAATGTTCTGCCAATGCAGTTGTATGAGGGCTTTTTTTTTTTTGCAGGACGATTTGTAGTTTTTATTGGTACCATTTTGGAGTAGATGCGACTTTTTGATCACTTTTTATCACATTTTTTTTAAGTCAGGATTCACAGAAAAGTTTTTACTTTACTTTGTTTTTTTTAATAGTAAAGCAGTTTGTAAGGGGGAAAAAGTGGGTTTTCATTTTTTTTTAATTAACTTTATTAAACTTTTCTTTTACTTTTTCACTAGTCCCACTAGGGGACTTTAATATGCGATCATCCGATCGCTATTATAATACACTGCAATACTTTTGTATTGCAGTGTATTACTGCCTGTCCGTTTAAAACGGACAGGGATCTGCTAGGCCATGCCTCCGGCATGACCTAGCAGGCATTCACAACAGGCAGACCTGGGGGCCTTTATTAGGCCCCCGGCTGCCATCGGAGACACAGACACTTGGTGATCTTATCACTGGGTGTCGGTGGGATGAGAGGGAGCATATGCATCAGAATAAAGCTCATTAGCGGCCGCCGTGAAAAGGCGTATTGGCAGTCACTAACGGGTTAAAAGGGTTCTCCAACATTTTCGTCTTCCAACAAGCTTATTGAAGATTACTAACCAGCAGTACTTACTTTACAAATATGATCCAGTTCTTACTTTGCTTATCAATAGATATAGAGCAGCCTTTCATGACCCACCCCGATGGTAGACAATTTTGTGGCACTCTGTGGCCTATAACTTTATTGAAGTTTACGAACAATCTCCACTTAATTTATAAATATTATTCACTTCTTCCTGGGCTGTAGAGTGACCAACTGGTGGCAGGCAATATGTGACACTTAATCTATCTCGCCAAGACTGTTCTCAGCTCTCCTGAAGTGGCTTTGCCTGATATATTTGGGTCTGACGGTTGTTTCTGTTGGCCCTGTAGACATTGAATGGAGTGGCAGACGGTATGGGTGACCACTGCATCATTCAATCTCATCCTCCCTGTGGTTGTTGAGTGAGGAAGAAGGGGGCGGGATTGTGGCCCCTATTCCAGTGATCAGTGGGGGTCCCATCGGTGGATAGGTATTAAATGTTCTTTGTGGCAGACAGATCAGCCTTAATCTTTAGTTTGAGTTAGTTATATTAGAAACATTAGAAACATTTTTGTAAGATGTCATCAGATGATTAATTCTGTGTCTACTCATTACTTGTATCCTTCAAATTAATAAAACACTATACTCAACACTTTGGAAATGCCTCAGGCTAAGTGAAATACATTCACATGCAGTATAAAGCTATGTGCACATCTAACAATAGTCACAATGGTTACATTATGCTCTGGAAACTTATCAGCATTGTGCCAAGGTGGAAAACCTTGTGAATTACTCAGTGGCCTGGATCACCTCACTGTCACCCTACATCGTGACTGATTATCTACCTAGGCTCAGTGGCTTGTTACCGTTCATGGAGTAATGTCAGTGTTAAGATCATTAACAACATCAACTTCCTTTACAGTTCACTAAACCGGTTCTCTCATAAACACTTGCAGGAGATGATTAATTACAAACACGGCATCATATTCTGCACAGTTTGGTTCTACCTGACACTTCTGGCATTATAAGTTTGTTCTCAAAGTATGGCTATGGGAAAATGAAAAGTACAAAATGATAGATGAGATTTAATCAACTGCAAGATGTTTTCCAAATGTTATCCTTTAAGGGGTTGTGTCACTACAGACATTTATGGCATATCCACAGGCGATGCATAGGTATACAACATATGGGACGTGAGCTATACTGTTTCCGTAACTCCCACAGAAATTAATGGAAGTTACGAAAACCGCGTTACTCGCTGTGATACGCTGTTTGGCTAACTCCCATAGAAGTGAATGTGCATTACGAACACAGCATAGATCACACCCCTTCATGCTGTGCATCTATACACCACATGCATGCGGAAGACAACTGACGTCACACCAGGCGTGATGGAGGTCGGGGGACCCGCATCTATCAGACATTTATGGTGCCACCATTGGATATGTTAGAATGGCCTGTGGTGACACAACCCCTTGAAGATGTCTTTGAAAAGAAATATTAAAGAAGTCATCAAACACCATGTAGTCATCAGTAGGTATGTAGTTATAAGGAGAGCATAGCTCGCAGCTACGTCTTGGCCCTGGTTTCTGAGAGCTTTAACTTCTACAATTTAAGAAAGTAGCAGTGTTATCAAGGGCAAAGCCATTTTTTATCTACAGATGAATACTTCACTTTTATTATATAGTATATAGCTTTTACAATAACTGTACTGCTGTGTTGTAACAAGATGTGGTACAGATTTTGGAAACCAGGAACTCCGATATATGTCTGTGATATTCAATATTTGTAAATGTCTCTATATATATATATATATATATATATATATATATACAGTATATATATATATATATATATATATATATATATATATATATATATATATATATATATATATATAAATGAATTTCTATTGTCTGTAGTCTGTTCTTTATGCATGGCGAAACGACTGGACCAATCTGCACCAAATTTGGTAAATCATGCACTTCCGAAGGTTTAGACCGGGTTTCAGCTCTTTAGGATCTACCGTTCTCATCATATTCACAAAAGCATATATGGCACCACTGGCTTCCATATCAAGAACCTTCCTTTATATCACATCAGATGACCTGTATTAGCCAATAGAAGATCACAGGTTCTTTATTCTTAGCATCCCTCACATACACAGACCAGGTTTCCATAACAACAAAGTCATTTTTCTTTACTCAACGTGTTACTCGCTGTAAACTAACTACACCTATACTGGATTTGATAATTCTCATGAATTGAAACCCTTTCATACCAGTCATGCCTCCAAAAAGGAACCCTGCACTTAGACGAAAGACTCCTGTGGCAAAGAGCATGGCTGCCGCCCGAGCTGCTGAAATCTCTCAACAGAACCAAGCCTGTGGTTTTCAGCATGCTCATAAATAGAACCCCTATCAGACCAGTCATGCCTCCAAAAAGGAACCCTGCACTTGGACATTATTGGATATATTGGCTTCATATCAGTAGGAAATTAAGTTTTTAACCACACACACAAACAACAAACAAATAGACCAGTCTGAAACCGGGTAACTCTCCTACTCTATATTATAAAAGTGAATGTCTGTCTGTCTGTCCTCTATACACATGCAAACGCCTGAACAATTTGACCCCAAATTTGGCACATAGGTACATCGGGTGTCCAGGAAAGTTTTCGTAAATGTCCCAACCTTGCTGTTGTTCTCTGTTATCAGCCATTATCACATGATCACGATCCAATACTATAAAAGCAAATACAGATATTCTCTTTTATAGTAAAGATGTTTTTATCTGGCAGAAGCAGGTAGTGCACTTTACAAGATAATCCTAGATGGGAAGGTACAGGGGAGCAGTAACCCATAGCAACCAATCAGATTACTGATGGCCAGGAGGAAGTCTGCATTACTAGCTGCAGAGACTCCTCTTGCCCATCTGCAAGCTGATTAAATGCGTCACACTGCTGCTGCTCGAGCTGCTGAAACTCCTCAGCAAACTCAGGCTTTCTCAGCAACAAATCAGACAGGTGGCTCTCAGAAGCGCAGAGACTCCTGCCCGAACCCAGGCCAGTCAGCAAGCTGATAGAGCACATCATGTTCAGCGTGCTAATGAGTGGTATTTCATGCATGATGCTGTTTTCAATTATGATCCAACCAAAGTCTATGGTCAACTGGTAATAAAACTGTCAATGTTGTTAATCAACAGGCTCTGTCACAGTCTTATGACTCCATTTCCTACCAGTTTAGCTGTTAGGTATTTAGGACGTTAAAATATATATATAGGGCTACTAACGATTTCCCAGTAAACCAAGAAAATACGAGGGCATGGATTAGACTCCTGTGCACCCTTGGAACAAATCCAATGAACACGCAAACAGACAGACTTACACGTTATACCTGGGCAGCGCCGGTTACTTTTTCTAGTGAAGAAAAAATATTAAATAGTTATTTAAAGCATGTATTACATGTTCTTCACTGTCCTCATGCATTATAACCTTAAAGGAGTAAAAAAGCCAGACCCATGATGATCAGCTGATCGCCGTGCCAGCCTCTTTTTAAAAGGGGTCGTATTCATGAGACAACCCCCTAAGTATTTGAAAGGAGTATTTGAAAACTTTATAACAGCAGAAAAAAGTAGGAAGAAGTTTGACTTTGAAAAAAATAAAACTGGATTTTGGTTTTGTAACTCTGCGCTGCTAGATATATTTCCCAGACTCCCTTTATAATTGTCACATACTGACAGAGGAAATAATGGCTTTTGTGTATGAATCTAATTGTACAGTACAACAGCAACTGTCGCACCACATCTAGTGAAACTACATAAACCAATATAATTAAACTGAGATTATAAACATATAGCCACAGTTAGGCTGGGTTCACACGTGGCGGAATTTCACTTAAAGTCCGCTGCGGACACTCCGCAGCGTTAATCCGCAGCGGAGCCGTTTGTCCACTGACTTCCACTATAATTTAGCAGTGTTCGTTTAGACGATGCGTAAAATTCCGCTGCGGAGCATAGGCTGCGGAGCGGAATTTGGTGTCCGCAGCATGCTCTGTCTGTTGCGGAGCAGTGGCGGACTCATGGCGGAATTTCTCCATTGACTTCAATGGAGATTCTAATTTCCGCAATGAAGTCCGCAGCTGTCATGCACATGTTATGTGTGCTGCGGATGCGTCTTGCTTTTTTAACTTGACATTTCTTCATTCTGGCTGGACCTATGTATTTCTAGGTCTACAGCCAGACTGAGGAAGTCAATGGGGCTCCCGTAATGACGGGAGCGTTGCTAGGAGACGTCTGTAAATAGTCACTGTCCAGGGTGCTGAAAGAGTTAAGCGATCGGCAGTAACTGTTTCTGCACCCGGGACAGTGACTACCGATCCCAATATACAGCAACCTGTAAAAAAATATAAGTTCATACTTACCGAGAACTCCCTGCTTCTGTCTCCAGCCCGGCCTCCCAGGATGACGTTTCAGTCTAAGTGACGGCTGCAGCCAATCACAGGCCAAGCACAGGCTGCAGCGGTCACATGGACTGCCGCATCATCCAGGGAGGTCGGGCTGGATGCCGAAAGAGGGACGCGTCACCAAGACAACGGCCGGTAAGTATGAAATTCGTTTACTTTCACTAGGGAAAGTGCTGTCCCTTCTCTCTATCCTGCACTGATAGGGAGAAGGGAAGCACTTTTCCCGCAGTCCGCAGCAGCTAGTCCGCATCAATTTTCTGCACATTTTGGGCAGATCCGCAGCCGTAATCCGCAACCCGGATTAGGTACGGCATTGATGCGGACAGTTGCGGAGGAAATCTGCCACGTGTGGCCATGCCCTAATACTTTTCTTTTCAATGATCTTTTTATTGAAGAAGTTGTAGACTTACAATATTCCAAGTCGTTTTTATAAGTTATTATATGCACTCAATTTTACAAAAGGTAAAGTAATATAAATGAAGGTCATTATTTTTTGGTGTTCCCAAAACTCCCATTCTTTTTATGCAAATAAAGAAAAAAGAAAAAATTACCATTCAGCGATTCCTACTCAATAACCTCTTTATAGACCAGTGTTTTTAAGAGGGTGTTTGGACAGTTGTTTTTTATGAGATGTCAGTCAGACATCCTGTACAAGAATGAGTGGGTCCTGCTACCTTTTTCAGTAGAGCAATCCTTCTCAAACTGTAAGATTCCCCCATGTTGTTCCTGAGACACAGCTAGGATGGTCGTTTTGACATTACTTATCATATGCTGCAGCAATCTTTTAGTTTATCAACATATTTGAATAATTTTGTGCTCATTTTAATGTTATACTTTGTTCAAGGGACAGATGAAATCTAAATTCAGTAACATTTTGATTTTGAAATGGTCTTCAAATACTTGTGAGGCCTAGGTATCACCATGTTCGGGCTGGTGGGGCACATGTAGAAAATGTTTAAGCAGTCCGGTTGTAGAGATAGGCAAGCCACTTCTTCATTTAAATTATTGAGCACAACAGAAACCAACGAGGAAGGGTATCTGGACCTACGATTTTCAAAAGTAAGCAAGACCCAACATACAGTACATTCTCACTTCTTTATTAGAAACAGTTCTAGTAATCCCCAATGATTATTATGGAAATGTGACTGTTTTTACAAGTCCACTTTTTACTGAGATGTGGTCTAGACACTGGTAGGGGTTTTGACTGCGGGATGTCACTTTTAGGAATTTCAGAATAGCATTTTATATAAGTCCATTGCCTGAAAACCCTTTTAATATAATATGCAACCCCACAACCTGCAAACTTTTATGTTGCATTCTATATCTGCACATAATATGTATCATTCATATGTATATAGTAGAGATGGGTCCTTATAATGAGTGGTTTATTTCATACAATGTATATTATAATAACATATCCTTAATTTTATTAAAATGCAGATATCTCCAGGACAGTGAGGGGATTAAGTTTGACTTCATTGATCAATTTACTGGATTAATAATAGTGATCATTTATGGATGACTTTTCATTTATAATTAATAAGAAAAGTTTTTGTGCTTCATGGACCTTAGTCATTAATAAATCTTCCACCATGAGCAATTAGGAGAGAACCCGTTAATGGACTATACCTGCCCATTGTACTCATTCATAGACATGAAAGGAAATGACCCTATAGGTTTAAATGTGGCATTCTTACCAGTTCACAAGGGTCACCATATTTCTGTGAGTTTTCATATGACTTGTCGCACAAGAATATCTCTACATCATCGTTGTATGTTGTCTTCTCATTTTGGACCAAATCTATAGGGATGTAAGATGGAGTCCTAAATGGTGTATTCAGGTGTGTCCCAGCAAAGACTGTATGAGGGTACACCT
The DNA here is from genome assembly GCF_050947455.1 of Rhinoderma darwinii. Classification (NCBI taxonomy): domain Eukaryota; kingdom Metazoa; phylum Chordata; class Amphibia; order Anura; family Rhinodermatidae; genus Rhinoderma; species Rhinoderma darwinii. The sequence continues at coordinate 46,155,064 of NC_134697.1, read as the reverse complement.
CGGCCAAGCAAATATTTTCAAGACTTCACAATATGTGAGGCAACAGTCTTAGAAACAATTCAGGCAGGTTGGTGGCGGCTGGCTTGGTCAGTGTCACGGATAGAGCCAACAGAACCCCTTCCTGCTAGAGGGGCTGGTCCGGCAATACAGGCCTAGTATGCCGCAAATGGCTAACCGCTTGCTGCTTGTTGGCTGTCCATGTGGAAAGGCTTCTGCCCATACTCACCACCGTTTATACGATTCATGAACAATATCACGAGGAGGCTCATGTCTGTCACCCGCAACTCGCTCCCGGACCCAGTTTTGGCCCAACGACGTTGCCGTTACTTCCCCAGCAGGTTGTCACAGCTCCTCAACTCTCAACTCACTGCAGCACCTCTCCAACTCTTAGTACTAGCACAGCCCATGCTCACTCCAAATTTTCCACCCAAACACAACCACTATTGACGGGCAGACCACCAGCATAGCCACGCTGCACATTATCGAGGTGCAAATGCAGTCACAATGGCATCTGGGAATTCCAGCACCAACAGTTCAGATGTCAACCATCATACCACCTGTAAAAAAAGAACGGTACAGTGCACAATAGCCGAACATAACATACACAGGCCGAACTTGCAATAGGCCGGATAGGTCTCTCCTCCTGCAGTATGCCACCTAGAGGAAAAAAAACAACATAACAAGCAGCAAGAGCACATGTTAAAGCACGGTGCTTGCACAGAATTACGTACTGCGAACTTTATGACAATCTTCAAAATCCACATTTTCATCCTTAATCTTTAAATTACGTCCTTTTATTTCTTCAGCAGGACAATTTGTGCTGTAAAATCTCCATTATAAAATTATGTGTTTATTGTTTGTCATTTGGTAATGAGTAATACCTTGGGGATTGTTAGAATCATTTGGCTTTCCACATTTGTAAATTATGTCTCATTACGTTTACAAGGAAGAATGGTCGCTGCCAGTTATAAGCAAATTGCTTATTTTTCTTTTCATTTTCAAAGACCCCTACGAAGTATTGAATCAAGCCACTGGCAAAATATGTTGTATACATTCTCCCGTGTTCCAGCAGGATAAGGGTAAAAAGCCTATCAGGCTATATGACTCATAGGTAACACTGAGAATAGGGTTTGAGCATAATAGGTTGTAATATTTGCTTGGCTTTGATGGGCAATTTGCCAGCAGTTGTCAATCAAATTGGATGAGTTGCAATGCACTGCCTGTAAAACAGAATCAACATGTCTTTTATTATTAATGACATATCTCTTGTAAATAATTATGCAGTAGAGGTAATCTAGTAAATAAAGGCATACACATGAAGGGCTGGAATACGTAACTAGCTCGGTAAATGGGATACTATTCAACATGAACATACAGTTGTAACTGGCCATGTTGGACAAAATGTGCGCTCTTTTGATCTCTAAATAAAATCTATGTTACTTTTGTAGGTATACAGTGGAGTTAGTTATTGATGACTTCTTATTCAAGTCTTCCACTTCTTATTGGTATCCCTGAAAGAAGGTTTGCCAAGCAACACCGAAGGAAGGAAAGGCAGAAAAGGGAGGATCTTGCAAGGCGCTGCTGCGTGGCTGTTGGAAGATATTGACAGTGGTAGACAAAATAATATGAAAAGTGTCTGTTTATTGTAAAACAATAGTGGCTACGCGTTTCAACGCTGTACCAGCGTCTTCCTCAGGCCGTTAACATTGCATACAAAAAAAGGTTCTTATATATCATCGGGAATTTGGGTTCACAGGAAGAAGAAAAGCCGCCAAAAGGGGAAAGGTCAAAGAGTGACCGTGACGTCATAAACAACATTTGTGATGGGAAATTTTAAAACAGGTTAATTTTCATAAAAAGCTGAAAAGCAACACCTAAGTCTTCTTAGTGGTAGTCACTATCAGACTGTACCAAACAGGGAGTCATGTTTTATGTAGAATAATTAAGTAGCATGAAGCCGAGCGCATGGAAAATGTAGTGTTTGTACCTTAATCTCAATGGAATATACTAGAAGATAACATTTTGGGGTTTCATCTATATGCCGGAACTAAGGAGCTCTATAATATGTCCAAACCTTTTCCTTGAAATATGTGATACATTGCTGAATTGAAAAAAAACACTGATTTTAATGGCACCTCTTCGCTCCTATGATACTACCACATCCATTTTCTAGGACAATGGTCTCCGAACGGTGACTACATCTCCCATCATGCCCTGACAGTCACAAGCTGGAGAAGGATTTTCTAAGGCACGTTGGACAATGAAAGCAATGACCTGTTTGACGTGAACACCTCCGCTTTCCCTGAAAGGAACGTGGCACATGAAAAATCCCCTGACAAAGAAAGATATACACATCTCTAGATACTGCTTTTCAGCCATTAGCCGTGAGCAGTCAGGATTTACGATGAGTTCATCCTTCTTTCCCTTTCTTATCTTGTACTTATTTTTTCCCCTAGTATTTTGCCACTCCTGTCCCTTACTTTTGATATAGCTCTGTATTATTTGTCTTTAATCCCAAATGTTATATTTATTATTTGATAGCTTCTCATCTGTCCAACATTGATTTTATGTCTTCACTTTATTTTTCCCGAACAATAATATTCCTGCGTAGTTATAACTGACTGTTGAGAATTGTCAGGACTGTAGGGGACTGTCTGAAGTAAGTGGTGTGGATAGTTTATTTAGGCACTTATGCTTTTTTGGCACATGAAGCAAAGCTAAAAATTCTTTCTTCCATACATTTTTGCAATTCTTGTCAGCTATGTATAAGCCCCAGTCCACAGTTTCAGAGGTAAAGTTTCAATGTATATTCTGTTTATTTCCATTGTATTTAAATGTTAAAGATTTACATTAAACTTTGACCCAGTTTGATCCCCATTAGGGACCAATACTATTATTATTTTTTTTGTGTTAAGGTTTGATCCTTCCTCTTAATCAACTAGGTTTATGTAGGGTTCTCTTTTTCTCTGATAATTGACATTTCTTCTAAATGAATCTGAAGAACAATTCTTTATTAAACTCTACTGTGTAACTATATGTAAATGAATCCTGGTTTTGGAAACATAGTGCTTTCACTCATAGGAGGTCCCACACATGTACTGCCACATCTACACTGAAACGGAACCAGGATTCATTTGTTGTAGTTGACAGGGTTATCGGCATCATAGAGAGGGGCTCCCCACTTTGGACTCCCCCCTATAAGCACAAGTAGAAAGCCACTAACAAAACGACTCTAACTCTGGCAGACCCATCCAGTCCATTTATTGCATAGTCAAACATTCATAGCCATCAAGTAACACTACACTTACCCTGCAGTGATATCTGCGGAGAAGACGTACGGGTTGGCCGCAGGTTTCTCCAGCTATAACAACAACTGATTGCTGAGGTTTCTGAAGCTAACTTCAAGTTCAGTTGTAAAAGGCGTTTTATTCATGAGACAACTCCTTTAGTTATCTTGACTCCTCTGCATCTGATCCAGCCACAATCTGGATTATTATGCAGTTCAATGCCAAAAAGTAGCATATAGTTGCAATTTTAGACGTTTTAAAAAAAAAAATAATCTTATTTATCTTATACGTGATATATTTTAATGTCTATTCTCACTAACATTAGTATACCTGCATATTTCATCACCTTGAGAGTTTTTACTAACACGTGGAGAAGAGAAAGTCTATATATCTACCTAAAATTAGCCACGTTTAACCAATATTGAACTGCCGGTTGCAAGAACCATCAATAGTCATGTACAAGGGCTAAAGCTTATTATGTATTTTGGCTGTTGACTGGTTCTACTAGAAACCAGTAGAAATCTCAATACCGCCCTGAGCTATTATACATGCTATCAATCAAAATCTGCTGGACATAAACATGGCTGCTCTGCTTTCTTCTAGAAGCAGCGTCACACCTGTCCATGGGTTATGTCTCATAATCCAGTATAGCTGCATTGAAGTGAAAGAGGCTAAGCTTGTACAACCCCTTTAATATTGGTGTCAGCTGTAGGCAAGCTAACTTTTGTTTTCAATGAGGAGAGGGGCATAAACTGCTGCCAGTCTAAGTCTAGAGGCTTAACTCCTGCGGGTACAAAACATTGAGCATGTTGAAATCCAACATGCTCAACTCCTTCCCGCCCCATTGGGGCAGAGCCGGGTCACCCACATACACATTAGATAGCGAAATCGGTGTGTTCCTCCGACTTTCATCTAAAGTGTATGGGCACCTTAACCCCTTCACGCTCCAGGACATGCAGGTATGTCCTGGTGCAGGGGGAGAAGTAGGCTGCGGGTGTCAGATGTGTTTTACAGCTGACACCCGGGAGTAACGGCCAGGAACAGGTATCGCGCTGTTCCTGGCTGTTTAATCCATCAAATGCTGTGGTCAATCGCGACCGCAGCATCTGAGGCATTATAAAGAGGGGGCGACCCACTCCAACAGCTCATCGGTGCTGATGGCTGTCATGGCAGACCAGGGGCCTAATGAAGGCCCCCAGGGCTGCCTTCAATCCTGTGGGAGGGCTTAACAGAAGCCTGTAAAAATGACTATACACTACAATACATTAGTATTAACAAATTGGTATCTATACATCCGTAAAAGTCTGAACTATTACAATATAGTGTTATTTAATGCGCATGGTGAATGCTGTGGAAAAACAAAAATTAAATCGCTGATTTTTTGGTCAACTCAGCTCTAAAAACTGATCAAAAAGTTGTATGTACCAAAAAATGGTACCAATAAAAACATAAAAACGTACACTGGTCAACCCACGGAACAATAAAAAAGTTATCGCTCCCTGAACGTGGTGAAACAAAATCATTTTTTTTACCAGAAAGTTATTTTTTTTTAAAAAGTGGTCAAATGTAAAGAAACCTAGATAAATTTTGTATCACCGTATTCGTATTGAGCCACAGAATAAAGTTAAGTTGTTGTTTTTACCGCACGGTGAAAGTTGTAAAAACAAAGTAAAAAAAACTATGGAGGAATCACAGTTTTTTCCAATTTCAGCCCGCAAACAATTTTTTTCAGTTACCCAGTACATTATATGGTACTTTAAGGCCCTGTTCACACAGAGTTATTTGCAGGTAGAAAAATGTACCCCAAAATTCTGTCTGGAATTTCGAGGGAGATTTTGACCTGCCTGCACGCTGTTTGCGGCGTTTTTCAGCCGCGCCCATTGAATGCCACAGGCAAAAAACTCTACGAAAAATGCTTTCTCTGCCCCTCATTGATGTCAATGGGAGGTGAGAGACAGAAATGGCCGAAGAAGAGGCACGCCTCCGCCTCCCTTTGAATTCAATGGGAGGCGCTTTCGTCCGGTTTTGTTCCGTGGTTTCCGCATCAAAAACCGCTGCAAAACCTCTGTGTGAACAGGGCCTTAATGCCACTAATAGAAACTGCAACTCCTCTCGCAAACAAGCCCTCACACCACTGTATTGTCGGAAAAATCAAAAAGTGATGGCTCTTGGAAGGCGGGGAGTGAAAAACTAAAATGAAAAATAAAAAAAATGGCCGTGTCCTAATGTGTTTCAACTTTTAACTTACTGTACGTTATATTATATATAGACTGCAGAATAATATTTAAAAGTAGATCGATTCTTTAAAAATATCTGATTTCTTCCCATTCATTTTATTTAATAATAGATCTAGTCATTAATAATGATATGTGAACGTAAAGGCATATTATTCTCTATTGGTGACATTGTAATTAGGCTAAAACTACAGCCTCGGCCAAGTGATCATCTCTTGGTATTTTGTAGACAATCTGCCTGTCAGTATTAGATTTGTTTAAGATATTGTCACTCTTCATTGAATTATTACTTATTTTGTTCTCATTTAGTTATCCTTGCTTGCTGCATTGTAGAACATTAATTTGACTCAATGTTTCTTTGAATAAAGAAAGGAATGATGAAATGTGACAGACACCATAGAAGCAAGCAAGAGGCATTATCCATTATATTGCTCAAGACAAGTCCTAGCTTCAGTGCTGCACAACCAGCAATGGCTCCATGCGGCAAACAGTGCTATTCGCCATGGCAATTAAATCTTATTAGCTGCCAATTAAGCTGTAAACAGTGCTCTGGGGGGTTGGGGTGAAAAAAACGTATTGTTCTCTCTTTTCTGTGCTATAATGGAAACAGAAATTACAGGGGTTATCCGGGTTCTGATTTTTTTTGTAATGGTTGTAAGTGAAATATTATCAAAAGAATCAGTACTTATATATCCTTTTCCCTGCCGATCCAACAATGGTGTTCCGGCGTCCGCCAATCAGAGAGGGCTCAGCAATGGTGAATTGTATTTCTGGCATAATAGCAGAATACAACACATGACTGATGAGTCCCGCTCAGCCCTCTGATGGGCTGCAGCGGTCACATAATACGTGCATGTAATTAATCACTGGGAGTGTCCCCAAAAACGTCAGCACTGGATTGCCCAGGGATAGGAGAGGTAGATACTGCTGCTTTTGTCAATTTATCTAATTTGCAGCCATTAGAAAAAAAAAATTCAGAACCCGGATAAACCCTTTAAATCCAGTGACCGATCAGTCTCTGTAGGTAACAGTAAAGCCAATGTTCATGCACTTTATGGCATGTATGTAATGAATATGCAAGTTCCACAATAAACTGGTGGTCCAGGATTACATTTTTTTCCCCAGTGCCACTCTTGGCCATTGCCTGTTTCCATTATCATTGCTCATCCTCATTCAAGTAAATATATGGCTGAGCTGCAATACCAGACACAGCCCACGGCAAGAGTGGTGCCACGTCTTAAAAAAGAAGCCACAACCCCTTTAAGCTCTGAATAAGAAATTGCAATATTGGTTTCCTAAAAAAAGTTGGATGATTTTATGATACTATACATTTTTACATATAGTACATTAATGTCATGTTATGTATTTTGTGACTTATTTTATATAGAATTATATTTACATTCTCATACTTTTATTTTATTATTAAAGATGGCTTACTTTCTATGAAGGCAAAAAAATAGATTTCCTTTTCTACTAATGTTGTCTAAATAAATATGTGTCTGCGTATTCAAGCAGAACATTAAGCCTAAAACAAGCTCATCGACTCAACCATCATCAAACTCTCCTCCCTGTTTCTGGAATATTGATCTTGACATGTGAAAGATCGGAATGGCCTCTCAGGACACAGACGCATCACTCAAAATGTACAAACTAATGATGACGACTAAGGTGCATTGATAGTGCTCTAATAGAGGAATGGATTGGTACAGCCACTTTACAATTCATAAACCTCTCTCTTTTCAGCATGTTTTACTACAGTATCTCTAAATGTTGCATTCTTTTAAGAAGTCATGTCATAAAATCAATGGGCATGTTTGTGTTGTTTGGCAGTATCTCGTACCATGGTCCTGTATGGTTATGCCTTTTTGGTGGGACAGTGCCGACTGTCATCACTAACAGCTGGCATCACTGTGTCCTGTTTAAAGGTTCAGATCTATTTTTTATGTTAAAGAATAAGGAAAATGGTTAATGACCACTTAAAATAATCATTCCGAAATGACATTTTTCTACAATAATGAGCCTTGATAAATAATCACCGTCTTCTCACCCAAACCCAAGTGTGTCTCTTGCTTGGGATCTTTATTATTATGTGCGAACGTTAAAGATAATGTTCTTCTATTTAGTTTTTCATCTCCTGGAGTAATTTAAAGGATATAGTATAAATCGCATCACCGTAATAGTGGTTGGATGGCTGTAAAAATGTGATAGCCCATCGAACTGGTATTGCCATTTTTAAACTTCTTCAAAACCTTCAAATCAACCCTTAGACTGTAAATCTCACAGTAGGGTTAACTAGTTCAGGGACTATACTGATGTTGTTTCCTCACATTACCATCACTTGGTTGAGAATTTTGATTAGTTACATAGTAAATTTAACTAGAGTTTTTATTTAAACAGGTGTTCTGGAAGTTTTAAAAACTAGCCTGACATTAGGAACTATCATAAAATAAAAAAAAGAACCAATACTCACCTGTTAAACCCCCAACCATTCCTACACCAACGCTTTGGTGGCCCCCACTGGTCTCCACTAGTCTTTTATTTGCTGACTCTAGCCAATCTCCAGCCTCTACGGAGATGCTTGCATGTAACGTACCAGACCGGTGAGGTCAGTGCTTGGTGGCAGCGGTCACGTGGATGAATGACACGTCATCACTGCAGTACACGTATACAAAGATCGACAGGGACCGAGAATTTAACATGTGATTATTGTTTGTTTTTTTTCTAACAATGTCAGTCTAATTTTTAAAACTCCCGGAAAACATCTTTAATGTTTCCATGGAAACCCTAATTAAATGCATGATAGAACATAATGTGATGTTGGATACTGTTCTAGTCATGTGTTTTCATTTACATAATATTATGTATTGTGATTGTAGCTGTCTAGAATAGACTAATATGTTCTTACTAAAAATGTGAACTAGTAGGCGTTGAGGTTCCACGCGACAGATCCGCTCACATCTTTTATTGTAGACCACTAATGTTTCTTTCTTTCTGCACCACAACAGAAATATGTATTATACAAGAACCACTCGGCTGAAGATAATAAACTGTAGGCGATTACAAATGTCACTTATGCTTGTAAGAAATTGCTGCTCCTAATGATCCTTAGAGAGGAGGAGAAAGCAGCTTTTGTCTGTTATGCAAAATATTTCACTACAGTATAAAGAATGCATATGTAGGTGGGGACAGATGCTGCGATAACACTGAATGTCAAGAGATGGAATTTAACAGACGGTGTCATTTTTAATAGTATGTGAAGAAGATTACTTCATTAGAAGAATCACACTTCTTTTTTTAGGTAAATCTGGGCCAGAAAGGTTTTCGCTTAACCAATTTAACACCTTGATAAACTTTTCTAACAGATTTTAGGGATAATTAAGTGGTTTACATACTTTAGATGTGAGCAAATTCTTCTAAACCAAAATGTATTATTACGTTTTTATGTGAGTTCACTAAATTGATGCGAGTTTTGTGTAAGTTAGATGAGATTCAGTTCTACAATCCCCTGTAGAATAAGCTTTATAAACCCTCTAAACAACATAGTATATTGCTAGTTGCACATTGTTCTGTTTCAAGACTATATAAAAGAAGAGTGGACTAGCCTAAATATTGATTTGTTTTTGTATTGCTATCTATATTATACAGTATATAGCTTTGTAAACAATTTTTTGTAGCATTGTTTGTTATTCTAAAATTTATAATAATCTACAACTTAGGGGCTTCTACACATCGGATGGGGCATGCAGGCTACAGCTCCAGTACGAAGATTGGTGCCACTAGGACAGGGCTGCCCAAAAAATTTCTGGTTCTCCTAAAAACTTTGCATGCATAAATAGGGATATTGAGATTTCTCCTTTAAAACTTATATTCTTAAAAGCAAATGCTGAATATTCCTAGCAGTTGAGGTTGCCGTAAAGATTAATTTGAATTTGCATGTACCTGGAAGTCTTGGTGGCTTGTGGCTAAAACCTGAATATTTCTAGGGAACTATTGTGGTTTAGGTTTTAATACATATTACCTATACTGGCAGAGTGTGATTTAGGGGTTACATTTATTTTCCGTGGTGCTCTATATTGGTTTAATGCATTTTATTACTAGTGGCCTAGTTAGTGTTATGAAAAAGTTAATTTTAGGTCCCCTTTCACGCTGCGTTTACTGTGTGCATTTGTTGATGCATTGGGAAAAATTCAAATTTTTTTTCAGTCCCATTATACCAAAATACTGCTTTTCTATCCAGAAGTATCCAGTTAAAATAATGTGTATAGCGCGTCATATACGTTTTTTTTTAACATGGGAACTTATGGATGACACATGCCAATGTATGGCATCCATCACAAGCGTCCATTTAACATATACGTCATGAGTTTTTTTAATAGTTTTTCATGGCATATCCATTAGATACCTGTGATGTATGCCTAACAGTGGCATCTATCACCTATAGATGATTATAGGATACGTTATGAATATTATTAACAGATATTAACTGATCCTATAATAGTCTATGGGTGACGGATGGCACTGTTCTATGAAATTGCAGGCCTCTGTCACAGCTTTCATTTAACGTATATACGTTGGGAGCTTTTCCCGGCGTAAACAGAAACCATAAGCACAGTGTGAAAGGGCCTAACACCTCAAGTGGTATAGAGGGTTTAAGGAGTTAAAGGAATATTCCCAACATAGACATTTATGGTATATCCACAGGATCTGCCATAAATGTCTGATAGATGCAGGTCCCAGCTCTGGGACCCGCACCCATATTGTGAACGGGGGTCATTCAACCCCCATTCCACCTGGAGCGACAGCCACAAGCCAGCGATTCCAGGCAAGGACTAGTGGGGAGGGGGCAGGGCATGCCTGCAGAATCTCCATTCTGTTCAAAGGTGTCTTAGTAAAGTGATTCCCAATCTTATTACTATAGGGGAACCACTGAACAATTTTTCCATTCCCGGGGGAATCCCCATGCCAACTTCTGTTTTAAAGAAGCTTGGTGTAGGGACGATTAAAGCATTTTTATAATTCTTGCCTAGAACTATATTCAGGTTTAAATTTTTTTGCCAACAATCTTTAAGCAGGCTAAATTTCGTTTGCTATATCTGCAAGTCAAAGTGACAGGTCTTGCTGCTGCTGTGTACTGCGGAATTTCTGACGAGGTCCTAGTGCTATGACAGGAAGTTGAAAGTGGTCCTTCTTTCCCACGCTGATTGTGTTAAGCTTCCTCTTCCTGCCCAGCACCAATCACAGAGTACAGAGCTGGAGATCGAGAGGCCTGTACAGCTGCTCAGTCCTCAGTTGCCTTTATGATCTAATATGAAATACTTTGGGTGTGCCTTATATTATACCTTCATTCATCACACCATTTTCAAGTTAAATATTTTAAGTTACAAGACCAAAAGCCCAACTCACTCAGACAGGCCCTGAAAAAAATTCTCTACTATGCGACATTGTACCTCTGGTATGAATGGAAATATTTGAACTTATGAAATATTTAGTTATTTTACAGCTTTTATCCCTTTAGCTACTAAAAGAAAGCATCTTCCTATTAATTTCTTCTGAAAATCTCTGCAAATCTGTATAAGTATACGGCACAGTAATTTTGCTTCGGTGCAAGCTAACAATTTATAATGAATATTTTCTAAAGATTTTTTTCTCCCCTATTACAGTAACTTCTAACTCCATATGTCAAGTTACTGTTCTAATTATTTCCCTGTTCTCTAGATTTTCTCTTCAGTTGGGAGAAAATAATAGTCAAATTTTTGGTAGCAGTGTTCCAACCCAGTTCTAAATGTCAGCATTTTACGATCTTGTATGTCCTTGCACAACTGAAATAGAGGAAATATATAAAAGTGGTTCAGGTTTATAGCTGTGGAATGTAAGTTTTTAATGTATTTTCAGTTTTTTTCTTTTTGGGCTGCAGATCTTCGCAAGGGAAAAAAAAAAATACATTTTGCTTATGAAGCTCCAGAGTTCAGGTTGAAAAAGCTTGTAGATCAATTTTGCCTTCAGCTACAAGGATAATTGTGTGAAATGCTTCTTATTCTTTTCAGGATTGCTATAGTTATTTTACTAGGTTTTTAGGACATCTAGAACTTAGTGATAGAATGACAGCTGACTTTCCAAAAATGCCTACCTAAGTGACTAAATGAAACCTAACTAAATTCTAGCTGAACCTTTACTGTATACTAAGAATAGTGTAAAATTCAGCTATTATCTCATAAGTTTATGTTTATAGCATAAGATGTTCTTAGCTGAAGTTATGCATTCTATTCCTTTTAGTTAAAGAGGCTCTGTCACCAGATTATAGGCCTCAATTAGTGTAGTTTAAATTTATTCTAATCTAATACTATACCTGATATAGATCAACTTTGTAATTTATTTACTGTTAAAGTTAAGTTGTTTTATCCATGCAAATTCTGTGTGGAGTTACTGCCACTATGTGTCTCCCTTTCTGTAATCTGACGTCTACCCCAGTTGTCAAGCAAAATCCGTCCCTAGTTATAGACAGACCGCAGCAAGTTTGTGTTTCTTCTCTACATGCCTGAGAGGGGAGCAGAGAGAGAGGATACACAGACACACTGTCGATAGAAGTCTATGAAGAGGGGAGGAGAAGCAAAAGGAGGGATCAGGAAAAGAGAAAGACACCGAAGCTGCTGCCCATAGAAGTCTATAAAGAGGGGAAGGGGAGCAGGAGGCGGGATTAGAGAGAGAGACAGACTCGCTGCATTTACAATTCTATTTAGAGGGGAGATGGGGAGCAGGAGCAAAGGGAGAAATACACAGACAGGCATGCAGCAGTTTCCTCGTAAGTGTTATTACTCGCCCTACTTCTGAATTCTTAGCTAAACTGCTTATTACTGCTGTATAATCTCCTTCGTGCTTTTATATATATATATATATATATATATATATATATATATATATATATTGTATATATATCCTAAAAAAAGATTGGAGAGCAGGATTCTCCTCTTCTGTTTGTAAAGGGTAAAGAAACCATGATAGCAGTTAGCCTCAGAGAAAACGGAGAATTAAAGATAGAGCCTGCAGAGGGAAAAACTGCTAAATAATGCAACATGCAAGTAATATAATAGCCAGAAATAGTGTTATGTCTCATGTACACAAAAATGACAGCTTATTCTGAAAAGTCGCCTTAAAGTTAGGTACACTTTAAACTAATACAACTATATCTCATAGCCTGCTGGTGTGGTGACTCCTACTGGTATTTTAGCACTTGGTGGGTCTCATTAGGAAAAGATGTGAGACAGTCACGATGTAACTGGTGCTTGCTTGCTATAGTGCTTGCTGTTCCAAATTCGGTGAATCTGCTTGTATTTTCTCTAAGAAGTATCTTTTAAGGCAAAGAAATGTTACAAGCCAGTCACCCTGTGATATTATAGATAATTTAGAGGTAAGGTCAAAATAACACTGACCTAATCCACTATCTGCAAAAAGTGTGATTTGTAGATGTCCACATGGTACAATGTTACTGTGAATAATGACTACAGTGTCATTTACTACTGAGAATGTGAAGCTATTTTACAGAATGAGATTTAAGTGTATAATTTAGAACTGTCTGGCTTTGTTTTCAGTTAAATTCTTGGCAACAGGTACAAATACAAGTGCGGTAATGACTTAGGGCTAATTTACATACTTGCCTGTGAATCTATAAACCCTCATTCCATGCAAGGTCTTAGGGCTTGTCATTAGGCTCCACTGGGATATTACTAAGAATGGGGCTTTAATGTATTTGGCATCTTCTTCTTTTAAAATTATAAATGCTGAGATATATGAGTATGCGTGTGTGTGTGTGTGTGTGTGTATATGTATATATATATATATATATATATATATATATATATATACAGATGAACACAGCACTCCACAAATCCAGAAAATCAGGCCATGTGCTCGTCACCAGGGGGTGAATCAATTCCCCACCTTAGATAGAGAAAAACATAGAACGCAGTAACGGCACCAGGACTTCAAGATAGATGAAATCAGGGTGGATTTATTCACCTCAAGACAGCGACGTTTCGGTTCTCAAGCTTGAGAAAGGATCCTGTTGAACCGAAACGTCGCTGTCTTGAGGTGAATAAATCCACCCTGATTTCATCTATCTTGAAGTCCTGGTGCCGTTACTGCGTTCTATGTTTCTCTCTCTCTCTCTCTCTCTCTCTCTCTCTCTATATATATATATATATATATATATATATATATATATATATATATATATATATATATATGTATATATATATATATATATATATAAATATATATATATAGTATACACTCATGTGAGTGTATTATCAACATTTGATTTTCTTGTTAACTACAATTGATTGCATTACTTTCCAAATAGAAGACCTCATCTTAGTATCTCCTCATTATTTCTCATCCTTCTTTTCATCCCATTTAAAGGGGTCGAAAAAGACTAGTAAAAAGGGGCAGTTTTCTTCCTAGAAAAATTTCACAACAGCCCCATTCACACATTTGGATTCACTACTTTAGTATCTATAGTCATGTACCCTTTAAGTCAGTCACTAATAGGCAGCTATTAGTTGGTAAAAGATAAAAGCACTGCGTTCACATGGATCCCTACTATACAATACCCATCCACAAGTACAGCTATTAGTTGCCCTTTCCAACATAACTTTTAAGATTTGCATTTTATTTTGATAGCAAATTATATTTAGATATTGTTCTAGAATAAGGCTGGGAATACACACAAGCTCGAAAAAAGTTCTATCAAAGAAAAGTTCTATGAAAGTCACATGTTCATGTGATTGGATTAGTGTAATCCCAAGGACTGTGACTGATATTGCAGTTGTCATACTACAAAAAGTTTATGTGTAGCCTTAGTCTAAGAACTTAATGTAAGCTTCATGAGTCATTGTCCAATGTAAAATGTATTTGAAGTACTGACATTTGTTAACAATGACAGCTGCCCTTATATGAAATCAATATACAGTAAGAGTTACTATAAACCCATGTTTGCAACATGTCTAATCTTGATGTTATAATGTTGTACATTTAGAGTACAGATTTTCTATCTACAACGTGTGCCTTATGTACCAAGCTACTCTCCCCTAGAAGAAATGTCTAGAAGGACCCCATAATGTTTATAGAGCACTAATACATGTTCTATCTCAAATACAGCTTGAATTAAGGAGTGAACTTAAAAAACAAAATCCTGCATCTCAATATCTCAGATCAGATCATTTGATGCAGAATTGTAAGCCCCTCTACTTCTGTGATTTTAACCTTAGTTACTACAAGGTACAAGGCCCCTTTAAAATAGTTTTCTGGATTTATGTAACTAAATCTAAGACACCATTTACACTTGCAGAAGTTTTTTACGTTGGTTTTTGATTGGCTAGGATAATGTAGCATGCTGTGATATTCTCTCAAGTGAAGAAAACTGAAACCTAATGGACCCATTATAAGTTAATAAGGGAATAAATGGATCACCAAAGGTCTGTCAAATGCATTATAACTGATCATGATGGATCATAACATATCCTTCACTCCCTGAGAACACAAATAGCTGCTGGCCGAACGAGTGTTCGGCCAATTGCTATCAAAAATGTATTGCCAGCCTTACGTGTCTAGCAAGATGCGACAAATTTATCATACAGAGTGCGCCACTTTCATAAATTTTGCACTGTTTTTGCCTGTTTGATTTAATTGTATACTGTGTTTCTTTAATAAATCTCAACCAATGTATGTGTGGATTCTCTATGATTACCGGAGCTATTGAAGACGTGAATATTAGTTCTAAAAACAGTTTGCAGGTTTATTAATAAGAAATGTAGACTTTTGCTTCTTATGTTCAAAGCTCCTCATTGGCAACAGTTCCTGATGTTTCTGTGTCTCTGCCAAAAGCAAAATACCTCAGATCGTTTTTTTGCTGCATTTATTGGCCTTTACAGTTTCTTTATTTTTAATGTGGTTGTGGATACATTTTTACTTACTGAGAATAGTAATAGTGTTCACATTTATAAGGCTAGTCTAGTAGCAGTCATCAAAACCTTTCTTTGTGTGGATCATCTGTGGACTTTTATAGAAAACTTTTGTATGTGCAGTAAAATGGGACCATAGAAACTATGAAAAATAGACAGTGTATAAACCATGCTCGGTTCCAGGCAGCACTCTGGTTGGTAATCATGGATGCAGCATTATCCTAATGTGGCATGATGGTACTTGTTTAACAAGAGTGTTGACAATCAAAGTCCATCCCAATGCAAACAAGTGAAAAATAGTTTTTTACATGAAAGATATTTATGCCGGATTGATTTGGTATGCCATAAATGTCTGATCAGTGGAGTCCAAATGTTGGGACTGACAACATTTCCAAGAATAGAATAGTTCTTTGTTCCCAGTAAAAAAAATTACCTTAACCACTTGCCGACACAGGACGAGAATTCTCGTCCCGAGCGGCGGGTACTTCGTGCATTAGGACAAGTATTCTCGTCCTGTGTGACAGCCGTGTCCGCGTACGATCAGGAGCGGGGCAACGGCTGTAATACACAGCCGCAGCTCCGGTCTAACGATGGAAAGAAGAGAAACTTCTCTCCGTCGTTAAACCCTTGAATGCCGTGATCAAAGCTGATCGCGGCATTGAAAGTAAATAAGAGAAGGGGGGACTACCTTTGATCGCATCACAGAAAATCCCTGTGACGCGATCAAAGAACATAACTTGCATGGTCAGACAGCCCAGGGTCCATTGAAGGAGCCTAGGAACATATTTCTTGTTATTAGGGCATACTGAGGTATGTCCTAACAACTGCCTGTGTACAATCAGTGCACAGGCTAATGTACTGGCATATAGATATATGCCAATACATTACAGTTAAAAAATAAAAAAGTCAAAATGAAAAATCCCTCTATGGGATTAAAAAAAAGAGTTAAATTAATAAAAAAAAAAAAATGAATGTCAAATAAAAAAAATTGTTAAAAAAATGCACAGAAATACACTTTATTTTTACAATAAATAAACTTTTTCAAATATAAGTCCCAAAATTTGAAATAATATATACATATTTGGTATCACCACGACTGTAACAACCTGTAGAACAAATCTATAACATTATTTATGATGATCGGTGTATGGTGTAAAAAAATAAAAATAATAAAACTGCAGCAGAACTGCTTTTTTTCTGCATTTTTGCCAAAATAAAAATGTATATAAATTAAACGATAATGTATTTGTACCAAAAAATGGCACCTACATAGAGTACACCAGTATAATGACTGGTGATCGCCAGCTTGTTGTTTTAGTTTGATTTACCTTTAACAGCATTGAACATGAAGCCATGTTACAGTCTCATCCTGTTTCAGCCACTTCATCTTCTCACCTGCTGTAGGTAGATGCGACTCAATGCTTTGACCAGGACAGAATGTGATGACCCTGTAGTATACTCTACAAGTTCTGCTGTAAAAGAGTTGCATGAGATTAAAAAAAACATGGCTTTCTTCCAGTGACAGGGCCATACTTGTCCACAGGCTGCGTCTGGTAGTGCATCAAGTGAATAGGGCTGGACTGCAATACCAGATGCAGTCCAGGGACAAGAGTGGTGCTGTTTCTAGAAGTAAATAGCCATTCCTTATCTCATGCAACCCTTTGGAACAAAGTTTTGTTCCTCACATTATATTAGCTTTAATTATTCTTTATATATATTTTACATATGCAAGTCCAATATATTTTTTGCTTGAATGGTACAAAGAAAATCCGACTCCCTCTTTCCTGCTCTCTCCTCTTCCAGGGTCAGTAAAACCTAACAACCCAAAAACAGCAAATTAAATCACCAGACAAAGACGACTCTTGAAGTCTTCTCCTACAGAGAGACAAGTCAACCATTCCTAAGCAACCCTATCTGAAAATATCACCGCTGTTCATACCTTTACTCTTGTAGTTCTGTTTATAAAACACAATTACTGAATGACTGAAGCCTGATCACACATACAACAGTATCCCATTATGCCACTGGTCCCCACAACAGTGTGACACATCGACTCTCTAATTAGATATTCTTTATACATCAATACAATTTGTTATCACGCAAGATAGAATTGCTGCAGGATACAATTGGTATTGTGGCATTTTTATGATACAGATATTTATGACCATGGTGCAATGTGAAATGTTTCAAATTCTGAGCACATTTCTAATTTAGAGCTTAATCCATATGTATTTTGTGTAATCTTTCTCATTTTTGCCATTTTCGCTATAGACTTCTCCCGTATTCATTGAGAAAGCACTTGCACATTTTAGTATTAGTTGATTTGCGATTTATGGACCCTATTATTTGTGTGTGTATGTGTATGTATATATATATATATATATATATATATATATATATATATATATATATATATATATATATATATATATATTTTAGAGGGAAATTCTTGCAGCACTCCCAGAGTAAGTGAATAATCAAATATTTTTTTTTCAGTTTACATGGTGCGACGTTTCAATCCCACACTGAGATTTTTTTTTAAGCAGTGTGATATATGACTCATGCTGGTATATAAACCATGTGAATGATTAGCATAATTACAGACACTTCAGTATGAATATTGTACATAAATGCAAAACTGTATATAGCATATAAAAAAAGTGACCAAAACATGATGGCATCATATATTACATTATCATAAATCAAATAGATATATTGTGTTTAAAAAGATATAAACAGTACAAAGTGCTCAATGCATCAATCAGGTGTTGAGGGGGCGGGATTACTCAGACCACTCACCAATCGAGGAGCTTTATTCTGAATATGTAAAAGATTCCACAATGAAGCATCAGGTCTCTTATCTAGGAGGAGGCGTGTCCAGAGCCACTTGCATCATAATGAAGCAGTAGATATTCATGAATATGTCATGTGGAGCGCTCCAGCAGGATCCACCGGTTATTCATTATATTTATCGATCGAGGAACCAAATGGTTAAATTTAATTAAATATAGAACAAATGGATTTCCGCTCATCTATCTGATAAAGTGAAATAGAGGTGGGTATGGGCGCCTCAATGGCGATAGAAGTTATAAATTGCCCAAGATAAGCAGATTGATTTATGTTTATTTTTCCTTTTTTCCTCTCGCACCCAACTGGGGGACGGGAATGGGTTTGCTCATATTTTGTTTGAATTTATAAAGATGTGTTATAATTGTTTTTTCTAAAAATAATAACATTTAATATGTAAAAAAAATATATATAGATATTATATAGGTCCCTCTTGTGCTGCCAAATTAGTGCTGAATAGTCTAGGTGGGGCCTCCATTGCTCGGACTTGTCATTCCAGCACATCTCACAGATGAGATCTGGGGAATTCAGAAGCCAAGTCAACACCTTGAACTGTTTGTCATGTTCCTCAAACCATTCGTGAACAATTTTTGCAGTGTGGCAAAGCACATTATCCTGATGAAAGATGCCACTGCCATTAGGGAATACTGTATGCAATGAAGGGTGTACTTGGTCTGCGAAATGTTTAGCTCGGTAGTCAAAGTAACATCCACATGAATGCCAGAACCCAAGGTTTTACAGCATAACATTGCCCAGAGCATTACTCTGCCTCTGTAGGCATGCCTTCTTCCCATAGTGCATCATGTTGCCATCGCACCTGCCTGTCCATATGATGTAAAAGAAAACGTGATTCTTCAGACCAGGCTACCCTCTGACATTGCTCCATGGTTCAGATCTGATGCTTATTTGCCCATTGTAGGTGCTTTTGGCAGTGGACAAGAGTTAGCATGGACACTCTAACTGATTTGTGGCTACGCATCCCCAAACGTAGCAAGCTGCAATGCACTGTGTCATCTGACAGCTTTGTATCATAGTTAGCATTAACTGTTTCAGCAATTTGTTCTACAATAGCTCTTCTGGAGGATTGGACCCGAGCCTTGGGCACCCATGACCCTCTCGCCGATTCACCGGGAACACCCCACAAGACCCAGCAGTTTGGAAATGCCTGAATCATCAATCAATCAATCAATCAATCAATCAATCAATCAATCAATCAATCAATGTTTTTCACTTCACCTGTCAGTGGTTTTAATGTTATGACTATGTGGTGTAGACCGTTTTCAGTGGAAATAATAAATGTTCATTTATAATATTCAGCTAGTGTTCTGTAACAGTAAGTAGTTGCCTGACAGCTACTATTGACAGTTATTATCTGTCACCCATTCAACCAAAAAGACACACATCTCTCTCAGGTTCCCTTGGCAGTAAACCACAGTGCCACTGTCTGAAACATATTATGGTATAAATGACCAAATATTTATTTGTGGATTAAGGTACTATTACACGGCACGACAAGACAGCTTGTTGATCGGCACTCATTTGCTCCTTTCACACAGAGCAATGATTGGATAAGTATAGCAAGTAGCGCTCGTTAATACGATCGCTCGTCCTTATACATTTTCATCATGTCAGCACAGGGAGATGTGCTTCTGACAACAATTATTTTTAACTCTCCATAAAAGAACAGATCTGCCGATTTGTTGCCCTTATTACATAGACCAATGACCTGGAACGAGCATTTATATGAACGCTCGTTTGCCCGATCATTGGGCCATGTAATAGGGCCTTTAGAAATGCGTCAGACTAACCACAGTATCACAAGGTTATAAGCTTCTTTTGTACACATTAAAAGACTAGGAATGCTGGAAACTGTAGTATAATGAATGCATCAGATAGCGGAGGTTCAATATTTGTAGGTTCAATTCCTTCAAACTGGCTCCCTATAAGCCAGTTCAAGAAAAGACTTTCAAAATGGATGATTTGGAAAGTAAATTGGAATAAATCTTCACAGCCGATAGCCTTTTTATTGTGCTTGACTTTTTTTTATTGATTCTCCTTATAGATGTAAGTCACATTGAGCACTGTAATCTTTTTGAACACCTATTGATCGCTGAGTGTAAGACTATAGAATCTCAGCCCTTGCAATCATTAACTATGCACAAGGATGTGTTCATTCTTGCTGATATCCAGATGTACTCTTACATACATGCAGAATGGTAGCATCGACAACTATCCTTGTGAGCAGTAATTTATGGGTCCAGAGATGGATTTCCAACATTCAAGCTATTAACTATTCAATATTATTCACACAGAGACAAGCAACATTTAGATTAACCCATTATACCTAATATTGGCATCATTTTATTTTGCATGTCAGCCATCAAAGCCTACTAAATAGCGCATTGTGAGTATGCCATAATAAAATGATAGGATTTTTCATTTTTTTTATTATGTACATTTATTCATAGATATTTATTGTATCCATGCATAAATAACTTTTAAGGTAAATCTCTCATTTCGGCTAGGGCTATACAACGACTGGCACTATCATGACTGTTTGGATGGTTAGAAGGTTACCCTTGTTTACCATAGGGAAACTTTAAATTCATGTTGTGCTCAGTCTGCAGGATTTTCTGCTTGCTCCTCTAGTTTGCAACACAGGTGTTAGTTTCCTCCTGATCCCTTCCATTTTATGTGGCAGGTGACTAATGGGTTTTAGTCATAAAGTGTACTTAGACACTGATGGTGAGTAGTGGGGGAGGGCTCCTGCTGCAGCCAGTTGCCTAACAGAGACAGATTTGCGAGAAATGTAAGTGTTACGTTTATCTCTCCCAGTTTTGATTTCAGTATGAGACATTGTAGGATCAAATGAGATAAGGCTATAAAGAAAGGAATTGCTGGGATGTGTGTGTGTGTGTGTGTGTGTGCGTGCGTGCGTGCGTGCGCGTGCGTGCGTGCGTGTGTGTGTGTGTTTTTTATATGCTTAGTTTTCCTATGAATAATAAAAGATTCCTTTATCATAGCCAATAACATTTGTGTGAGCTTGATGTATTAAAACAGAATGAAATTTCATATTGAAACTAATTTACTGTGTATATTTTGCCGACGATCAACCTTAATATTTTTGTAACTGCATCTTTGTAACATTACAAGCTCTATTAAGTCAATTAGTACACTGGGTACATTATACTGCTCGTATTAATTCTGTAATATTTCCCAGAAGATACAGCACAATGCCTCCGTACTGAGAACATCATTCTAACAATTCCTAACATTCTCACATAGATGTCTGCTTTGCAATAGGTTCTGAATAGAATGATGTAATTCTGTAATAGTACAGGTGACACCAGGCAGTCATTCATAAGAGGTTTATATGTATGTCTCCAACAAGCTGACGTTATTGCACGAAAACGATGCTTTATCAGAAAACAATATAAAATGTAAGCAATGGTTTACTAGCATCTACTTACTAAAAATTCACCAGTAATTATAATTTCTTCATTTTAATTGTTTCTGGGATGGCTTGTGGCAATCAGTATGGTACAAGTAAATAAGTACATGTTCTGTATAGATTAACGGTAGCCCCTCAGAATAATTTCTACTAATGGGCCTGATGTACCCCAGTCTGACCTTGAAAGACTTGACACAGGTGGACAAGGACTTATATTTTATATCGTCTTTATTTAAGAAACCTTACGAATATTACTGTAGGTGAATAATGGCCAATTGTTCCTGAGACTGGAAAAACATCTAGAACATGAGCTGTAATTCTCTTTTCAGTGCAGGTGATCATTACGTGTAGCTTTCCCAACCACTCTTGGTAATGGTCTCAGTCATCCTAATTAATTCTAGTCTTGAAGTCTTATTATGGTGTTTAGATTCCTGCGAAATATCACAATATATATCAGGTAATTGACCCTGTATGTGTGGTTGACAGTGACAACAATCCCAATCCTCAGTATTATTAAAATAATATCAACCATGGTAGAAAATGTGTTTGGTGATACTGTTTTCTTTGAATGACCAAACTGAATAATATTC
Source organism: Rhinoderma darwinii (assembly GCF_050947455.1). Taxonomy (NCBI): domain Eukaryota; kingdom Metazoa; phylum Chordata; class Amphibia; order Anura; family Rhinodermatidae; genus Rhinoderma; species Rhinoderma darwinii. The sequence continues at coordinate 46,132,699 of NC_134697.1, read as the reverse complement.
TCATTACTCCATCCTTAATACATTGTAATTATTTTATATTATTAATTTTAATTGAATTGTGTGGGAGACATTTACTTATGAGATTGGATTGTGTGTATGGTAATTGTTCTATTCTTTTTTGCATTGTCTTTTAGGAACGCCTGGAGTAATGTATATTTCACTTTTGATGCAATCCAATTAATTTTGCCATTATACATGGCTCGAATGAGAAATATGATTTTGTATAATGTCCAATTATAGATGTAGCTGGGCTGAGCTTGTCATTTGGCACTACTCATCAAGATTTAGTTTAGTTAGATTAATTAATTATAGAATAAGGGAAGTTGAACAATAACACATCATCTTATAAAATGTGTAGAAATCTTTCTTTAACCCCTTCCCGACATTTGACGTATGGCTACGTCGTAGCCGGGTAGGGGAAGTATGGAACGGGCTCACGGAGTGAACCCGCTCCATACAATGCGGGTGTCGGCTGTATGTTACAGCCGACACTTCACAGTAACGAGCGGGATTGCTCTCGAGCGTGATCCCGCTCGTTTAGCCCGTTACATGCCGTGGTCAATAGCGACCGCAGCATTTAACTTGTTAGAAAGAGGGGTGACCCCCTCTAGCAGCTCATCGCGCCCCCCGCAATGCAATCGCAGGGTGTTTATGGTTGCTATGGCTGCCTAATGAAGGCCCCCAGGTCCACCATCTTTGTGCTCCTACTAAGCCCTGCCTCCAGGGTTAATAGAAGCCTGTCAGAAAGACGATATATGTGCAAGCGATCCAATGACCGCTGGTTGAATTCCCATTGGGGGACTAATAAAAAAAAGTAAAAATTTGTAAAATAAAGTGCTTTTTTTGTGTAAAAAAAAAATAAAAAAATTCAAAGTTAAAAAAAAACCTTTTACCATTTCCCCCGTAGAGCATAGTAAATAAATAAACATAATTGATATCGCCGCAACCGTAAAAGTCTGAACTATTACATACTACATATATCATTATTTAACCCACACGGAGAACGCCGTAAAAAAAATAAATTGTAAACGCCAGAATCGCTATTTTTTGGTCACCTGATCTCCCATAAAAAAATGGAATAAAAAGTGATCAAAATGTCGCATGTACCCCAAAATGGTATCATTGACAACTACAGCTTGTCCCGCAAACAATAAGCCCTCATACCACTTAATCAACGAAAAAATAAAAAAGTTATGGCTCTCAGAATTTGGCGACACAAAATAAATTTCGTTTTTACGCTTAGTTTTCTACTTGTAAAAGTAGTAAAATATAGAAAAACTATATATATTTGGTATCGCCATAATCGTATTGACCTGCAAAATAAAGTTATCATGTTGTTTTAATTGCACAGTGAATTCCGTAAAAACTAACCGCAAAAAAGAATGTCGGAATTGCTGTTTTTTTCATGTTCTACCCCACAAATATTTATTTTCCCATTTCCTAGTACATTATATGGCACAATAAATGGCACTACAGAAAACTACAACTTGTCTCGCAAAAATCAAGCCCTCATAGGACTTTATCGACGGAAAAATAAAAAAGTTATGGCTTTTGGAATGCGGGGAGGAAAAAACTAAAATTTAAATCTGAAAGTTGTTTATGACGGGAAGGTGTTAAATATAGAAACTGAATTTTCAATATAAAAAGCTACTTCATTATTTTAACCTCTTAACAACCGCACGCTGAGTTAACAAACTTTAGTTTAGAATAACTGAAAATCGGGAAAATCACCCCGACTACAGTCACAATTGTCACTGCTGGGGCTGTGCTGAGTTAGGTTAGACCCAGTAGTAACCTCCTGCTAATGGTGGTGTGGCAAACATGAGGCTCGGGATCTCCTGGATCAATACAGTCAACCGCATCTCCATTGATCATTGGTTGACATTTATCATCGACGTAAATCCAATGAGAAATATGGTATTCTAGCCGACCCACATATTTGTGAAACTTCTACACCACATTGGGCTTAGGGCTTTAGAGTCACAATTAGTGTGACTCATTTATCAAAGATTTGTTTTTAAGACAAGTCCAAATTCAGTATCAGGATTTGCTCCCCGTTTATGAAGGTGTTGCACGCTGTACTAAGGGAGAGACAATCATAGGAACAGTGTACTGGTATTGATACATCTCTCCCATTGAGTGCAGTCTCTGAAAGCTGGGCTTCCGACGTTAGCCTGCCCAATCACTCTTTTGGCGAGCTAAATAGACTATTCATCTCTGCTATAGTAAAACCTGTCTTATTTGTATTTTGTTTTACTATTTTCTGCTTAATATGCAATACACGTTGAACTAAATCTAGAAAAAAAAATCTTAATTTAATTTTAATAATGCATTGGCTGCAAAAGTTATATGCACATATTGCCAGGGCTAGGGCTTAGTAATTTATTAGAGAGCAAGGAGCATTACACTTTACTGTAACTTCTTCTGGGGGAGATGGGTTGACATGTCATTTATTTGGAACACATGAAGGTTGCATTTTTAATTTTTATGCTATGAATTATGTGCATGTGTCCCCTTATGTTTGACATTTTATTGTAAATGGTAAAAGACCCATGAAGCATGTAATTTTCAGGGTGTCGAGTTTGTGATGACTACTTACTATGTGTGTTCTTTACAACTCCTTAAGGAAATGCCAGAAAGACAGAAAATGTAAAATCCTAAATACTTAATTCATACTTTTTTTTTCCAGTAAAACTTTCTGTACATTAGATATGACATTATATAATATTAGATATATAGAGTATATTTGTGCAGGATTTCACAAATGTAAATTATCTTATATGCATTTTTCCAGTTCTTCAAACATATTGCCCTATAAACATGTGCTGAATTTAGAAGGGAATGTCTCATGAATTTCATTTTAGTTTCATTAATTAGATGTATGTAGAAGAGAGAGAATGTGTTTATTATTTTTTAAATGTTCAGCAATTTATTTTTTATCTTTTAAAACGTTCCCTTGGGGTAGTCCTATTGCAGGCACACACTTCCTTCCTGTATTGTATGCATATACAGTGCGGCAAGGTGTGTGCACTTCATAACAGTTAGGACAGGTTCAGACATGGCGGAATTGCTGTGGAATTCTGCTGTGGACAGTCTGCAGTGGAATTCTCCAGCGGCCGTTTTTTACATTTGTTTCGATACATTTTTAGGCAAGTTAGTTCCGACGTTGCGTAAAACTCCACTGCGGACCATAGGCTGCGGTGCGGAATTTTCCCTCCACAGCATGCACTGACTGTTGCGGAGAAGAAGCGTAATTTCACTGCGTATTTCAGCCTTTGCAATGCAAAAACTGAAATCTGTGGAAAGTCCGCTGTGTTTTCTGCAATGTCTGAATTACCTCTCAAATATGCAAATGTTGGTGTAGAGTCATTGCGTAATTGCCCCAAATCTGCACCAACATTTGCAGCGGAAAAGCTCTGCCACGTCTGAACGTGCCCTTATAGTGATAGACTAGGTCTTAAATAACACACACGGGGAGTGCCACATTGCATATATATATATATATATATATATATATATATATATATATATATATATATATATATATATTCACATTTAAAACAAAAAGATTGTTATTGACATACAGTAAAAAAGTTTTTATTAACCTTACTAAGGACAAACTGTTGTGGATTAAAAACTAAATCCATGGACTGCCTTTACCATTTATGAGTATTGTGTTCTCAGTCAGTATTAGTGGACAAATTTGTAGAGGGAAAAAAGTAATTAATTGTATTTCCCTATGAATAAGGGGACTAGAATATTATTCCAACAGACACAAATTAATGGAAGTTCCCTCCTTAAGGTATATGGGGTGACGATTTAATGCATATTCTATTTCCTTTGTTTATTTTACAAATTAATTTATTTGTTTTGCAAACCCATATATTAGAGATATTGGTATCCTCTATGTGCACTGGAGGCATTCCTCCTAATATGAGTCTCATTGTCTGCTCAGAACTGAAAAGGATAGAGGCATTCCTCCTATTTCTTTAAATACATTGGAGGCATTCCTCTTAATCTGCATCTTGTTGCCTTTTGTGGATAGACTTCATAACAGCTGTAATGAATGAGACTTAACCCCTTAACGCACCATGACGTAACTGTACGTCATGGTGAGCAGTAAGTTCGCGCACCTTGACGTACAGTTACGTCATTGCTTTGACAGTTAACCGCCGCGCGGCGCTACACCGCAGCGGCGGTTAACTGTGCAGGGTGTCAGCCCTGCTCTCCCCGTTGCCGATCAGCGGCCTGTCGCCGCTGATATCGGCAGTTAACCCCTTAATTGCGGCGCTCGATTTTGAACGCCACAATTAAGGTCTTTAGTGCCGATCGGCAGCCCCCATGTGAAATCACGGGGGCTGGCGATGGTACCCATGGCAACCGGACGCCAGACAATGGCTTCCGGGTTGCCATGTACAGAAGCCTATGAGGACCACCCCGAGGGTGGTCGTCGTAGGCTTCCTGTCAGTGTGACTGTCACGTCACAATGACAGTTGGAATGCATTACACAACGTGTGTAGTGTAATGTATTCCAGCAGCGATCAGAGCTGCAAGACTAAGTGTCCCCTAGTGGGACAAGTGAAAAAAGTAAAAAAAAGAATAAAAATGTTTTAAAAAAAGTGTAAAAATAAAAGTTAGAAGTGATATAAACAAGAACTGCTTTTTTTCCTATAATAAGTCTTTCATTATAGGAAAAAAAATGAGCACGTAAAAAAAAAGTACACATATTTGGTATCACCGCGTTCGTAACGACCCCAACTATAAAACTATAATATTATTTTTCCCGCACAGTGAACGCCGCAAAAAAAATAAACGAAAAACAATGCCAGAATCACTATTTTTTGGTCACCACCCCTCACAAAATATGTAATAAAAAGTGATCAAAAAGTCGCATGTACGCGAAAATTGTACCGATACAAACTACAACCCGTCCCGCAAAAAACAAGCCCTTACACAGCTTTTTTGACTGAAAAATAAAAAAGTTATGGCTCTCAGAATATGGTGACACAGAAAAGACATTATTTTCTAAATAAGTTATTTTATTGCGCAAACGCTGCAAAACATAAAAAAACGTATATACAAATGGTATCGCCGTATTCGTACCGACCCGCAGAATAAAGTATAATAGTCATTTATAGCCCAGGGTAAACGCTGTCAAAAATAAATAAAAATCATTGTCAGAATTGATGGTTTTTGGTCACCTTGCTTGCCGAAAAATTGAATAAAAAGTGATCAACAAAATCGCATGTACCCCAAAATGGTACCAATGAAAATTACAGATTTTCCCGCAACAAATAAGCCCTCACACGGCTCCGGTGGTGAAAAAATAAAAAAAGTTCCGGCTCCCAGATTATGGCGATGCAAAATGTGCAGAGTGTTCCAAAAGTGGATAAGATCGGGCACCATTTATCAGTGCGACACCGGCCACATATCTGTGGATTATTATTTATTTACCCCATTATTATACCCTCTTATTATGCCCCTGATGTACTCTGCCCAGCCTACATGTGCCCCAACATTATAAACTGAAATACCAGCAAAACGCCAGAGCTACTACCAAGCAAAATATGCGCTCCAAAAGCCAAATGGCGTCCCTCCCTTCTGAGCCCTACAGCGTGCCCAAACAGCCGTTTATGTCCACCGATATGGCATCGTACCAAAAAATGGTACCAATAAAAACGACAACTCGTCCCGCAAAAAATAAGCCCCCACACCGCTCTATTGACAGAAAAATAAAAAAGTAGTGGCTCTTGGAAAGCGGAGAGGAAAAACGAAAAAGCAAAACATGAATCAGTTCGTAAAGGGTTAATTACTTTCTAATGAAAAAACATTTATGACCACATGTGGGGTATTGCCGTACTCGGGAGAAATTGCTTTACAAACGTTGGGGTGCATTTTCTCGTTTATCCTTTGTGAAATTGAAAAAATGCAACATTTTAGTAATAAAATAATGTTGATATTAATTTTCACGGCCTAATTCTAATAAATTCTGCAAAAGACGTGTGGGGCCTAAATGCTCACTATACCCCTAGATAGATTCCTTAAGTGGTGTAGTTTCCCAAATGGGGTTACTTTTGGGGGGCTTCCACTGTTTCAGTCTCTCAGGGGCAAATTCGACATGACACCCAAAAACATTCCAGCTAAATTTGAGCTCCAAAAGCCAAATAGCGCTCCTTCCCTTCTAAGCCCCGGTGTGGGTCCAAACAGTAGTTTATTACCACATATGGGGTATTTACGTAATCAGGAGAAATTGTTTTACAAATGTTGGGGCGCTTTTTCTCCTTTATTCCTTGTAAAAATTAAAAATGGCTACCTTTTTTCAGAAAAAAAGTAGATTTTCATCTTCACATACTAATTCAAATAAATTTAGCAAAAAAACTGTGGGTTCAAAATGCTAACTATACCCATAGATAAATTCCTTGAGGGGTATCGTTTCCAAAATGGGGTCACTATTGGGGGGTTTCCACGGTTTTCTTCCCTTCAGTGCATTGCAAACGCGACACGGCACTGAAAACTATTCCAGCAAAATCAGAAATCCAAAATCCAAATGGTGCTCCTTCTCTTCTGAGGCCTGCTGTGGGTCCAAACAGCAATTTATTACCACATATGGGGTATTGCTATAATCGGAAGACATTGCTTTACATATGTTGGGGTGTTTTTTCTACTTTATTCCTTGTAAAAATTTAAAATTTCCTAATTTTTTCACAAAAAAAGTAGATTTTCACCTTCACATACTAATTCAAATAAATTTAGCAAAAAAACTGTGGGTTCAAAATGCTAACTATACCCATAGATAAATTCCTTGAGGGGTATAGTTTCCAAAATGGGGTCACTTTTGGGGTGTTTCCACTGTTTTGGCAGCACAAGGCCTCCTCACACCTGACATGGTACCTAAAATATATTCTAATAAAATAGAGGCCCAAAATCCACTAGGTGCTCCTTTGCTTCGGAGGCCTGTGTTTCAGTCCATGACCGCGCTAGGGCCACATGTGGGGTATTTCTAAAAACTGCAGAATCTGGGCAATAAATCTTGAGTTGCATTTCTTGGGTAAAACCTTCTGTGGTACAGAAAAAATGTATTACAAATGAATTTTTGAAGAAAAAAAATGAAATTTGTAAATTTCACCTCTACTTTGCTTTAATTCCTGTGAAACGCCTAAAGGGCTAAAATACTTTGTGAATGCTGTTTTGAATACTTTGATGGGTGCAGTTTTCAAAATGGGGTGATTTATGGTGACTTTCTAATATATAAGGCCCTCAAAGCCATTTCAGAACTGAACTGGTCCCTGAAAAAATAGCCTTTTGAAATTTTCTTGAAAATATGAGAAATTGCTGCTAAAGTTCTAAGCCTTGTAACGTCCTAGAAAAATAAAAGAATGTTCAAAAAACGACGCAAACATAAAGTAGACATATGGGAAATATAAACTAGTATGTATTTTGTGTGGTATTACTATCTGTTTTACAAGTAAATACATTAAAATTTAGAAAAATGCTAATTTTTGCTAATTTTCTCTAAATCTTGGCGTTTCTTACAAATAAATATTGAATTTAATGACAAAATTTTTTCAGTATCATAAAGTACAACATGTCACGAGAAAACAATCCCAGAATCGCTTGGATAGGTAAAAGCATTCTGGAGTTATTACCACATAAAGTGACACATGTCAGATTGGCAAAAATGGGGCTGGTCCTGAAGGCCAAAACAGGCTTAGTCACTAAGGGGTTAATGAAAGTAAAAGTGTCCATTAACTAATACAATCTGCAGGAAGTGATGGTTTAGAGCCTCTCTTCCTGAGACGTGGGAATGACAGTACAGATGCTTACAAAACTTTATCTGTGTATATAGTGTATGCTATCTGACCTTATCTAGGCCACAGGCAGTACAAATGAGCTGTCATTTATAATTAAGTCCCCCAACCTCTAATGATAATGAGATGACTTTGCTAAACCTATCCCAGTCTGTACAGCAAAGTTGACAATTGATTTGCAGAAAATAGAAAATGTCAGCATATTGTGTGTTCTCCGGTAGTGGAAAAATCTGATTGTTTCATGATTTTTTAAATGCATAATCACAAAAATAATTAAAAAACATAAAAATTGTTAAAAACAGGATTTTTAAATAAAATTATTATTTTTTTTAAATATAATATATTATTTTCGGATGATACATTTATTTAAAATTTTTAATGTATACAAGCACCTATATTATATTCTAGTTGTATTCATGGAATCCTTACATACAATTTGCAGCAATATAGATAAAGGTCTGTTCGAGATTCAGTTTCCCTGCATCACCTTGTAAATTTGTCATCAACCAGTAATTGGACTACAGACTAAAGACATGGCAGGGAAGTGGGGAAATTAAATTTCTAAAGCTGCTACTGTATTACTGGAACACTACCACTGCTGAATTGAACAATACAGATAATAAGACTAAAAAGGACCATATGATGCTATAATAGAGATTATTATAGAAAACTGAGGTTTCCCTTTAAACTGTGACATAATAATTAAATTGAATTTGACAGCTGAAACGAAATAAATCTTATATGCCATTAAATGAATGCCACTAGCAAAGGATGTTTTCATCCCTGTTATATATAAAAAATTAAATATCAAGATAAAAATACTGAGTGCAGGTTAAGTGGGTTTGCATAAATTTAACGTAATAGAGGTCAGTGAACTAATAATGTAAAGGAATATGTATGATCTATTCACTTCTACGTATTCACCTTACTGAGGCACACAGAGCTCCATACACACATATAAATATATGTATATACAGTATGTTGTGTTTGCATGTGTATCATCAAAATATGCCGATACTGCAATAGTCAGTGGAAACCATAATTTGTCGTTCCTCATTAATTTACTTATAATGCAGCAAATACATTTAGAGACATTGTAAGATACACAATTGCTAACGTAAAATGTATTGGTGGCTGTTACTTTGCGAGAGTTTTCTAGGTTAAGAGATATTTAACTTGTGCCAGACATTAAAGGCTAAAGGCTGTGTTGTCTGCAGATAAAGCAGTGAATCTGAAGTTAATCGCAAGTTTAGGATTAGTTTTTCTATTATAATCTATTTCGAAGCCAAAAAACCTTAAATGGATATTTCCAACCGAGATTAGATTCTGCTTGTAAATACACTGTTCAATGCCAACTGGCAAACAAGTCAGTGTGATGATATAATCTAGGGCCAGGACCATTTGATGTGTGCCATTAAAGTTGTAATTGTAGAATTTTACTTTGGTACTCCCCTGGTAACTGTACAGTATTCCTAATGTTCTGGCTGGATCTTAATGTAGTGTAATAATCTAGATCTGGACCGGGGTTAGACTAAATGGAACAGCATGCATTATGTTAATAACCTTTACTGTTTTTAATGTGCTAAACCATACGTATTAGGGAAGATTAAGAATGGCAACATGTTCTATGTTTTAATATCTCTGGGTATCATTAGAAGCCCCTAGTTGGTAATCTGATTTTATAATAGATTAGACTTATCTGCATTTGACTTCTACTATTTACTTAATATAGTTTTCTTTTTTTATATGGTAAGCAATGCGGAATGAGTTTATATGGTAAGAAAATATAAATTAGTGCTCAATTATTGCTAAACTAAATTAAATCGAAAGAATTAAATCTATACATGATCTGGGATGATCAGGCTCAGAAAAAAATGTTCAGTAAAATTTTTTATTTATTGATCTCATTCCCTGCTCTTTCAATTCTTAGGAGTCCAGGGGCGGTCCTATGGAATGATTGACATCCTTCCTTGTATTAGTGTGCATGCACAGATAGCTGCCACTCACTGAGTAGGACTGCCCACTAGACTCCTAAGCCCAGAATGAGCAGAGTTTTACATAAATAAATGACAAGTTATACTGAATCTTTTTCAACAAAACTATATATCAATCTGCTGAACTCTTCCTGTTCTAAACCTAGTTGCCTGCAGGTTGGACTACATTTTTTTCTCACTCCCCTTGTAGCCCCTCTGTTGGTCAGCTTATTACTGGGGTCTGATTGCTGAAACCCCTGACATTTAGCTAGCATTGCTGAGGAATATGCCGGCGTCTTGACATATCCCATGCGGCACCATTCTAGGGGATATGTATACGTACACGGCAGTAGTTCAAATGAGCTCTTTGAAGTGGCTCTCCACCTTGGCTCGTAAAGTCCTTCTTTGACACTCATATATCCTAATACGGGAGGCCATAAGTAGTCTTTAGGGTCTATATCCACTCAAATCCGAAAATTTGTGAGTAGCTGCAGTTAAGGGGATTGTCAAAAATGTGGAAAACGGACAATGCAGCCATGTGTCATTAAATCGCTACTGATGCAATGTTACTGAGACCTAGTGAGTACATAGTACCGCTGAAAAAGGCAATACTTACTGATTCACAGGCAGGATAAAATACCAGTCCTTACTAGTGAGAACGTAGGACTGACAAGGACCATGAATGAGTGGCGTGGTTGCCAGGAAGAGAATTTTAACGGTAAATGTATGATTTTTCTTGTTTTTACCAGGTTTCTGGCACTTGGGGAAAATGTCTGAAATTTAGATAACCAGTTAGTACAGTGTTGAAATTGAAGTTTTACGTTCTGAACTATTAAGTCTTTCAGTTAGTCCTCAAATAACAACATATCTCCACTTTTGCACAATAATTGCTCAATTTAATATCAGTTTACATAAAGTAGTGAAGCAGTTTCCTTTTCTCTTTGAAGAATTAGATTGTCGAACTTGAGCCAGATAAGATGGACATCAAGTACCCTTGTGCTAGCGCTAGATGGTAGTTTCATCTTGGTTTGGAGCTTTCTTGTTCTTTTTCTTTTGGTTTGATCTGTATGAGCTAAATATAAGTGTTCAGATCTCAAAGGAGACTTAGCATATGTCAAACTATTTTGAAGTGTGAGATTTTCCTCTTCACAAATATTTACAGAGAATGAGTAAAGGGAAGTATGTATTCATGTCTCTTGGTACATGATCGTAGCCTTAAAAACAGTAAAGGGAATTGACAAGACGGTAATGTTCTTTAACATAGATTTGCACCTTCACGTCCACAGTAACTGTGAATCAGCCGTGAACCTTTCTGATCTCTGTCTGTTATAGCAGATGGCTTCGTTTACAGGAGGAAAACAGCGCAATTGTTCACTTAGAGACTTTTGATGTTGGTTTTGTTCTTTTCTTTTTTATTTTCAAGCAGAATGTAAATTTAGTCTCAGTGCAGTAATACACTCTTGTCTAAAGTACCTCCAATATTTAGATCAGCTGTGTCTTACATCTCCAAAGGAAACCTGTGGAAACACATCTGTTGAGATTCATTAAAGACATATGGCTACACAGGGATACTAAGGAATAAAAATGATCAGTCATGGCTAAACAGTTTTACTTTTGAGAGCCCCAGATTTCACGCTTGATAATGGCCCTGGTTCAGATAAACAAAATCTTTGGACCAGTACCCTCAGTCCTGTAAGGTGTTGGGCCTTTGCTGTAATGTGTAATAGTCTCAAGAAGTACAGGATAACACACCAACTTATAGGACTCATCAAAGGAGCTGGTTATTTGCATAGAAGATGTATTGTTTTTTTGGTTTTTCCTCTGGAACCAGGTTGGAATAGGCTGCAGGATACTCCTGAAGTTATTGGAGAAAAGACTTCTGTATATAGTGAGGTTATTTCCTAATGCCCATTCTTCAATTAGGATCAATGTTCAATACAAATTTCAAAACACATACTATATGAGAAATGCTTTCCTAATAACAATTAAGACAGTCTGTTCCATAGACATCGCTCTATCTCCAGAAGTGATACTACTGTGGGCCACAACGCCCCACTTTATGCCCACCAAACTTGACCATGTGACCTGGTTGTTTACAGCAGAAAAACTGGTCATCCCGCTTCACTGGCTCTCTGTAGACCCCCTCCCCCCTATCGATCCGTGACTGGATAGAGAAAATTGAACAAATCCGTAGATTTTAGGACCTCTTAGCCTGGGATAATAACTCCTACTCTAGGAATCTGGCCACCTGGAGTAAATTATTGATGTAGAGCGGTGAGGCCCGTCTAGATAATTAGAGCCTCCCCCATATTGCCTTTAATAAAAATGTGTATCAGTGTGATTGGTGCAACTTTCAAAACACTTTCTATTAAAAATAATTGTAACTTTTTGATGTACAGCTGATTTGTATCCTGTTTACAAAGCAGCTGTATCTAGCGCTGAGACCTGAATCTGTCAGGTCCGCAGGAGTGAGCTGCTATCGATCACAGCTTATGTTATGTGATTGCTAACAGGTGGATCCTGCGTGTTAGAGACACGCAGGACACGCATTCACTGACTCCGTCAGTCCCGCGGTCCTGGCGGATTCTGGTTTTAGCGCTTAATATCTGTATACAGAAAACAAAGCAGCTTTATCTTAAACAGTAAAAATAATTTTTAATAAAAAGTATTTTGAAAGTAGCAACAATCACACTGATAGACATTTTTATTTTAACCTCTTAACGCCAAAGGACGGATATATCCGTCCTCTGCAGCTGCTAGTTCGCGCAGGAGGACGGATATATCCGTCCTGTGATGGCGCGGGTACTGTCACTGTACCCACGCGATCAGCGGCAGGAGCACGGCTGTTATACACAGCCTGGCTCCTGCTGCAACTGCCGGAATCGAAGCGCGCTCCAATTCCGGCAGTTTAACCCATTAAATGCCGCTGTCAATAGTGACAGCGGCATCTAATGTGTTTGACAGAGGGAGGGAGCTCCCTCTGTCACCCGATCGGCGCCCCCGCAAAGAAATCGCGAGTCGCCGTCGCGTTTCCATGGCAGCGGGGGGTCTAACAAAGACCCCCAGGTCTGCCTTCAGCATCTGCCTGTTAGGCGATGCCGGAGGCATGACCTAACAGCTTGCCTGTCAGTTTTACACTGACAGGCAATAATGCTTTGGTATACTAAGTATACCAAAGCATTATATATGCGATCGGCACATCGCATAGTGAAGTCCCCTGGTGGGACTAAAAAAAAAAATGTCAATCAGTTAAATAAAGTTGGTGAAAAAAAATAAAATAAATAATGACAGTGAAAATCAAATAAAACTACTTTTTTTGCCCAAAAAGTGGTTTTATTTAGTAAAAGTGTCAAAACAAATCACACATACACATATATGGTGTCCCCGCGATCGTAACGACTTGAACAATAAAATTAACACATTAATTAAACCACCGGATGAACGGCGTCCAAAAAAACCGCAAAAAACAACGGCAAAATTCTCTCTTTTCTCCCATTCCCCCCATAAAAAATTAAATAAAAATTAATCTATAAGTCCTATGTACCCCAAAATAGTACTAATGAAAACTACACATTGTCCCGCAAAAATCAAGCCCACGTACGACCACATCGACGGAAAAATAAAAACGTTACGGCTCTTGGAATGCGGCGATGCAAAAACAAGTAATTTTTTTCTAAAAGGCTTTTTATTGTGCAAACGTAGAAAAAACATATAAAACCTTTACATATTTGGTATCCCTGTAATCGTGCTGACCCATAGAATAAAGTGAACATGTTATTTACGCTGCATAGTAAACGGCGTAAATTTGTAACGTGAAAATAAATGCTGGAATAGCCGCTTATTTTCAATTCTCTCCTAAAATAAAGTTAATAAAAGTTAATCGATATATTATAAGCATCTAAAAATGGTGCAATTACAAAATACAACTCGTCCCGCAAAAAACAAGCCCTTATACGGCTATATAGACGGAATACAAAAACAGTTACGACTCTTGGAATGCGACCATGAAAAAACAAAAAATAATCCTTGGTCATTAACGTGCAAAATGGCCCGGTCATTAAGGGGTTAAAACACCCACAAACAATTTCAAAGCTGTATGTAGCCTTTAATACTCATGTGCTTGACATATTTTTTGTTGATTTATGTCCCACCTTCTGTTACATGTAAATATGATCTGAATGCTTGCATAGTCTGGCGTTGTTGTTTTTTTTCTGTTTTTTATACTTTCATTTTCCTTCGTTTATGTTTTATGTTATTCTCATCTATGTTTTCTGGTCTTGTATGTTATACAATTGTACTTGGACCTGCGAGCCCATTATACTGTTGTACATTAATGCCATTGCACCTTTTAAATGCCATTTAAATTGAAAAACGTAATAAACAGATTTGATTTAAAAAAAAGAAATGTTTTCCGAATGATTAAAATAACTTCATCGTATCTCGTATATTATTTTGGGATAGTGGATGCAATCACTATGATTATAAAGGCTTATTATTTGTCGTATCATAGAACATATTGATACACTGTGTCAGCTAGATGCTACATGATCTTGTAAAAGCAGAATGTACCTTTTTTTTGGCTAGCATTAGCATGACAAGTAATTCACACTGGCATGAGCTGTAGGTGTGGAATGATTATACTACCTAGGGTAGTATTGTATTTTATGCTAAGGTCATACAACCATATTCACTAAAAGCCCATCCCATGAGACTCCATGTATAATACTATATTTAGAAGATTTAGACATTTTTCACCTACCTAAAGGATAGATTATAAATGTCTGATCTATGGGGCCCCCACTGATCCCTAAAACCCACGACCACCGTGAGAGAACTTTGACTAGAGTGGCGGTCAAGCATGGACGGTGCCACTCCATTCAAAGTCTGTGGGAATGACGGAGATCATACTTGACCGCTGCTCCATTCAAGCTTCCCCTCACTGCGGGAGGTGGGGTACCCATCTATAGGATATTTATCACCTATTCTGTAGATAGGTCATAAATTGTCTATTGCCCTTCAAGGACAAGTCCAATATATCCAAAAATAGCATAAATAGAAATGACTTCATTTAATATTATCAGAAATGCTGCTTTCATAATTGAATGCGTTCCCATAAAAATTAACAGGACTGTAGATCATTTCAAATTCCCTAAGCTTGCATTGCAGGACCTTCCTTATGTGTCTAGGAACCCCTTTCTAGCGATCAGTGGTGCCCCCAGAAATCAGACAGTTTTCATCTATCCTATGGATAGGGGATAAATGTCTATCTTGGCTCAACCACTTTAATGACTGACACAAATAAGATTATAAGACATGTAACATATCTACTTACAGTAAATTTCATAAAAATTTGTAATAAAACAGATAGGCCAAATTTTGTTAGCATAACATCATTTCTAGGAAAAAAAAGCATTTTTATTATGCAGTCTGATCGAATGTTATAATATGTATTCGAGGCATCACCACTTAGATAAACTGAGGTAAAACTAAGATAAAATAAAATATCATTCATTATCTCCATTGGAAAATTGCCCGCAGCATAGAATTATTACAAAGATAACTAAAGATCTTACCAGGCATTGGAAATCATTGTTAAAGATTGGTATAATCAGCAGAGCTCTGTAAACTGCACAATGAAGTAATGTAAGAGTTAAACGTTTAATCAATTTAGTAATGCTTTTCAGGGGGCAGCAAGTACAGTTTGCAGAATTTTACCTAGGAATTGTAATTTCCAGATTGCTTATATTAAAGGAGCATTGATTGTCATTATACTATTTGTTTCAAAATTGGGAAATATATATTACCTTCCATCTAAATCTGTTAATAGAATAGGAAGGCCTACATTTTAAGTCCATGGTTGTGCTTCATTCATATCAACCCTAGGGTTCATTGGAACCTTGTATGGGTTTCCCAAGAAGTCAGCAACAGGAAGACCTGTCACTTTTACAGTAGTAATGGAATAAATTATTTCTGCTCAGAAGAACGTTCCACATTATTAAGCAGGCCACAGGTTTCAAGCAATATGGGAAAGCAATATGGGAAAGAAAAAGGATCTCTCGGCTGCCGAAAAGCGTGAAGTAGTGCAATACCTTGGACTAGGTATGAAAATATTGGATATTTCAAGAAAACTTAAGCGTGATCATCGTACTGTGAAAAGATGTGTGGCTGATTCAGAGCACAGACGGGTTCGTTCAGATAAAGGCATAATGAGGAAGGTTTCTGTCATACAAATTAATAGGATTAGGAGAGCAGCTGCTAAAATGCCATTGCAAAGCAGCAAACAGGTATTTGAAGCCGCTGGTGCCTCTGTAGTCCCGCGAACCTCAAGGTGTAGGATCCTCCAGAGGTTTGCAAGTGTGCATAAAGCTATTATTCGGCCACCCCTAAACAATGCTCACAAGCAGAAACAGTTGCAGTGGGCTCAGAAATACATGAAGACTAATTTTCAAACTGTGTTGTTTACTGATGAGTGCCGTGCAACCCTGGATGGTCCAGATGGATGGAGTAGTGGATGGTTGGTGAATGGCCACCATGTCCCAACAAGGCTGCGACTTCAGCAAGGAGGTGGCGGAGTCATGTTTTGGGCTGGAATCATGAGGATAGAGCTGGTAGTCCCCTTTACGGCCCCTGACGGTGTGAAAATGACCTCTGCAAAGTACGTAGAGTTTATGACTGATCACTTTCTTCCGTGGTACAAAAAGAAGAACCGTGCCTTCCGTAGCAAAATTATCTTCATGCATGACAATGCACCATCTCATGCTGCAAAGAATACCTCTGTGTCAATGGCTGCTATGGGCATAAAAGGAGAGAAACTCATGGTGTGGCCCCCATGTTCCCCTGACCTCAACCCTATTGAGTATCTTTGGAGCATCCTCAAGCAAAATATCTATGAGGGTGGGAGGCAGTTCACATCAAAACAGAAGCTCTGGGAGGCTATTCTGACATCCTGCAAAGATATTCAAGCAGAAACTGTCCAAATACTCACAAATTCAATGGATGCAAGAATTGTGAAGGTGATATCAAAGAAGGGGTCCTATGTTAACATGTAACTTGGCCTGCTTTTATTGAAAGAGCTTTTGATTTCTGTAAATATGACCTCCTGATGCTGCAAATTCAACAAATTACCATTTTAGTTCTCTTTACAACCTTTAAAACGTTTTGATCTCTGTTGTGCATAATAATGTGAAACAGAGCATTTTGAGTTTTTTTACTTCTAAAAAAAAAATCTGTTATCATTAGGAGATTTGTTCAATAAAATTAGCATTATACTCCAACGGTTGATGGCTTGAAGAATATACTGACTGTCATTTGCATCGACTATTTAGGAAAATCAGTGAAAAATCACATTTGCATAATAATTTGGAACGTGGTGTATATATTGTTTCAAACATAACACCAATCCCGAGTGTTTACAAAAGAAATAATCCGGTGTTAAAACTCCTCATCTTTTCTGGATTTTATTTATGTATTTACTCAATTAATAATAAATTATTTTAATCTTATACTCTCTGATATCAGCAGCTCTTTTCTGGAAATCCCCATTTTTCTATGCTTTCTTGTTGGAGTGTATTCTTGATATTAAGTGGAGGTGATCCATCACCCACCGGCCAGGGATAGCAGCAGCTGACAACTTACTGTCTGAACGCACACACTATTGTTGTACCTAGCATGTACAACCAGACAAGGAGAGCGCTTATAATCTTTAAACGCTCACGTATAAACCTGTTTGATTTATTGCAGGATGTGGCACCCTATATCCCCCTTTTTTCTCCTTTCGATACTACTAACGTGGTTAGGTTGACACCAAATATATATATATATATATATTCTTTCTTTACAAAGAAAATAACATTTGTATTATGTCGTCGTAACCTGAGACTCATAACTTCTTATTTTTATGCCTACTGAGCGGTGTGACGGCTGGTTTTCCGCTGGGTGAGCTGTAGTTTTTATTGGTATTATTTTGCAGTACATACTCTATTTTTTTGTGGAAGACGACGTGACCAACAAACAGCAATTCTGTCATTTTTTGTTTTTCATACCTTGTTCGTACTGGACATCCTCAACCCTTTTTTCACCTCCTGCAGACTGACAGTTTTACCATCATTTACGTATAAAACACCAGTTTTATTTTATTCCCTTAATTGTTTTTCCTTAATTCACAAGGCTTTTTCTGCATTGTGAAACTGAGGACTTATATTGGAAGGGAGAAAAATAGTTAAATAGAGGTACATGGATCATTTGTTTGCATCTAGAAATGAATGTGATGCTTCATCTACTGCTCACAGAGGCTGCGTTCAGCTGGAAATCACTATGACTGAGACCAGATACTGTTTTACAATGTCATAAGCCAAGGCAGAGTGTAACATGTTCTTATTTGTAGAGGTCAATTGACTTGGCCAAATGACCCATAGCTAATGACTGGAGTCTCGTCAGTGTGAAATAATAGCAGTCCTAAGCCTCTGTTATAGATTTACATCTAAAGCAAGCCTTCCTCACAGTGAAAGATTAACAATGCTCACAAGCACCATTCATGGTGAATGGATACTGCTGAAGCCTGTTATGTTGAATAAAACTCAATTTGATTTTACTGTGTGGTTTTCTAGAATATATAAATTTTTTTAAATCTTTGCTTTCTCATACTGGGCTGATTTTTATCTATCAACATTATTACTATCCTTTATTTATATTTAACCAAGTGCCTTACATAGAATGTACTCGTCATCCATATCAGTCTTGCTGTTGAGCTTGCAGTATACTATTCTTAGCCCAAGCACAAATATGAAGATATAGAATATTTCATATCCTTATGTCTAATTTCTCTGAATATCACATACAGTTGCAGTTCAAAATAAAATGTAAAACTTACAAAGTCAAAGCTTCTCCTGAAATAACAATAAACTTAAATGTACTGTATGGCAGAAGTTTTTGCATAGGGCTTAGCTCACGAGTTGCTGGTTTACACAAATTTACCTTATGGGTTCTTGGGTTGATACAATTTTGACCATTTAGTGGTCTCTCAAATTGCCATTTAAGGGGACTATAAAATAGCTTGTCACATATGCCTCTCATGTTGGAGAGGTTTCTTCAAAAAACACTAAACCTAGGAATGATAAAAGTAAGAGATAAACTTACGCCTAGTGTTAGCCAGTCTGAATTAATTTCTGCAATTATTGAAACAATAAAGTCTTGTGAAAATTTTAAAAAATTGTAACTTCCATTTTTAGCTGGCAGATGGGGGATTGGGCGGGGCTTAGCCAAGGAATTGGGCTGAACATTCTTTGTGACCTACTACAGACAGTGCATTCATGGAAACTCTTGCTGCAGTCAGTTGTCTTACAGCCAGACACAAGATTGTGAGAAGGAGGATGGGTAAATATAATGTCCTGGAACACAAATAAAAGTATTATTTATATATTTCTGTTTTAATTGAAAAATATGAGACAAAGGAGATTTTTTTTTCTATTCTGCTTTGTGTATTTTCTAACAAATCCCACTTCTTGCAACTTTGACTACTTGGAAAAACAAAGGGGCCTGATTCTGAGGACTGGGGACAGGGCTCACTAGTTTCCACTGCATCTACTAGTTCAGGACCCTCCAATTTAAGAAAAAGTCTATCCTGGTGACAAGTACCCTTTAAAGAATATATTTTGTCTGTTTATGCTTTGCTGAAAAAAGATAATATATTTGCTACATAGTAGTTGGCAACTTTTTTTCTTTGGTGGCTTATAGGTACTGATCCATGTGAGAATGAGCTTTCGATGTGGAATTCTAGGTCAAGCATCAGGAAGCCAGAAAAATCTGATGTCTTAACTACAGAAATGTGAACCAACACATTAGTAAATAATATGAAACCCCTGGGGTCAGCACTTTCCTTCTTCTTTTTGTTTTTTTCCTGTTGTGACTTTAACTTCTGATAGAAATAGACAATAATGTATGGTACACATTAAAGAATAGTGTAATAGACTAAAGAAATTCAGTGACTTTTCCCATGAGGGTACTGTAGTTATTTAGTAATGTTACGGCACATTTAGAGGAGGACATTTGCATACAAAATGGTTTAAATTTGAAAATACATTTACTTGACCACAGGGACAATTTGATTTCCTCCCCCCCGGAGATACCAATAATAATCTCTTCCATGAAAAATATAATGCAGTTATACTACTGTATAAAATTATTCCTTGTCCCTATTTAACTTTTAAATGACGTCTTCGGCAAAGCACGATCAGGTGTCATCGGTTAGCTAAACTTCATGGAGAGGCAATTCTCTATGTCTAGATTGCTTGTGATAGACTGAGATTGCATACACAGTATATAGAAAAATCAAAGACTTTCATTTTAACAACAAAACTTTTACATAGAGTCTCTTGCTTTCATACCAAACTTATGAGCTTTGTTGAGGGAAAGATAGCAGTTTCAGGAAGATAAAATGCAATGAAAATTCTTTAATCTGGTGACTGTAGGTCTACAATACACTATAATCATGTTTCAGAACGGGTGATTGATTACGGGAGATTACCGTGTAGCTTCGATTTTATTTAGCACCTTTTTTAAACTATTCTTCTCTTCGCATATACTGGACAAATAGTTCTCGAATAGCTCTTCCCGACCTTTTTGGACCCCAGAGCACATTGAAAAATAGTTCCACATGGAATATGGTGTTTTTTCTGTGTTAACTTTAGGGGTTGTTCAGTATTTGGTCCAAGTCTCATCTGCTGTTAATTGCATGCTTTTGGCTATCATATATACAATTAGCCCAGATGCCATTAGTAACATGCACAAAATAATGATGCTCTGTACTTTTTCAAGTTCCTAAGATTTAATTGGAGAAAATGTGGTCTCCACACCGCCAACAATAGGACATACAGTAGAGCGTCTCTCTGTTTCTTGCATTACAAATTAATTGTTCACTGTTATAATGCCTCATTTGCTCTGTGGTTTAAATTTTTTTTATGGAATCTCCTAAAAACCACCTTAAGCTGGCACATATAGGAACTTTTCAGATTGGGTACTGTGGCTGGAACAGCTATATGGGAGCCATAGATTTCTCTCCAAACAAAAAAAAAAAGGGCATGTGAAAAATCTTTATCAGTTTAGATGTGTGCATATTTTGGTGAAAGGGGGGGGTACCTATTTTTTATTTCAGAATGGGAATGACGGCAGTGACACATGAATTTTGATCTTTTGAGTGGAGTTTTAACTAAAAAATAAGTCACATTCTGCTTATCCACACAACTGTAGCTGTATTTAGCATATGTGCCTTGCTGTATAAAGATATGATGTCATGTTTGAAAAAAAATCTCCTCCTGCACAAGCTTTGCCATTAAAAAAAACGCAAACAGCCTTTTAGTTTTAATGAAATAAGTAGGAACAAAAAGATAATAAAATGTGATCATTGGCATTTCAAAGAAAGGCAACATGTTGTACTGAGCAGTACAATTTGGCCTACAAGTTAAATGCATTTATACAAATTAGCAAAGTGAATAAGTAGGTCAGCGCTCTAAGGAACTTCAAATCTGAGAAAAAGGCAACAACACAGAAAGAACCTGAGAGAGCAGACCAGAGTATTCTATCCTATAGTGACACTGTGTATGTAGTACACAAAAAGGCAGAATGAGCTGGCTCCTAAAAGACGTTCTCTCCAGGTAATAGAACGTTTTGCTATTGTTTGCGAGTCAGTGTTCTCGCAGCGAGTATTTGAAGAATGGCTTACTTGGTGGAAGGAAATAATTCGGTCACTGGTCATCTGGATTATTTGTAGAGATCTCTTTAATGATCTCTTTCACGTCCAGCTTTATAACTTTTTTGCAAGGCAGTTAGATATTAGATGAATTATGACACATTAACGTTAATCTGCGGGTCAGTACGATCACCGTGGTACCAAATTTATATCGTTTTTGTTATGTTTTAGTACCTTTTAAAAAATGTAAATGTTTGAAAGAAACTTTTTGCAATTTTTTTGTATCTCCATATTGTGACCCCTGTAACTTTTTTTTATATTTCTGTGTAGAGAGCTGTGCAACGCGTCTTTGTGCACATGAAAAGATGTAGTTTTTATAAATACCATTTTGGGGAATGCATGGTAAAGCCACACGGAGCGGCCCTGACACGGTCGCAACGCGGCTAACAATGTTCGGTGCGGCTGTCAAACAGCCTGTTAGTGGCCACATGTTAATGCGGGTAAACCGTCCCTTTATCTGCAAAATCGTGCGGCCATGAATTAATACACCCTTTATGGCCGCACGATTTTGCAAATTACATCAACTTATCTCCTACTCATTCTCTATGGCAGCGCCGGAAAAAGCGGAACACTGCACTCGGCTATCTCCAGCGCTCCCATAGAGAATGAATGGAGCGTCAGTGCTTCAGTAACCGGAATACCTCTTAATGCGGTATTTGTCAGCCGCTCCTACATGGTGCCAGCGTTGTGACCGTGTCAGGGCTGCTCCGTGTGGCCGTACCCTCAGGCATTTCAATCACTTTTTTATTCAATTATTTTGGAGGGTTGAAGTGGCTAAAATATTGTGATTCGGCCATTCTGACCTTTTTTCCCACTACGGGACAAATATTTTTATAATTCGGGCATTTCGGACATGGGGATACCTAATATGTTTGTTTATTTTTATATGTGATCTAGGGAAAGGGGGGTGATTTGAATTTTTATATTTTTTTATTTTTTGAAAAACTTTTTTGCATTTCTTTTTTACTTTTATTTAGCCCCTCTAGGAGGCTTGAACCTGCGATCATTAGATCGCTTATGCCATAGACTGCAATTATTGCACTCTATGGTAAAATGAGTGCATTGCTATT
The DNA here is from genome assembly GCF_050947455.1 of Rhinoderma darwinii. Lineage (NCBI taxonomy): Eukaryota > Metazoa > Chordata > Amphibia > Anura > Rhinodermatidae > Rhinoderma > Rhinoderma darwinii. The sequence goes on along the minus strand of NC_134697.1, from coordinate 46,110,105 downwards.
GAGACCTGCTACAGTGGTTAAATGCTTTCGATCAGAACTTTTTCTGATCGCAAGCATTGCCGCTTTGACCCTGCTGTGCAACACAGCAGAGACCCGGTGACTATGGTGCCTGCTCTGCTTCTGAGCAGGCACCATATTTAAATACCCTTTAAAGGGAGTCTGACATCACATTTTCACCTTCCCAAACTGCTATTACCCCTATATAGGAAAGGATGATAGTTTTTGAAACATACCTTTGTTGCTCAAGTCAGCATATCGTGAACCATAAAAAAAAGTGCTTTTATTCCTCAGGGCGCCGTATGCAAATGAGCACTGAAGAGTCCTGCAATCCAGGAAGTGTCCTAATTTCTAAGCAGAAACCACAGAGAATGCAGACACTTCCTAGATTATATAACTCTTTAGTCCTCATGCACACGACCGTATCATGGGCCGTGCACATGGCCGTGTACATTCATTTTAATGAGCCTGGACCGCAAAATGCGGCCGTAATAAGACATTTCCTATCTTTTTGTGGTGCAGGCTCCTGTTGCAATGCACGGACCGTGAAAACCACGGTCGTGTGCATAGGCCCATAGAATTGATTGGGACCGCAATTCACCCGCAGAGACCTTAGTGCTCAATTGCATACAGCGCCCAGAGGAATAAAAGCATTTTTTATAATTCACGTAGACTGACTTGGGCAACATGCATATGTGTAAAAAACATTCCCTATATAGCGGTATTAGCAGTTTGAGAGGTGAACATGTGATGACAGACTCCCTTTAACTCTTATAAAGACACCAGGATCGTAGCTATAGGGGGTGTAGTGATAGCAGTCACTATCCTGGTGTCTGATGGGCCCCAGAAGCCACTGTGCTGCATAAGAAGATGCCAGTATTAGCACACGGTAGGTGGGGGGTCCTGATACAGATTTTGCATTAGGGTACTGGAGCTTTAAGTTTGCTTTCTTACATATTTTGGATTATAAATTGGAAAGTAATTTATTACAATTTATATATTTTGTATTTTTGGATGTTTAATCAAGAGACTGCTGTGACTTATATTTTCCATCGTAATGCAGTGTGTTTTGTCTGTTTGTTTTGGAAAAGCGGAGGAGGTTGTGTTCCCAAGTTTTATCCGTATGCCGTAGCAGCTCCACAATACCATAGTTAAGAGCAGATATTATGATAGAATTATTAATAATGCAGAGGACATTTATTAGTCAGACTGTAAAGCTCAATTATGTATGGGTTAACAGTATCTATATTTGCTAATCACTATTCCATAATATTAAAGGACTAAAGTTAAGCTGTAAGGGAAGTGTCTGAAAACAAACTTGTTGACTGTTTCCAAAGATAACGAGCAGAATTGTGAATGCAGCTTTGAACTATATTGCAGACTGTAACGCTTAATCAGTTCAAGCTTAGTAACACAATAAATTAGCATACTCAATGTTTAATGTAGATTAATTATATATTTATACATGATAAACTGGTAACTGATGGTGGACATATGATTTACATTAACAATGACATTTGGATTAGCACTCAGTACAACCAGGGGTAGGTTTAATTATAGCACAGTACTCTTAGGGTGTCTGCTGAAGGGAACATTTACATATGAAAATGTATGTATTTATTTGTAAATTATGTGTATTTATCATCCACAAGGCCTCTACAGCGCTCAAAGGGGTTCTCCACTTTGAACAATCCCTTCTTGTTAGAAGGGTCCCCTGACAATAAACTGATCACACAGTGTCCCCCTGCTGGGACCCCCAGGGATGAGCTGTAATCTGTGGGGAAACCTGGTAGTGTTACATTTTCCTGCAGCGCCATCACAGGGGAAAATAAATATTACACAGTGCCCATTCAAATCAATGGATTGTCTGTGAAATGCAGAACGGGACTGGTTTTACAGAGTGAGAGATGCTCTTTGTAACCACTTTTGACTGACCAAGAAAAGGGGATCCTGAACAAAAGACCCCCTCTCAGAATTCACTAACCAAGTTTTTGCAAATAGGTTTTCTAAACTGGACAACCCCTTTAAGGAGGACTCGAAGGGAGGGACAAGGGGAAGGCAAATAAGGGTGTTAGAAGTTGTGAGAAGCACACTGCAATGTTCTGCTTTATTTTGTAAGTGCAGAAAAACACTTTAAAAAGCCATACCTGACAAGGTCTGGCCTACATAATGGGTAGAGTCGAAGGCGGCAGACAATCGGTGCCTACAGGAGATGTGGTAGATTGGTTGAAAACAAAATAATAGGACTGGATACATCTATGGCCAGATACAAATAAAACAATGTATTTATTTATTTATAAATAAGTAAAATAAGTAAATAAATAAAATAATTGATTATAATTTATTTGGTGTTAATAAACAGCAGTGAAGTGGCCACATATAGTGAAGATTCTCTTGTACTCAGCGCTTCACTATCTTAATTTTTCTTTAATTTAGAATATTTCCACTCTAAGGCAGCGGAGAAGGTGATACAAGGATTATCTGCCCTTGCAGTTGCTACTCTAATGTAGTCTTCTTAGCGCCCAAAGCATGCGTTGGAACATGGATTCCCTCATATTGATCTTGGCTGTGTTGTTGTACTCATGCTGTGCATCTCTGTCAAAGCAAAGATGATGATTAAATCTTGCTTGTTATCAAGTCAAGAAAATGCAGAGAGGATACTTAAAAAAGATTTGTCTCAATTGATGAGCAAAAGGATAGATGACTGATTCTTCACCAAGCTACATGTAATAGAGTTGATTTTGTGCACTAAATATTGTTTGGCTGTCGCTTATGATGAAGTTAAGTCTTTCAAAATTTAGAAATAATATTTGTATGTACTGAAGCAACAGTTTCCACCCGAAATTATTCACATTTATATAATAAAAATTACCCTTTTTTTATTCAATTTGCTGGCTATGCCTCTGTGCAAACAAAACTGTACATATACTAAGCCGAAAGAGTAAAAGACTTAACAATACTACGAATATGGGGAGAAAGAGAAGGTAAAGGGGTATTTAATGTTCAACAAATAAAGTTTAATCATTGTATAATAAAAAGTTCTGCAGTTTTCTAATATGTTTAGTATCAATCCTTTGTTATTTTCATGATGTCTACTTGTAGTCAGTGAATGTGAACCTTAATTTTTACTTTCAGAAGATGAGAATCTGTCCTGGTGATATGACTGTTATCTTATTTCACCCTAGTTTTTCTTGGTGCTCTACTTTAATTAATAGTTATTTTTCAAGCCTAATATATAACATTATTGCAGTAACATGTTCAGAATGAGAATTTTAAAAGAATACATTAAAAAAAACTGATTTCTTAAAGTGAACGTCCACCTTTGAACACCATTTTTTTAATCTTATAGCTTCACAATTTTGTGATGTTCAACATATCTTTATAGTGGTTGGAACCCATTTTGCAATAGAGTTAAATTATAAACTTCTATTGCCACTAGGGGAGGTTGGAAGGTTGCAGCATTCTGTTTATACATCAAACTCAATAATAACGCAGTATGCAGTAAGCGTTTTAGCTCCCCTAGTGGTGGCAGAATGTTATTGTTTAGCTCTTTGGATATGCAGTGAATTTGGAGATTTGTAACAGAAATACTGAGCTCCACTCGCTATAAAAAGATATTAAGAAATTAATGAGCACAGAATATTGGACCTCAATTGAGATGGTGTTAAAATGTGGAGATTCACTTTAAGGCTGTACTATACTATTTGTAAAGACTGAATGGCTTGCTTAGATGTAGCTAGCATTTGGGGAAAGATAAAAATTAAGTTACTGTGGGCAGCAATATTTTTTTAACAGATAGTTAATAAACTATTTATGATAGCTTAAAAAGATAGATTAAAATATAATTTTTATAGCAATAGTATAAAAAATGGAAGATAGAAAATACTTAATAAGGGCTAGTTCACACAGAGTATTTTTGCGCTGTTTTTGAAGCGGAAACCACATTGAAAACAGTGCCAAAAAATGCCCAAAATCACCTCCCATTGATTTCAATGGGAGGCGGAGGCATTTTTTTCCTGCCAGCGGTAAAGAACGCTTGTGGGAACAAGAAGCGACATGCCCTTTCTTCAGGCGTTTCTGTCTTTGACCTCCCAATGACATCAATCGCAGCCAGAGAAAGCAGTTTTCGCTGTGTTTTTTGCCCGCGGCTCTCAAGGGCCGCTGCCGAAAAAAGCGGCAAATGTTCTGCCGGCAGGTCAAAATCTGCCTCAAAACTCCTGAAGGAATTTTGAGGCATATTTTTCCGCCTGCAAAAAACTCTGTGAATACAGGGCCTAATAGGTCACCATAATTTTTTTGGGTTTTATAATATTTAGCGTTTGTTATGTTTATAGTTTATTGTTGTTCCTACATACAGCTGTGGGGTGTTCATAAACATATGGTCAATGATCAAAAATACCATGATTCGTGTATTTAAACTTAAAGGGGTTGTCCAGTTTCAGCAAATTGATCTTTTTTTTTTGTATAATTAAAATATATACAATTTTTTCATATACTTTCTGTATTAACTCCTCATGGGTTTCAAGATTTCTACTTGTTATTCAGTAGGAACATTTCTTGTTTACTCCCAGTGGATACAATTCTTTTCATAGTCATTCCGTTTGCCCAAACGGTCTTGTGAAAAAGTGAAAATTAAAAATCTGAGCTAAAACGACATATTATGAAAAAAAAAAGTTTTGCTATTTTTACGGCTTAATTCTAATAAATTCGCTGAAACAACTGTAGGGTCAAAGTGCTCACTACACCCCTAGATTAATTCCTTGAGAGTGTAGTTTCCTAAATGGTGTACTTTTGGGGGGTTTCCACTGAACTGGTGCATAAGTGGCTTTTCAAATGCGACATGCCATCAGAATCTGTTCTCCAAAAGCCAAATGGCGCTCCTTTCCTTATAAGCCCTACCATGTGCCCAAGCAACTGTTTACGACCACATATGGGGTATTGCAATACTCAGTAGAAATTGCGTAACAAATGTATGGGTGCTTTGTGTCACATACTCCTTGTAAAAATGAAAAATTTGAGCTAAAGCTACATATTATTGGGGACATTTGTTTTTCTATTTTCACGGTTTCATTCCAATACATTTGCTGAAACACCCATGAGGTAAAAATGCTCACTACACCCCTAGATTAATTCTTTGAGGGTTGTACTGTATCTCAGAGGCCTTGCAAACCTATAGTGGTTCCTGAAAAACATCCAAATAAAAAGTAGTCCCCAAAATTCACAAGGTGCTCCTTCCTTTCTGAAGCTTGTGTTTCAGTCAAGTAGCATTTAGGGCCACATACGGGATATTTCTGAAAACTGAAGGAATTGGGTAATAAATATTGAATTGTGTTTCTCTGTTAACACCTCTTGGGTTACCTAAATAAATGGATTATATATTAATATTTGAAAATAAAAATTTTTACAAAAAAAGGAAATGTTTACATTTTACCTCCCCGTTGCTTTAATTTCTAAGGCGGGATTCACACGACCGGGTCGTTCCCGAGCCCGAGTGTCGGCCGGTAAAATCGGCCATTTTGCCCGGCCGGTTTGCATAAAGTTATGCATCCGTGCCGGGCCGGGCAGATCCGGACAGTGACATCAGCGGCAGCTCCTGAAGGGGAATCCCCATGTGTTCGGGGATTCCGCTTCAGGAGTTTCCCCTGATGTCACTGCCCAGATATGGACAGAGACATCAAGCGCTCTGTCCAGGAGCGGAATCCCCGAAAACACGGGGATTCCGCTCCTTCAAGGAGCTAAAGTGCGGCTAGCACATAGCAGAGCGGGGAGATACCTCCCTGCTCTGCTATAGTGGCGTCGCTACAGTAGTAGCAGCCGCAGCAGCTGCTGCTGCTACTACTACTAGCGGCGCCATCGAAGGTGTCGCCGAGCCAGGGTGCTTTTAACAAGCAGGGGAAGGGAGCCAGCGCAGCGCTCCCTTCCACCTGCTGTACACCCCGGCCCTGCCACACCGTGTACAGCGATGCCATTCGTCAGAATGGCATCAACTCCTCCTCCTCACATGCACTCTGTGCTGTGAGGAGGAGGAGATAGAGCGCAAGCGCCGGGAAACCCGGCCATCACTCGGAACACATTCCGGTGATGGCCGTGTAATACCCGGCCCCATAGACTTCTATGGGAGCCGGGCGGCCGGGTGCCCGGGCAAAGATAGAGCATGTCCTATTTTTTGACGGCCGGATTTTCCGGCCGTCAAAAAATCGGTCGTGTGAATAGCCCCATTAGGGGTCTATCATTCCTAATGCAGCCGGGTGCCGGCCGATTTATGAACGGCCGGCACCCGGCCGGGAAACCCTGCCGTGTGAATGAGGCCTTAGAGGTTAAAAAAACATCCTAAATGCTGTTTTAAATATGTTTAGGTGTGCAGTTTTTAAAATGGGGTGATTTTGGGGGGTTTCACATATATAGGCCCTTCAAAACTTCTTCTGAACTGACATGGCGCCTAAAAAATAGGTTTTGCAAATTTTGTTGAAAATGAAAAAAATTGCGAGTAAACTTATGCCTACATAATTAAGACATATGGTAAACCTTATTTATATAAAAATGTGTGTGGTTTCATTATCCATTTTAGACGCAAAGGATTTCAAATGTTGGAAAATGCTAATATTTTCAAATATTCTTTAAATTTTTGATTTTTCTCATAGAGAAAACATATCGACCACATTTTACCACTAAGATAAAATATGATGTATCATAAAAAAATAAAGCCTTCCATAGTTATTTGCACATAAAATTACACATACCATATTTGAAAACTCTGGCTGCGTCCTGAAGTCTAAAGCTGGCCACATCCTTAAGGGGTTAAGAAAAGTCCAAAAGACATTACTGGAAAATTAGTAAACTTGTTAAGAGATCACTGAAAACTCTATGTAAGAATTCAGTGGCCATAAATTCCAAATGAACTAGTAAGGCTTATCGTGGATTATCATCACTATTTATATTTCTTGGTGGCTTTTCTGTAAGATTAGAAAAAGGTGAAAAATTTGAGGTTTCTAGACAACAACTCAAAATTCTCTGTTGAGGCCCATTCTGTTTCTACCCACCAAGGAATCGTTATGTGAATCCATTTTTGAGAGCACATATCAGGGCAACAAGGTCATGCTTATCACAGAGGCTGCCCATGCAGCAGCTATGAAGAGGGAGTGGGCCCATTCAAGGCTGGTCTCATCTTCATTGGTGAGAACCTGCACAAGGATCTGGTCAACAGACTTTCTGAAAGAAAGATAGACATAAACTTGAAAAGTATTTTTTTTTATCTTTGCTATGTGGCTCAACGACCTATTTGCTTGTCATTTTAACATTTTTATGAGACTTGCTATGGTCTTTCGTTGTTGGTTTCAAAGCCATAATAGTTTATCCCCCATACTTGAACTATTCATTTGAAAATCATGATCATCCAAATGGCCCAAAAAAAGCTTAAGATAAACCACAAAAAAGACAGGGAATCATAATTAGGTACAAAGTACAGAACAAATTGTAGCCTGTCAATTACATGACATTTAACAGGATACAAAATAGAAACAGATTAAAGTCATTTTACTTGACATTTTGTTTCAGCTACATGATTGTGTTAGTTTATTATTTTATTTACAATTTTTAATTTAAATTACAGAAAATATGTAATTATTTTTTTTTTTTAAAACAATTGTTTTCATTTTGCAAGGTAAATTAATTTGTCCTTAGATAGTTAGAAATCTTCATACTGTTCTGACATAACAATAAATGACAAGTTGCCTTAAGATAAGACCATGTTGTAACTTTATTTTAATGGCACTCAAAGTCAGCAATTTTAAAGGAAAAATCTTGTTACTCGTTTTCTGTGCATTTTATTCATTTTTATTACTGCTACTACGGTATTACTACATGTGTACTTTATATCTAGTTGTTTTCCAGTGTTGATAAGCCAGAGTTTAAATATATGCTGGTCACATATAAGCTATAAGGTAACCAGATTGTCTATATGATACCAATCTCTGTTTTTGGAATGCCAGTAGTTTGATTACTACCAATGGTGCGGTTTCATGTTCCACAACAGGTGGTTATGAGGTAAATTTAAAGGGGTTAGGTTAAAAAAAAAAACATTTAAAAAAAATTATATCGGCCTTCTGAATCAAGGGGGGGGGGGTACCTTATTCAGGACTTCTATCAATTACCCTAAACGGAGATTGACTACAAAGAGTATCTCTCTCTGGAAGACTTGGCATGTCCTTGCATTATATGAACAAACCATTGATTTCAATGGGCACCATGCAATGCTTCACTTCCCCTGCAGTGGTGCTGTAGAGAAATGAAACACGTGTCCCGTCCTCCGTTTATGGCTAATTGCTTGGGATCACACCAGGCTGTGATCATCTTATATTCGGAAGTCCCTTCTAAAAAAATAAAAAGATTATAAAATGCAAACAAACCATCAAGCCACCTTTAGTTGCAGCTTAGGCGCCTACTGCATACTATTGTATTATTAGGTTCAATATATAAATCAATAGCAATAAGCTCTTAAGTCCCCTTACAATCAGTGGTGGCTAACAGCTAGAATTTTGGCATTTATCTCTATGCCTATGCAGTGGATTTGGAGCTTAGTATATATATATATATATATATATATATATAGATATACAGGGTGGGCCATTTATATGGATACACCTAAATAAAATGGGAATGGATGGTGATATTAACTTCCTCTTTGTGGCAAATTAGTGTATGGGAGGGGGGAAACTTTTCAAGCTGGGTGTTGACCATGATGGCCATTTTGAAGTCGGCCATTTTGTATCCAACTTTAGTTTTTTCAATGGGAAGAGGGTCATGTATTGCTATCATTGTTTGAAGAGTGGGAGAAGAGGGTTGCATTGACAATCCAACACAATGGGCAGCACTTTGAACACATTTTATAAGTGGTCAGAAACTTGTAAATAACTCATGAAAGAATAAAGTAACGTTAAAACCAAGCACACCATTGTTTTTCTTGTGAAATTCTCGATAAGTTTGATGTGTCACTTGACCCTCTTCCCATTGAAAAAACTAAAGTTGGATACAAAATGACCGACTTCAAAATGGCTGTCATGGTCAACACCCAGCTTGAAAAGTTTCCCCCCACCCATATACTAATGTGCCACAAACAGGAAGTTAATATCACCAACCATTCCCATTTTATTTAGGTGTATCCATATAAATGGCCCACCCTGTATATATATATATATATATATATATATATATATATATATATAACAAAACCAGCTTTGACCACTATAAAGATATATTAATAAATTAATTAGCAAAGAATGTTGGATCTAAAGACAGCATGACCTTAAAAGTTATCTCAGCTTGGCAATATTGGTAAAGCATTTTATATTCATTGTCAAATACAGAAAACCCAATTTGATATCCAGAACCAGTTGAAAGTATTATGTAAGCTTATTTGTCCAAGAACCAATAGGCAACCAAGAGCTGTAGGTTCAATAAGCTTTCACACATGCATATATGTATTTCAATTTAGCAAAACCAATACAATAAATCACTTTTCAGTTGGCAAATTTCTACAATTAGCACAAAGCTTTACCAACATTTGGATTTCCAAAATGTATGGATATCCTTTAATGGCAAAGACTTGTTACAGGGCTATGAACAGAGTTTAGTATGCTATGATTGAAGACCTTCAATTTACTGCTCATTTTCAACATGAAGACAACATTAAACTAGGTTATGAATCCTACCACATACCAAAGAAGAAATATTATTCTCCATCTTCAAAAAGTAATTTACAATAATAATTGCACAGATGAGAAAAATAGTTAAGCTGAAAGCCTCAGTTCAAAAGGAATGGATGTAAATAACATGGGACTAAATTAGATGGCAAATTGAAATTGAAACAGGAATACATTGTGATGCTCACACAAAAATTGAATTGAATTTAAGTCATAAATGAGCAAATAAACAGTACATATTATTATTTGTCAAAATGTTCATCACAGAAAAAAGTGATGCAGAAAATGAGAAAATATTGAAGACGAATAAAGTTTAAAATCTAATTTATTTATTAATTTGCGTATTTTGAGCTAATTATAGTTGGCCCTATCTAGTTTGTAAGCCTCAGTCAGTGCTGATAGTTTATTTCAATTTCAATTTAATAAATTAGTAATGTTGTAAATAATTATAGAACAATATATCTCTATGGAATTCTTTCTACACCTATATGTTTGAGGATAATCTGATCACAAATTATCCCCCTGCTGGGACCCCTAGCATTTACCTGTTATCTGTGCAGAAACTTGGCAATAAGTGTAAAATGTCACTGAAGCGCCACCACAGGACATATGAAGCATTACACAGTTCTCGTTTAAATCAATTGGTTGTCTGCGTAATGCAGGGCAGGATAGGTCCTCCGGAGCGAGACACGCTCCTATTAACTGCTCTCCACTCTGGCTAAGAGATGAGGATACTGAACGGAGGTTCCCCTTATATTAAGTCAGAACTCGTTATGTTATATGAAAATAGGTTTCTAAACTAGTCAACCCCTTGAAGTCTTAAACAGTAGCTAAAGAGTATTTTAAGAATAACTTCATAGAGACTTGTCAGAAGTTGTGATCAATGGGGATCTGGTTACCCCTCCAATGGCCTGAGTAAAGTGGCTCCCCTCAGCTTTCCTCATCAAGCTATGTCTATGGCTCATACACTGCTCTACAAGGGAATTGGAAAGCGCTGCAATACCTCTCACAGATGCTACGAAAATAACGTCGTGGGCAAGTTTTAGCAGGAATGAAACCCAAGGTAAATAATGAAGAGGTGCCGCGGCACCTTCAAACAGCTGATTGGCAGGGGTGCCGGGAGTTGGCCCCCCCACAATCTGTTATTGATAGCTTATCCTAAGGATAGGTCATTCATTTTTAAATCCTGGACAACCCCTTTAACTAACTTAATTATGCACTGCTGAAGAAACATGGTCGAAACAAGAGGAGTTCAGAAATTCAGTCTGCACATATATAAACATACGTATTAATCATCTATGTGCATATATTCCAGGCCTATTGGAATATATGTATAGCTAAAACAGATTCAGATGCAAGAAAAATCATCTAAATCCTGATGAAAAAGTAGTCCTTAGACCTACATTATATTTAGGCTCTGTTCACATTGTGCAAATCTCCCAGCGTAAGTGTCGAACATAAAGCCATATAGTGTCACGCCTAATATAACTTATACGTGTCATGTATGTTTTTTGTGCTGGGCCAATGTATAGAAAAACTCTATAGGACACTCTTTAGAGTCTTAAGGATAGGACATATATGCCGAACGTGCACTGCAAATGCAGTCTGAATAAAGCCTTAGACACATATACCTAGCTGCATTTCAAATTCCCAGGAACATGCCGCATCAACCCCATTTCTCCATTATCTGTAATATCCTCAAAATATTTTCCCTTACATTTAACCAATACTCTACTTTAGCCTATGACAAATAGAGAGTCAGGGTTGCTTGTTCAGAATATGAAACATTATTTCTGATACAGACATTTACATATGTTTAGCCTTGAAGAAAATCTTGCAATGCTTTCATTTGTGCATTTACACAATTGGATATTGTGACTTCGGCATTCTTTAACTTTCACCATGACAGATTCCAGACCAATGTAATGAGCTTTATTTTATCATACACTATGATGGCTATCAAGGCTCGTAGCCTAACCCTCAGAAATTGATTGTCCTTTGGAAATAAAAAAAAAAGCCAGCGTTGCTAAATCTGTTTTGACATGTTCAGATAGGACATTCGCTTAGTTGGTAGATTTTTTTTTTTTTTAAATCTTTTTCTCTCCGCAAGATTTGTTTGTCCTGGTACGAATATTAATTTTAAACATGGACATAAATGCCCGAAAGGCTATGACTGGGGAACTTTGTTGAATGACATAAAATGAATTTATGATCATTAAAGGAATACATAATACAGACAAAGCCATTATCAGCCTTAACAAGGCTTAGCCCCTGTGATGCCTTGAACTTTAATTTACTGTACATTTAACAGAGCAAACATTTCTCTGCATAATTGGATGACCTTGTAACTCTCGACCAATGCAAAACAAGTCTTTAGGCCAAATTTCAAATATGCTGTTTGCAGGATATGTCTAAATGATCTGTTATTTCTGTTCCTGGAGGTGAAATGATAATGTATCCATCATGATATTTATCCTAGTGGATTATGTTTGAAAAACAACATTAAAGTAGTTCAGAAATTTACAGAAGCACTGATAGAGAGAGAAAGCGATAGAGAGAAAAAGCGATAGAGAAAGGGAAAGTTTTCTTGCTTGGACTTGATATTTTTGTATATTTTTAAATGTATATTTCATAATTTTAAAAAATGAAAGCGAAGGTTTGAATCCTCAGAAACTGGATGTTTCTTAGTTTTGATGGTTTCTGTTATTTCTTGAAATCCTTAGAACTTGTAGCCAAACATGGGAAAATATGTACCGGGTAATAAATTCTCCTGAGAAAAGAAGTGATATTACTAGTACAGTAGTTACTGTTTGGAAAAGCCTAACCTAGTGGGCAGCATCAATACTAAACACGTGCTTAACTACTTACTAGAAGAATGAGAAAAAACAATAGGGCCTAGTGGTTGTATAACCCTGTAGCAAACGCTACCATAAATTTAGCCATAACAAGCAGATCAAGATCGATTGATGACTGCACAGTAAAGAATTCCCATGCTCCTCCAATGTTAAATCTAAACCAAATATAATGAATAGAGAAAACTTTCCCAGATGTTAACTTACTAATTATAGAAATATTAATGCTATACAGTAGGCTAGAGAATAGAGATTAATACTACAAAATATACCAGCTTAATATAATGGACCTTGGCAGTACAAACTCTTAGATCCTCTTTGACCCTCAACTAAGATCCTAGCATCAGACCGGCTTAAATGTTATACCCCTATCTAAAGCCAGAATCCTACCTAAAGTCAGAGACACAGTTTTAGTGACTATTTCAGGGCCTTACATACAGTAAGTCATTTTCCATATTACTTATTCAATATTTAATTATGTAAAGTACTGTAAGATTCCTTGAGTCTGACACTGTTCTTAAATCTTCCGGTTTAAATGAAAACAATTAGTCCACAGCACATTAACTGTGGACTAATAAAATCTTAATGAAGTTTGCAGAAACCTAAAGAAGTGAAACGGCAATGTTCGGGTTGTAAAGTAAGGCACCATTTACATGACCCGATTTGGGCTGTGAAAATGAGCACCGATTGACGAGACAGCTCATTGACGGGCGCTCGTTTTCCCCTTTCACAAGCTATGATTGATTATGTATGGGGACGAGTGATCATTACAATTTTACCATTTGATTGGCCGCATAAACAAGCTGATCGGCCGATGAACAAGCGTTTGCTCATTCATCGGCTGATCGTTGCCCTGTTTACACAGGGCAATGATTGGGAATGAGCGTTCGTATGAAGGCATTAGAAATGCGATCAAAACTTCTATAGATAAGTTGGAGATCACAAACACATGACTTTTTGACTCATTGTCACATTTTGCTATTTTATTGAATATTAAAGGGATATTCCAGCCAAAGACATCTATCAGCTATTCACTGGATCAGCAGCGCGAAAGCAATTTCTGGCAGTCCCATAGACTTTGAATAGAGAGGCAGTGCGGATGCCTGAGTGCAGCTCCATTCAAATGTCTCCCTCTTGCGGTTGTGTGGCTTGGGAGGAAATTTCCCTCATCCTAGCCTTCATAGGGGTCCCAAAAGTTGGGCCCCTACCGATCCAACGCTTATACCATGGATAGGTGATAACGTTTTTGCCCAGAATACCCCTTTAAGAAAATAACAAATCTGCTCGTTTTATCTTAAATTTGTCCATAAGGTGCAGGACTAAGTGAGTTGTACTTTATATAGAAGTCACCATATAGTACCATAATTTCAGGCTAGCTTAAAATTTACACTGATTAACACTTTTCACTACTGACGTTCTCCACCCCTTTAAGATTTGTAAATGGAAAATTCTGCACATCACATTATTTCTTGCTGTCTGCTGTTGGGCCTACTTTTCTCAGTAGCTAAATTAGCTGGTGTTCTTGATTATCTAGTTCTGTATTCATTTATTTTTTTATTTATTTTTAGATATAAATAGTTGTTTGTTTTTTTACATTATACACCAGTGTACACCAGAATTCATCAAGTGATTGAGTGTTGAAGGAAATGGATTTTGAAAAGAATTACACTAACTCTACCACAGCTACTTGTTCACTATAATTTGATCAACAAATGTTCAAGGTCCTCCTGTGACAGGTTTACTTCCGTAATACAACTTTACAGTTCCACTGTGGCTAAGGTATAATCAAGTTGTTATCATTTGTGAAGATGCTCTACAATAGATTATTCTCTGCTGCCCAGCTGATGTGGATAGACAGTAAATGGTCATTTTTACCAGGCTAATATTTCTTTAACAGCTTATAAAGAGAAAGGTCATATTTGCTGCACCAAGTTATTACTTTTCATATTTGTAAGTAGAAACCTTTCTGCTTCTTTAAACAACTGGGTGTGAATTTTTTTAAGTAAGGACATGTTCACATCTGCATTGAAGGCTCCGTTTGTGGCCTTTGTCGCAGATCCGTCTGAAAATACCAGAAACAATAGCACAGCCCCATGGTCATTTTCCTCTTGAAGTTTAGATTTTGTAGTTTAATTTTACAAGGTTTTTAAATGGCATAACTAATATTGAGGGTTTTTTCTACTAATACTTCATTGTACTTTTAAAAAGTGAGCAGAAAACCATCCAATCACCTCTAAATGTTAGTGATTATGAAAAAAATTACTGGTGTCAGACAGTATACGATTACTTAGCATACCAAAGCCCATATTTAATCATAATACTTGATATTTAGAATCTTTTTGTTCTATGTTTGAAAGTATTTCTTTTTTTTAAATAAAAATGTGTATTAGTGTGTGCTAATAAACTTTGTAAATATATTTTAGTAAAAATTAGTTTTACTTAATTAAGATACAGCTGCTCTGTATTCTTTCCACAAAACAGCTGTATCATTTGCTATTCACTGAATCCGTCAGACCCGCGGAGCTGACAGGTTCAGTGACAGTTCATAACTTAGATGTCATAGTTCATTTACAAAGTTTATTAATACAGCCTAATACACATATTTATAAAAAAACAAAACAGTTTCAAACATTTACATAGCCTTTAAGAAAGGTCACTAACTTCTAAACATCTGTACTCAACGTTATGATTATGCTGAAGCTTACGAAATATCTGATTTAGACTTGTAATATTCTACGGCAAGACCTCCATATCAGCATGAAATATTTAAGGGGGATCCGGTTGTAAAAGTTAAGAGACATTGTATATACTTCATTTTAATTTAGCTGTGGAAACTCTGTGTGTGCGGAGTTATAAAGATGTAAAGAACATAACCATTTCCCCTTTTGATTTCTTTTTAATAAAACTTGGAGGTCTCCTTGAGACACGTAGCATTGACAAAAAGATAGATATGAAAACACAGTGGGGAATAGTACACAGATAAAATACAGCTTATGGGACGTTGGATGCCAATAAAATCAGATTATGGAAAAGGCCATCATGTTGACATAGTCGGGAGAGAACGATTTACTAGACTAATGCTAGTAGAAAACCTGAATGACAAATGACATGAAGAAAAAAAAAATCATACTGAGGAATATAATACAGATTCTACTGCAAAATGTCTTAAAGGGGTTTTACTATCAGGGACATTTATGACATATCCACAGGATATGCCATAAATGTCTGATAGATGTGGGTCCCTCTGGGATGTGCACCTATCTCTAGACTGGGGCCCCCTAAACCCTGTTCTATCGCTCTCTGTCCTGGCTTAGCTCGCTCAGCTACGCTGTCTCTGTAAGTCCCATAAAACGGAATGGTAGTTACGAACACAGCATAGCTCGCATGCTACGCTGTTTCCGTAACTGCCATGCACTACTCTGGGAGTTACAGAAACAGCGTAGAACAGCGAGCTAAGCTGTTTTCTACTTCATGGTTGGGAATCACACGCTTCAGCCGGAACACAGAGCGGTAGAATGGGGTTTAGGGGGCCCCGTTCTAGAGATAGGTGCGGGTCCCAGAGGAGGGACCCGCATCTATCTGACATTTATGGCATATCCTGTGGATATGTCATAAATGTCCCTGACAGAAAAACCCCTTTTAGGAAATCTAACAGCAGAACCTGCTAAATAGAACTATAAAACCATTTATGTGTTATAGTTAGCAGCCCCAGAAATCCTTCACAGAAATCCTTCGCCTCCATCTTCTCAATATTAATTTTAGTTCTTCCTCATGCAGACCAATTACTTGTTTTAAGATACATTTTTGGACCATTACAATATTCTACAAAATCTACCAAGCAGTTAAGTGTATAATGTTGCTAGGTGTCATTCCTTCTCATTATTGAAATAAATAGTCGTTAAGATTATGCTAAATCTAGAATCTGGGTAATCATTTGTGGTTCGATATGCAGTTAATCAAAAGAAATACAAATGTTAGAATTTCTACAGGATTTTTTTATGTAGCATAAATGGAAATAGTTTACTAAAATATAATAAGTTGGAATATAATACAGGGCTCCCTCAAGTTTAAATATTCATTTGTTCTGGGATGACTATTGTTACTTTGAAATATTGTAACTTACTTGCTAAATTTAAAAAAAATAGTAATTGGTGCTGAAGCCTCCAAAATATCAACCAAAAATAAGTAAAAATAAACACATTTGATATAGTTTAAGCAAGCCATTATATATTAAAAAGTTGCTGGAAACTGGTGAATCATTTTCTATGCTGAAGACAAAAATACAATTTAGCCACCCTCATCTGGTGTTTAAATTAGCAGCTCTTCGCAGTACAGTAGATGTAACACAGGTAGATAGAAGTATAGCAAATGTTGCCCTGTACTGTACTGTGCTGGGCAGTTTCCGTCATTGCCATAGACATTAAATGGAGCGGCAGGGCACATGCATAACACCCGCTCCATTCAACTCCTCCTGGCAAGCGGTTATGCTGCTGGAAGGAATGGGGGACATGGGACCCCCTTCTGGTGAGCGGTCAGAGACCCACCGATCTAATAGTTATTACCTATCCAGTGGATATGTGATAACTTGTTACAACTGGAATACCCCTTTAAATTGGAAACGTTTTATAATCAGAAAAATATACCTACTTTGATCATGTAACAAACCAGGGCTGTTACTCTGGTCCCACAAATGTGAGTTTCCAAGGTGCTATGTACACTATAGATCCCTAACACCACAGGCAATAAAAAAAATATACATGCATATCACTAAGTGTACAGGAGATGATGCCGAAACAACCCACTGATTGATAGGTGTTTTACCAGTGACATGTGGATTCTGATTGGCTGGATCAATCACATGCGGTTTACATTGGCATTGCCTTTGGCAGTGCGGTGAGTGTGGTTTCAAGTTATAATGACACAAGAAAGGCTTTTGTAAGTCGAAGATATTGTACCCTGATGTCATTGTAATTTCAGGGACTTTTTAAAAAATTATTTTATATTACTTGTAAAATGATGTAGTAGAGAGTTCAGCATTATAAAATACCAAAGGACATGGCCTCTTACCGTGGCCATAATGTCTTTAGTCATTGTGCTCTAGAATCCTAAATGAAAGTTTTCTTGGTATTGGTTGAACAATAAATAGTTCAATTAACTTTATTAAGTTGACAAAGTTATTTAACATCTTAGAACTCGTGGAGAAAGTTTTTGAATAAAATCTTGATACACAAAATACGTTTATTCCCCAATTTTGTAAATCTGGTCTATCTCAATCTTCTCTAAACAGTTTTTGAAATAAATTCCGGAGTGGGATTCAGCAAGCTGTGCCAATCTTAAGTCAAATCATTACTGGTTGGTGGCCTGCGATATTTTGAAAGAAATCTAAAACTATTACTTAAGAAAAAAGCTGTGACTAGTAATCTTTTATGAAAACAGCTCTAACTGTGAATTGGTTTCCTCTGATGGCAAAGTAACATTCATATGATAACACATTAATATTCTATTGTAAATCGGCAATGTTCTGGCCTGCCATCTTTTATCTGGTATTGAGACAAAGTGTCTGCATCTACAATCTATCTGTATACTATCTGTATAAGGTGAATATAAAGCAGTGTGACTGAATGAAAAGCATTGCAGACATATCATTTTATTAATCAATCCCTTTAGTAGTAAAGCATGCCGCCAAAAATGTCTGCTTGTGGAGAAAGTTTTGGTGATTCTGCTATAGTAATTATGTATTTCCTATTTGCTCATAAACACTGTTGCTTTATATTGTAGCAATGGATACAAAGTATATTGTAGTCTGTAGAATTGTGTCTGTCCCGTCTTATTCTATTATGGCAAATTGATGTCATAGAGTGGGGGTCCCCAACTTGGTATACCGCTCTATCAGCCTGAGCAGAAAGCTATTAACAAACAGTGGCTCTCGCAGTAGATCCAGTTCTTCCATGTATCACATAGGGAACGGCTGCCATGGCTGCCACGTAATAATACATTGCAGGGTTAATGTCTAGCTGTCAGAATATTCCCATGGCAAAATCAGCTGTTTGCCAGTGGTCTCATATTAAAGGGAATGTCTTTCTGATGAGGCAACAACTTTACATATTTCAATCGGAGACTGATCTTGCTCTTCCCAATTTGGCAACTTCTGCACAGCGGGGGCAGGAATTAGAGAGTGACCAATAATACGTGGCCCTAGCTCTATGAATCATATACTACAGTAAAATAATAGTTAAGGTCTTACACTCATATTAAATGAAATGTTACTTTTGCACAATATTGTCACAAAATGTACAACCTTCAAATGTGCTCAATGCGGTTCTCAATACCCTTTCACAATAAAAGTGAGGGAAAATAGTTCTTATACACACTGTCATCTGCCCTTTGATGATCTTAATGTTGCACATGCATCCATTTGTTTCTGAGATGGATATTTTCTTCAAAAGTTCACAATAACATAATTCAATATCATAAAAATAAATGTTCTTTTCTCATGCCTTTAATAAGTGTTCTAACTCCATGCATGGTTTCAGATACGGATTCTAGTAATGTACACTAGTAACGTTTTTAATACTGTGTAAAGTTTGCATACGACTATTAAACTTAGGGCTGAAAATCATTAGACGCAGTGATGTACTTTGATCTGGTGTTGGCTACAGTGGATTAAATACATCACTTGCAGAATTTTTAGATAGTTCATACTCAGTCATACTTATCAATCCATTTGCATATGTAACTGGTGGCACTTAAAAGTGCAATTAGAAATCACAAACTGTGCAGAAAATCATTACAATCGCTTTATTCCTTTTAAATGGTTGTAAATAGAAATGATTGAAATAATGTCTTACTAATGAAGTGCAACTAGTAACAGAATGAAAAAGAAACCGCTGGCAATCAATGCGCCAGTGTATCAAGCGCCAGTGTATCAAGCACATTCTATTTAAACATCTCTGGTTATACTAGGAAGAGACAACGGAGGTCATTTATAAGACACACCAGATGTATACTGAGATGCAGCATGTCCTTAAATCTGCCACCTTTCCAGCAGTGCGTAAATGGGTTTTACTATACTTTCTGAGGCCCCATGCACACGGCCATGCCCGTAATCACGGTCTGTGATTACAGGCATGGCTGGCCGTTGGCAGCCACGGACAGCCACACGCATTTTGGATCTGTGCTCCCATACAAAGTATGGGAGCACGGACCGTAAAAAGCAAATAATAGGACATGTCCTATCTTTTGCGGAGGCTTTCTATGGCCCGGACACCTTCCCGCAAATATACGGGAAGGTGTCCGTGGACAAGAGAAGTGAATCATTCCATAATTGCGGACCGTAATAGACAAATTCTTCAGTCGTGTGCATTGGGCCTAAATGTGTGAATGTGGCCTAAAGTGGAGCTAGACATATACACAGGGACAAACTTTTGTCAAACATGGCAGTTAATTACATGGTGTCTTACAATAATCTGTGCATATATCAGTAATAAAGGAAGGGGGGTTGATTAACAGTGTTGACCTGTTGGATTGGTCAAATAATTTACTGGTCTGATAAAAAAATAAATCTTGTTTGATACCTTAAAGATTTTTTTTTTGTCCCAATATATTGAAAATGAACAATAAAGGAATCTTATAATTGGCCTTCACTAAAAATTCCTATCATTTTGTTTCTACAGCTCCACCTATGCAAATCTATTTAATTGGTTCTATGCTAACAGAAAATAATTAAACCTGTGTAGACTAATCCTGCAGTCATGCTCCCTTTTATCTGTCCCCTACTTCTTGCTAAGCTACCAAATGTACGTATGAAATAGTAGGGGACAGCTGGAAGGGAGTATGCTTGCAGGATCAGACTACACAAAGTTTGTTGTCTGTTACCATGTAAACACTAAAGTCGGCATAGGAGCTGTAAAAACAAAACAATAGGACATTTTAATCAAGACCTGGTGCAAAGTTGCTTCATGATTTATTTTAGATGCAATAGGACAATAAGAAAAATGATTGATTGTAAAGATGAACACAGCCTTTGTATTGGAGACTAAACTTCCTTAAGTTTAGTCTAAAGTTATTTAGTTTAAGGTTATTTTTTAGTTACAGGCTGTAGATCATCCTGGTTCTCACCTGAACTATATGCAAGTCTGCCTAATTCATTAGTACGCAGCATACTAAATGGAACTCATTGGGGAAGAGTAATCAAAGCAAAATGTGCAAAAATAGTGAACATGACGTGTCGAATTTATGACGTGTTTTCAATTATTTTAATGTCTACCTTGACAGTTTTGATTCATGTCTAGAAAGAGTGGTCATAAGATGTGCCAATATTACTAAATAATACTATATGCTCCACCATTACAAAATATTCGTGTGAATGTATGCCAGCCATAAAGTACACTAGAGACAAGTGGTTTTTTTCTTGCATAGTAAGTTGGGCCAAATTTATCATGCCATGTTCATAATTTTCAAAATCTTGCCCAATTTTGCCCAATTCATACGTTTATTCATTCACTATCGATACATTTTCCCCAGTAATGATGTGCCTGTCGCAAGGAGTGTTCAGTACAGGACCAGGAGGATCTGCTACAGTATATTTAAGAGTACATATTTTAGGAAGAGAGCAGATACTAAGATCTGGCTGATAAGGATTTATAGGGAATTTTAGTATTTTCATGGATTGAAAATGGCCAGCAGTGAACATACAAAATGACAGATATAGTATAACAATTGAAAACATCTTATAACAATGAAACATAAGGAGATGGGACCTTGGCATTTAGAAGTTACAGATTACCCTATGTTGCCTTGGCTAAGGCGTGCAATCTTCGTCAGATAATAAATAATAAGTTAAAGGTTTATATAATAAAGGGAGCATTTCTATTACAGAAGAATGCCTTTAAAGAGGCTCTGTCACCACATTATAAGTGCTATCTCTACAATCTATAATCTGATCAGCGCTGTAATGTAGATAACAGCAGTGTTTTTTATTTTGAAAAACGATCAATTTTGACCAAGTTATAACCTGTTTTAGCTTTATGCTAATGATTTTCTTAATAGACAACTGGGCGTGTTTTTACTTTTTGACCAAGTGGGCTTTGTGGAAAGAAATGTATGACGCTGACCAATCAGTGACCAATCAGTGTCGTACACTTCTCTCCATTCATGTACTCAGACATCGTGATCTTGCGAGAATACAATGTGCTGTCACTTACTCACACATTAACTTTACTGAAGTGTCTTGAGAGTGAATAGACATCGCTTCCAGTCAGGACGTGATGTCTATTCAGAATCCCGTCACTTCGGTAATGTTTGTGTATGACTTACTCACACAGCACAGCATGATCTCGCGAGATCACGCTGTAATTGACAACACAGAGTGATCTTGATGTGCTGTGCTGTAAGTCCCACATAAACGTTACCAAAGTGTCAGGATTGTGAATAGACAAAATAGACGAGGAGACAGCACTTCCAAAATATGTCAGCTTTTTAATCACCCGTGCGACGTTTCAGTCCAGCAGGACTTTTCTCAAGACTTGAGAAAAGTCCTGCTGGACTGAAACGTCGCACGGGTGATTAAAAAGCTGACATATTTTGGAAGTGCTGTCTCCTCGTCTATTTTGTCTATCTGATATTGGGGACCACGGATCCGGTCCTATTGAGGCGTGCACCCACTTGTGGTCCAGTGCTGTGGTAATTTTCTGCTTAGGATTGTGAATAGACATCGTGTCCAGGCTGGAGGTGATGTCTATTCACTCTCAAGACACTTCAGTAAAGTTAATGTGTGAGTAAGTGACAGCACTTTGTGATCTCGCAAGATCACGATGTCTGAGTACATGAATGGAGAGAAGTGTAATGACGCTGATTGGTCAGCGTCATACACTTCTCTCCACAACTCCCACTTGATCAAAAAGTAAAAACACGCCCAGTTGTCTATTAAGAAATTCATTAGCATAAAGCTAATATAGGTCATAACGCCGTCAAAATTGATATTTTTTCTAAATAAAAACTAATGTTGTTATCTACATTACAGCACCGATCACATTATGTAGGAGATAGGCCACTTATAATGTGGTGACAGAGCCTCTTTAAATGCAAGTTTTGAGCCATTTGCTGTAAACATTCCAGTCAGCTCCAGGATTTCTTTCACCTCTGCAGATGATAATGTTTTTTGTTTATTTTCACTTGCCCTTTAGGAGTGGTGTGCTCATCAGTCCCTCACCTGTCATCCTGGTGACAGCACTGATGTTATTGCTATCTGACATTTTAGATATACAGTGAGACATGTTAGAGTTTGAAACTATTTTGCTATGAAGTTTTCTATCAAAGGGCAAAAAAGTTTTTAGCAGATATGTTAAAAAATATTTGATGTTCTTTTGGTGTCTAACATTTAATACCATTTAATTTAAATAGTCCATTAAAGTGTCTTGCCAGCATCATAAGAATATAACTGATATTATAATAGTTTTGTAAATAGGTGTAGCTTAAAGCTCCTGGGCCCACCCCCCAAAAAAAAAATACATATGTATATATGTATAATAGTTTATATAATAGGGTGCCATTCCACTTCTACTCTGCCCCTTCATAAGTGCTGCATATTTTTAGCACCTCAGACCCCAGGGCCTATGTTAAGTTGTCGATCATCCAGGGGAGGCCAGACTTTTTCTGAATCAAATGATTCAGCAACCATGTTGGACCGATTGCCAGGTTAAAGAGATGCAGCAAAGGCACCACACATCACTGTGTAAAAAATGATTTAACACTCTGAATGAAGGTAATTCAGATGTGATCTGTTTAACAAAATACATGTGCATTATTTGTGACAATTGCCCCTCATAATAGTGTGCCGGTCACAAACGCCCCTATACCAGTATGCATACTGTCCAACACTTGAAAATGGAAAAGACACACAACACATAAGTATGGTTGTAGTATACAAATAGTATTCAGCTTATTATTAAGCATTTGCCATCTTTGCAGGGACTTTGCAAGCCTGTGCTTCCAGAGTATGGCATTATTTTAAAGGGTACCTCAAGTTGTGTTGCCAACCACGTGTCCTGACAAAAGTTTAAAAGCAAATGCATGAGATGCGGATGGGAGAGCGGGCGGTTCAATTGCCGATGGTTGGCAACATAACTAGAGGTAACTAGTGGAAATTATTTTAGTAAGAATGTATCATTTACATTAAAGCATCACAATGCAGGGGCAATGCGGGGGGGGGGGCTGGCTGGACATGTGCTGCGGGTGCTTACTGCCTTGAAGGTGCCCCCCAACAAGCCATTTTACCTTAGCTTAGATATTTAGATTCAGAGCTATGGTGGCAAACTTAAAAGGGTTGTCCAGTCCCTCAGGATAGGCCATCAATATCTGATCAGTCGGGGTCCAACCTGCGGGACCCCCGCCGATCAGCTGTTTTGAAGGGGCCACAGCACTTGTACGAGCACAGATTCCACTTAATTTCCTTTACTGCTTACACTGTGAATTGTTGACACACTTGTAGCGGTGGTTCACAGTCTTACAGCCTTCTCCAATTTACTTCTATGGGAGAACGCTGTAGTACTGTGAACCGCCGCTACAAGTGTGTCGGCGATTCACAGTACGAGCACATAAGGAATAATGGGGAAGCAGAGTAGCGCTTAGGACCCTTCAAAAATAGCTGATTGGCGGGGGTCCCAGGAGTCGGACTCCGACCGATCAGATATTGAGGGCCTACACTGAGGATAGGCCGTCAATTTTTAGGGACTGGACAACCACTTTAATATTTGCCCCAGAAAAGCCTAGCACAATGCCAAATACATGTCTTTAAGTAACTACTGACAAACGTATACATTATCTGGTGGAAAAAAAGAAAATCTGTAATGTTGCCCATAGAAACAAATAATTGTATTATTTTGTGAATAAAGATCAGAGAGGTAAAGTAAGTATTTGTTTTGCCATTAGATTATCCAGGGGCAGAGCTTTAGGGGTGCAGAGTTAATAGTCACATCGGGTCCCTGGTGTCTGAAGAGGTCCCTTCTGCCACATAAGAAGATGCCAGTGTTATAAATCGCACGTGATGGGTGGGGTCCCTGTTACAGATTTTGCTTTGGGGTCCAGGAGTTTTGAGTTACGCTGCAATCTCATGTGCCATCGTCATGCAGTTGACTTCAGTACACGGGGTAGAAAATAGACTGTAATTATTCCATCTAGGGTAAAGATTATAGCTGGAATTTCTAATTGTATAATATTCACTTACAGGGACCAGACGGAGAAGATTTTAATAACAGATTTCAGAATATAGATATCAATACCAGTGTTAAATACAGTGAATCCAAATGTATGAATAAAATATTAAGCACAGTTATCTTTTTCAATATTACATCTAGTGGAGTTGCATATAAATCCATTTAATAAAGCTCAGTAAGAGGGATGTAGCAGACAAATGTGATATGTTTGTCTAAGGTTCCTGTTCCTAGTCTAGTTTATAGACTGTATTCAGAGGTATATTGTATGGTGTCTCCTCCAAGGGCATTCATTTCTGTATTCTGCACGTGGGTAAAGTGCTGTAAAACATTTTTTTGTACTTTCATTAAATTGATAAAAATAATAATTTATTTGATATAACCTTGAGCTTTATTCTGAATCATCCTTTCTACTTAAAATGTTCTGTTCTAAATGCTGGTATATTTCTGTCATAACGGAAGCCAGAATTTATAATATTCATAATATCATTATAGCAATACTTAGACTGTGCCCTCTAGCTCAGCTCCTGACATATGCAGGTAAAGACAAGCAAACAACAATTGTCGTGCCAGCTTGAGGGTATGTTCACACGGCAACACAAAATACGTCTGAAATTATGGAGCTGTTTTCAGGCGAAAACAGCTCCTGAATTTCATATGTTTTTGCATGTACTCGCGTTTTTCGCGGCGTCTTTTACGGACGTAATTGGAGCTGTTCTTCATTGGAGTCAATGAAAAACGGCTCCAAAAACGTCCCAAGAAGTGTCCTGCACTTCTTTGACGCGGGCGTAATTTTACACGCCGTCTTTTGACAGTGACGCATAAAATTACACCTCGTCTGCACAGTACATCGTAAGGCCCATTGCAAGCAATGGGCAGATGTTTGCCGACGTATTGGACCGTCTTTTCAGGCGTAATTCGAGGCGTAAAACGCCTCCATTACGTCTGAAAATAGGTCGTGTGTACATACCCTGAGCCCTAGACCAGCAGTGCCAACTAACTGGAATGATGCTGTTACTCCGTAAATATGGCTGCCAAGTTGAACATTGCAAACATGGATCTATAAGTGAAATATTTTGTGTCTGCACTGGTTAGCCATTTGAAGGGAAATCTGAGCAATTCTATACTACATAAATTGGTACCGCTTGGAGGATTACCATTCACGACTTGTAGATTGCCCCATCAACATGGTAGAATGCATGTTCGGTGAAGATAACCATGATTGGATTAAGTTAATGACTGTGCACAAATGTTTTCAGACCTTTTACCCATCTTGATAAGTAATTGTTTGTTATCTGCTGGCGAGTCAATGCCCAGTACATTTTTCAATATTTGTCTCGGAGCAACATCAAAGGGGTTCTGGTGCTCCACAGTGTATTGCAGCCTCATCATTTTGTGAATGGTAGAGGTCACATTTCTCAGATCCCCACTGATGACAGAAGGTAACGTTTTGTGGAATTAATCAGGCCTAATAACTTTTTCCAACATTTGGGGGAAGAAGAGAAAATGTGTCAAGGTTTGGAGTGACAACTGGCACCACTTGACAGGCACCAACCAAACACAGAAGCTAGCCCTAGGAGGGAAAATATTTAACGCAATAATCCTTCACACCCAGGACACCAAGAGATGCGGTCAAGAAGATGCAGTAGGTGGATCCATTGAAAGACATGAAGTAGTTCAAGACATCATGCTGAGAGACCAGCTGCAGTGCCGTAACTTGCTTAAAGAAGATTAATACGGACTCAAAATGCAAATTATAATGTTGTGGAAAATCTGCTTTTCTCTCTAAAATAATTTATTGCTGGAAAAACTGTGGAATCCATAGATGAGAAACAGCAGATTGCGATGATGCAGCATCTTCATTTCTGCTTTAATGGTTGTTCTGCAGTCAGGACACATGTTACAGCCCTGGGTGCAATCCATCCCTTTATGGATGAGTGTGATACTTGTTTATGATCGTGCGATTGTATTGGTATTTATGTAAACATAAGATGTGAGAGCCAATAAAGCAAAAGCTTACTGCCTGTGGATGAAACCTAGAAAATAGTTGCTGGTTGCGGCAGATGTTGCTGTATAAATCTGTCCATAGGGTGCTCAAGAGCGATTCTGCTTTTCTGTAATACCAGCCTGAGGTATATGAGCAATATGCTGATCTCACAGGATATAAACTGGCTTCTCTCTGCTCTAGTCAGTTACTTCAAGAGTATGTCGAATGTGTTTGCACAAAGTTGTCCGTAAACTCATTTATCATAAAATAATAAAATTGGTTAAATTTGCAATTGAAAAAATAATACGTGTTGTTCCATATGTAATGTATTTGGCCATACAGTACCATTTTTTGCATCAGTTATACATTCTGTCCTTCATAAATGACTAATACTTTCCCCTCAAGTTTTTTTTTTTAATTCTGTTCTCCTGCTTATTAGTTAATATTAGGGCTGAATTAAAGGGTGGGTACATGGGGATATACCCTCGGGCCTTCACAACCTTAGGGACCCCCTAGCCTTTATCACCCACGATGTGGAGAGTTGTGTCTTACATGCACATGGCTCTCTCTTTTGAAGACTAAGGAAATCCCTGGTTTGGCTAGATCCATAACTCCTATACACTGTTATGGAGAGGCCTTTCCTATATGTGGCTGCAATAGGGGGTCAGATTGTGTTCAGATCCTAGCAGTGGGGTGGGGGTCCTGACCAATATCAATCTGGTCCTGGTTATGACTGTTTGTTCTCTCCAAAACGTTAAAAAGTGACAACAGAAAATGGCATCCATTACAGCTCCTGAAAATGCTGTTGACTGTGTTTTTCAGACTTTTATGCTTTATGCACCTGCCCGTATGAAATATAAATAGAATATACTCCATGAGCAGCTGTATTTATACTGTTTATATGATTAAATATATAAAATACTTGGCATACGTACATTATGTAGCCAGACAGTGAAGATGGCAATGAGCCTTCATGCAGATGTAATGATTGCCCCCAGTCTGTGATACTAAATGCCCCAATACAGACTTCTCTGTAAATCACCCCAAAAGTGCCTTCTGCTCTGGACCCTAGTGCCTAGTTCTATTATACCTTCTCTTTCGCAGTCTACACTGCCTACTACATTTCAGGAGGCTTCTTCAGGGTAATAACTATATGGGTGCAGAGATATGTGCCCGAGGGGAACCAAACGGCCCGTTTGCCACATGAAATTACTGATGTAATATTGACCAATCATTGTGTTTCTAGTCCATGTATATCGTTGCTTGCAGTCAAATATGTGTATCAGACCTTTACTACATACGGTATAGGCACCTTTATCCTGGGGCTGTAGATTATGGGAACAACTATAAAAATGAGTATTATGCCTTTGTGTGTTATAGATAAATAATAATTATACTTACACGTATTATAAATGACACATAGTAGGTAGCAGGTCTTATTACAAATTTTGCATTGGGGTCTGGGAATTTCAGGTTATTCCTCTAGGACGCTTTCACGATCATATCAAGCATTTTTTTTTTTCACTTGGTCATTTGAAACATACTGTCACATGCGGCAGATCTGTTGCAGAAATTTCTGAGACAGATTTGTTTATCTGAATGGGGTTGTTTCTGCAGCAAGTCACAGAAATGTCTAAAATAAATCTGTCGCATGTGAATATATACTTAGGCTATGTTCACACTTTGCTTAATTGCTGCAGAATTTCTGTCCGGATTTGCAGGCGGAAAATCTGCAGCATATTACAGTAGCAGCATAGTGGATTAGAAAAGTTGCAGAAACTTCTAGAACAAATCTGCCACGTGAATATACCCTTAGAAGGAAGAAAAATACTTTTTCTACATTAAGATAATAAAAAAGACTATAATCACCTCCCCTGGCACTTCTATAGTGTCACGTTCCTTTGCTCCAGGTTGGTCTGTGTTAAGCGAGCCTCCTTGGATGACCTTTTATCACATGGGACAAGTTGTCATCCCAGGAGGCTGGATCTACACAGACCAGTCGGGGGAGCAGGGACGCTTTGCTATGACAGCACCAGGGCAGGTGAGTTTGGTATTTTATTTTTTACATCCCTTCTACTGCCCTCTTCTTTTCTGCAGCAGCAAATTCGGCTGAAAATCTGCACCAAATGAAACATGATACATACAGTACAGGATGTCTCAAAAGACCAAGAGAAAAAATTTATGGAATGGACCATTCATTTGCAGAAATTTCTGCAAATAATCTGCTTACCCTTTTTTCCATTATTGTACCTTGGACCTTTGGCCTATGGGTCAAAGGGTTTCCTGCCCTATAGGCTTTATGAGGTTGACATTGGTTTTGGAATGATAGACATAAAGCTTATACCCCGGGCCATGTAATTCCAGATGATGATGAAGCTGGACAATGGCTGCAAATCTGTTCATACACAAATATTGACCAATCATTGTGCTTCTAGTCCATGTATATGGTTGCTTGCAGTCAAATATGTATATCAGACCTTTACTACATACGGTACAAGTACCTTTATCTTGGAGCTGTAAATTATGGGAACAACTATGAGAATTAATATTGTGCCTTTGTGTGTTATAGATAAATAATAATTATATTTATAATTACACTTATACAATCAACAAAGACAAACCTGAACATTTTTCTTATTTAGTGTATATTTTAGATTTATGATTCACTTAATTTGAGTATCTAATCTCCACAGGAAACTGCAGAATTTGTATCCGTGGGAACGTTTTTTTTTCTTCTCATGTTCCTAAAATAGCTTTTTAATTCTTGTCAGGAAATATACATATAATTGATGCTATAATAGTAAAAGCAAACAAGGATTAATCTAAATATAAAGAATAAGATACAGTGCATAGCTGATTTACTAGATATTGCTAAAATGTAATCTGCAGCCAATTTACCCATTTTGTTGGCAAGTAAAATCATAGAGCTCGCCATCTTATGAGCTCATGTTTCTATTGGCTTTAGGCCAGGCAGACAATGATTTTTGTTTCTCAAAGCTTACAGAGCTGCCGTTCTTTTTAAGATTCCTAGTTTACACTTTACTAGTTTGCCGTCTTTTATCCATGGAGCTTGATGAATGAGATCAATCAAAAAAGAAATGTTAGTATTTCCTGGTAAGAACGTATCTTGTAGTTCTTTAAAAAATCATTAGCATTCTAAGCAGAAATTGGTTATTCATTGTGTTAGGCATCAGCTCGGTTACAGAACTACAAGTTTCAGGATTCCTTGCCTGTCAGAGGATTGAAACCACTTGTCAGTCAAGGATTGTGAAATGCTGGAAGTAAATTGGGTGGACATTATAGCGGTGTGTGTATGTGAGCCAAAACCTAGAGGAAATCTATGTGACGATATAAAGAACATACAACATCTATACTGAGACTATCTATCTATCTATCTATCTATCTATCTATCTATCTATCTATCTATCTATCTATCTATCTATCTATCTATCTATCTATCTATCTATCTATCTATCTATCTATCTATCTATCTATCTATCTAGCACACTCAAAACACTAATGCCACCTTAGCCACTAAATATAAATAAATATGCATTACTGCTAAATCTACTTACAATAGTGAGGTTCTTAGCGCGCATTTTGATCAAATTGTGTGAGCCCACCTGCCACGACAAGACAAACTCTATGAGGTGGGAACCCACGCTGCACATACACCAAGAACTGGGACTAAACCTACATATTCTTGGGGATGGTAGGAACCAGCCTTAAACTAATTAAAATCCCCCTGGGCAGAATGGGAGGAGTGCAAGATCAAAATATGAAGGTGGTCACTAACCCCACATATATATATCACATAAACAACACAAAAGTTTGTACAGCACATTCCAACAAAATGAAAGAAAACATATATACAGGTGCAAGAACGCCTGTGACTGCACATTTATACAGCACACAAGAAAATGGCGACAGCACAGCAAACTCTAATGCCACCTAAACCACTAAATATAAATAAATATGCATTACTACTAAATCTACTTACAATAGGGAGGTTCTTAGTGCACATTTTGATCAAATTGATCAGTCCTGTGAATACTACTTGGCTTCTTCACTTCTACTATGTATTGAAATCCATTGTCCTCCTTAGGGCAGGTTCAGACGTGGCGGAATTGCTGTGGAATTCCGCTGCGGACAGTCCGCAGTGGAATTCTCCAGCGGCTGGTTTTTACATTTGTTTCTATACATTTTTAGGAAACTTAGTTCAGACGTTCCGGAAAACTCTGCTTTGGACCATAGGCTGCGGTGCGGAATTTCTAGTCCGCAGCATGCACTGTCTGTTGCGGAGAAGAAGCGGAAATTCACTGCATATTTCAGCTTTTGCAATGCAAAAACTGAAATCTGTGGCAAGTCCGCTGTGTTTTCTCCAACGTCTGAATTTCCTATCAAATATGCAAATGTTGGTGCAGATTTGTTGCGTAATTGCCCCAAATCTGCACCTATATTTGCAGCGGAAAAACTCTGCCACGTCTGAACGTGCCCTTAAAGTAGTAGTCAACTAATAGACTTTCCTGGGTTCCCACCAACTTTTAGAACAGATGGGTCCTGATTTTGATAACATGGAACCCCGCCACAGCTGATGAACCATAAGCCATATATGTCTGATTGGAAATCCCTTTTAAAGACTAAATCTAAAAATACAAAAGAGAATAGTTAAAGGTTTTTTTTATTTATTTTTAATAAATCAACGTTTAATTGTATTTTTAAAAAGTTTTCAATTAGGTTTTATTTTTTTGAAAAAAAGTACATTTTTTGAGATACAGCTTCTATGCTTTCTGGATACATAGAAGCTGTATTTTGCGGTCACAGCTGAATCCATCAGGTTAGCGGGACTGAGGGCTTCGGTGAGTGCTGATTCAGCTATTATCAATCCCTGGAACAGTGATGTATGGATTATAGTAAAATGGAGGGTCTATCGATTTGTTTGTAGGTGTAACTACCGACAGGCATTGTGTCGCAGCAACAAAAGGGAAATACCCAAGAAATGGAGGTAAAACCATAATAATAATTCTAAAACTCACATGGTAATGTTGGTCTCGGGTGATAGGGCCCTCATTCTTATTTTATTTTTTTGATCACTTGTTCTGCTCTATGGTATACATATTTATATCACTGTAAACATGAAGTCTGTCTCTGGTAACAGAATATCAGGCGCTATCTGTTTTGTGACATAAAGGTGACATCTGTTACGACAGAATGTAATGTACAGGCAATTGATGAATTGATTCTTCTTATAAGAGTTCACTTAGAGGAAAGAGTCACATTATATGAGTGAGCAATTTAATCCTGTTTCTGGCACAGTGAGAAAATATGGAAGCGTTGTGGAAGTCACAGATGTCACAGTAATAGGCACCATTCAGAGATGTTTTTTTTTATTTTTTAGAATGGAGGCATTACTGAAAATACAGTTGCAATAAAAAGTCAGTGAACCCTTTATAATTACCCGGATTTCTTCATTGATTACTAATAAAATTCTCTATAAGGCCCTGTTCAAACTGAGTATTTTGCAGGCAGAAAAAATCTGTCTCAAAATTCCTTCAGGAATTTTAAGGCAGATTTTGACCTGCCTGCACTTGCCGTGTATTTCACAATGTTTTTCATGGTGTTTTTCGGGCGTGGACATTGAGCTCCGTGGCCAAAAAACGCCGCCAACAGCACTTTCTCTGCCTCCCATTGCTTTAGATGGAGGTCTGAGACGGAACCGCGGCAAAAAAGAGCATGTCGCTTTTTCTCCCCGCTAGTGACTAAAACCGCAAGCGGGAAAAAAGCACCCCTGAAATCAATGGGAGGCGGTTTTGGGCGTTTTTTGGCGCTGATTTAGAGTGGTTTCCGTATCAAAATCAGCGACAAAAAATGCCTAATTGTGACCTAGATAACAATCAGACCACATTTTATTTGTAATCAAATCAGAAATCCTAGGATTGTTTGCCATTTTATCATCATGTCTCACCCGTACACATGCGTTGCTTTGAAAGTATGGGGCATAGATCCAAAATGAAAAAATAGGGGTTAAAATCAAATTTCCATTAATCTGTTTATTTGTTTGGGATTTTTCCTAATTCAGCATCTGAAAAAAAATTGTGAGAATAATGGTTTAGAATGGACTCCTTGGGAGGTACAGGTTAGTGGTAGGCAGCATCACCAGAGGTCAAGGAGCATTGGAAACAGGTTTGCAAGGGCTAGAAAGGTGCATTGAAGTCTAACACTGTATGAAATGGTTGAAGCAGTCGGAAATGATCATAATGTTAAGTATATGAGGCAGATACTGGAAACAAATGAAAAAAAAAATATATTTCCTTGCTGGTATTTGAGTTAGGGTATGTGCACACAACCTATTTTCAGACGTAATGGAGGCGTTTTACGCCTCGAATTACGCCTGAAAAGACGGCTCCAATACGTCTGCAAACATCTGCCCATTGCCTGCAATGGGTTTTACGATGTTCTGTGCAATCGAGGTGTAATTTTACGGGCCGCTGTCAAAAGGCGGCGCGTAAAATTACGCCCGCGTCAAAGAAGTGCAGGACATTTCTTGGGACGTATTTGGAGCCGCTTTTTATTTACTCCAATGAAGAACAGCTCCAATTACGTCCGTAAAAGACGCCGCGAAAAACGTGAGTACATGCAAAAACTTCTGAAATTCAGGAGCTGTTTTCGCCTTAAAACAGCTCCGTAATTTCAGACGTATTTTGCGCTGTCGTGTGCACATATCCTTAGAGGGCTAACTTGACGCTTTGAAATCTGTCCCCTTTTTAGAAGGACTTCTGACCTAATGGACCATAATGGGCCTATTCCTACTCCACTGAATATGCCGATTATGCAATGCTTTATATGTCTGTGTATCTAGGCATGAGCCATAATAAATGTGTATAATTGTTTTGTTGATGGCACTGCTGACATTTCATGTGGCGAGGAGCAGACAGTCTGTTAGTAGCCGCAGGATCTGCTGTAGTACAATTGGTTAGAATTTGCCAAAATTAGTGGAAATGACTGCTAAGACTCAAAAAAGCAATGTTGTTAATGCTGTCAAATATTAATACTGGATAATTTATAAAACCCGTTAACTGCTGGATTTCAAATATTCTGGATTATGGTAGCCATATAAACATAAAACATACAAGTACAACATACGGTATGCCACAATTAAATTAGTTTGTTAAATCAGAGCAATTCCATAATGATTTTCCCTGCTCAAATCTTTCGGTTCCAGTCTTATGAAATTCAAGATTACCATGAAGTTCCGTGCTGGAAACAAATGCCAAATTATCAATATCAGATTATCTGGACTATTAGATGCAGGATTAACGGTATTTCACTGTATCTATCGACCAAATAAAATGTGGGGTTTTTCTGTGTTGCCCTTTTCACAGGGGAACTCTTCATATATTTATGTAATAACATCCACTGAATATCATACAGTGATTGTGAATTTACAGCATGTGAAAGTTTCCCAATCTTTGCTTTGTTGCTCTTATTGCAAATAGCAGCATGTGTGGGCACTCCATGCCAGAACTTACATCTGCTCTACAATCTGTCTCGTGCTGTGTAGACAATCATAGTGAAGGGAACTGTTGATGCTTTTGCTTAACTGCTCCATGTAAACACAACATTGGGTGCCGTCTTTACAGGGTCAACCTAGTTGAGGACATAGAAATCATAGTAAAATAAATACAATCTTTACAACATGGCCAAGTGTTATTTAATGTGAAACGTTACATATAATGCAGTAAAAAGGATTTGTGCAACGGCACCTGAGCCAAATTTGTCATTTACAGGCCAGCTAATCATTTTGAAATGTATTTTTTGTTTGTTTTGATTTTATTTGTCCGTTCACTCTTTCTGCCTACACCTCCTGTTGTTACATGGAAACTGCAAACAGGCTGCTGTTGTCGGATCCATTCTTAACACATGTATACCCACTTGAGATTTTAATAGTGGCTTGAGAAAGGAATTTATTTTCTCTGAGTTAAAGAGTTTACTAGCATATCAATAGAGACGGTTGGCCAAGCATGGGGAATCATCATCATAGTATATGGGAGATAGAGAAAAAATCAAGTGTACCGACTTTTCATAACTTCCATAGTCTAAAATGGAGAGTAACCTCACATGCAGGGCTACCTCTCCAGTCCTCTCAGCCCTTGAGGGGTCCTGTGGATATGCCGTCAATGTTTATGGTTGAAAATAAAACACCTAAGGATTTGTACAGATATAAGTATATAAATTTCAGTTACTTAAATTGTAAATTCATTTTTGGCCCAAGTCAGTGTCGATCTCCCACACCTCAAAATATTCCCTATCTTAGATCTTACAATGTAGAGATCCTGGGTGTTCTTTTGCCCTACTAACTTCAAAGCATGACTGCCGTATGGTATCTGCCATTTGTATAAAGACATCACAGGGAATTTTACGCAGAATTTATTTTTTTTTGCCATTTACTCTTGTGTGCAGTGAGCTACTTATGTGCTACTAAAACATTTTAATACATTACAGATTATTTCTATTTTCCCAAGACTTCATCTTGCTGTGTTCAAAGTTTATTTTGGTTTATCCAAGTTATACTGATATAAAAACATTTATCAAGCACTTTTGTCAAGGGAGTAATTAATTTTTAAGTCAACATTTTTAGAGCTGCACCTGCATTTTTAAGGCGCTATGAATTAATTATCTGGCTGTTTCGTAAAAACCCAGTTTAGATGCTTTTAGTGGTAAACCAATTGGGAGTAAATATTGGCAGATTCATTCTAAATTCTGAGCTAGTCTATGTAATTTAATGCAGACTTGCATTATTCATGGGGAAATACTGTACATAGAATTATTATTGGTATGTATCATCAATTAATCGTAATTAATTTCTCAAAAGGCATCTTACTCATTTATCGACCCAAATCCTGATCATGATCATAAATAATGGAGCCAGCAACTGATTTAATAGATGTTATCAATCATAACGTTCTTTAGATTAACATAGTTATAGCAGCTTTAGTGCATGACCAGACGTGGCGGAATTGCTCTGGAATCCGCAGCGTACACTTTTCTCCATTGCTTTCCACAGCTTTTTAGTGAGGTTCGTTTACACGTTGCGGAAAACTCCGCTGCGGAGCATAGGCTGCGCTGCGGAATTTGGTGTCCACAGCATACACTGGCTGTTGCGGACGTGTAGCGGACCTGTTGCGGACTCATTGCGGAAATGGAGAGTCAAAATTCTGCAATGAAGTCCGCAGATGTTATGTGTGCTACGTAGCGTATTTGTTTTACGAACATGACATTTCTTCATTCTGGCTGGACCTATGTATTTCTACTGAGGCCCCATGCACACTAACGTAAAAACGCCCGTAATCACGAGCCGTTATTACGGCACGGGCAGGCCCATAGAAGTCAATGGGACTCCCGTAATTACGGGTGACTACGTGTGTGCACCCGTAATTACGGGAGCGTTGCTAGGCGACGTCAGTAAATAGTTTCTGTCCAGGGTGCTGAAAGAGTTAAACGATCGGCAGTATCTGTTTCTGCACCCTGGACAGTGACTTCCGATCACAATATACGTCAACCTGTAAAAAAAATAGAAGTTCATACTTACCGAGAACTCCCTGCTTCTTCCTCCAGTCCGGCCTCCCGGGATGACGTTTCAGTCCAAGTGACGGCTGCAGTCAATCACAGGCTGCAGCGGTCACATGGACTGCCGCGTCATCCAGGGAGGTCGGGCTGGATGTCAAGAGAGGGACACGTCACCAAGGCAACGGCCGGGTAAGTATGAATTTCTTTTACTAGGGAAAGGGCTGCCCCTTCTCTCTATCCTGCACTGATAGAGAGAAGGGAAGTACTTTCACCTCAATACGCAACGGCTAGTCCGCATCAATTTAATGCCCATTTTAGGCAGATCCGCAACAGAATCTGCAATGCAGATTATGTGCGGCATTGATGCAGAAAGTGGCGGAAGAAATACGCCACGTCTGGTCATGCCTTTACACCATGTATACTGGTTACCTACACGTCTTGTCATAGTACAGCAGGTTTCTAACCAGTGATTTTTCGCGATATTTCAGATTCTATAGAGTAGTAGAATACTAGAGTAATGAGCAGCTATTGTTCTTTTGTAGGATAACTAAGAGAGTAAGGACAAACTAAATAACAGTTTGTTTCATTGTTTGGTTGCTATTGATTGGTTACTTTCCTCATTCAATCCATAGTAAATAGAGTTTAGAGACAAAGTCCTGCATCTACAGAAAGATGTGCTGTTTACTGTTTCATTTTGTGTTATGCGACACCCCATAACCAACACTAAGACAAATGTCTGTAATAAATGGTTCTGATGCTGTTTGTTAAAATTTTAATACAGAATCAGGACTTTAATATAACATATTATCACTTTTTGTTGATGTATTAGTGCAATCACAGAGGCAACTGAATGCTTGTAGCAATATGAAGGATTAATTTCCTCTCTTAATACCTGTGAGGCTCTTTTCCCTGCTGTTTCCTGATAAGAAAACCCTAGCTGAGAATAAGATAGATGCTGGAAGCACTTATGTGCTGGGAAACAGTGTCATTACATTTTTACAAACCATACACACACAAATTTAGGCTACTGCCTACTGATTTAATAGGAGGGATTTTTAATTCAGCAAATGTCAGTAAAGTCTACATTTTTATACAGCGTTCACTTTTGCTTAACAAGACTTGTCTCAAGAAGACCATTTACACAACGGATAACTAGTATTTTACAGAAAAAGTGTATTTAGAGGACGTTTACTGTGCACATTACCATAATGTGAAGGGAGCACTATAAGAAGTGTATGATGACATATCCTTTGGACATATCTTTCATGCTAGGTCTATGGTTAGAGCACTTCTTAATGTTGCTCCTCAAATGCATTTTATTATCATGGATATAGCCGTTAACAATGGGCTTTAATGCCAGTGGGCCAGACCACTCTCAGTCTATCTTTGTAACAATAAAGTTGGCTTTGGTATATTCATAGTTTACTGATGTTATAATATAATATAAACTCCATCTGTGATCAGACAAGGAGCCCACACGTAAAAGTGCAGAATAATGGATCTGAAACACTATCTATAAGAGCATTGCAAATACCTACAATCAGCAATTCTTAAAATATCAATTCTTTGATCCGCGAATGAGATGTAACCAACATCCTTCTGCCATGACAAAGGTACTTTTGCTCCAAATTAGTTCCCCCTACCAGATATACTTGCAACCTGGTGTCATGGTGACATACGGAACATACATACTCTTGACTAGAATACTTGACGCTCTGGGATATTAGGGTGGTGCCCAATCCTCAATAACTGAAATGTAGAACTTGGTATATACACATATGTTCAATGCTCTTAGGATAAATGTAATTGTATCACAAAAATTCTATTATATATTAGAGTGTACCTAACTTTTCTGGTGACTTTTCATAATAAGCTGTCATATATGTGTACAAGAGGAATAACATTATTTCTGGCCATTATATGACTTGTATTCTGCATTTTTTATTCGTTTTTTTTCTATCTATAATTCTCAATCTTCCCTGAGCTTGTGGCTGGAGCCTAACGGCTATCATATGTTTGTGACACTGCACACATAGAAGAGGAGAATCTCCTATGTATCTCTATCTATCACATATATATAGAAGATGCAGCAGCATGGAGGATATTATACAGTAGTAAGGAGCATTGTAGCTGAGAATCCAGTACTAAGGAGCAGTGTAGCTGAGAATCCAGTACTTGGATGACCTATAACTCTTACAAACAGCTGCAGCACGTCTCTGTGTGTGTCTGTGTCTTTCACTCTGCTCCCTCCTCTTGCTGCCCTTTCCCTCCTTCATACACTTTCCTAGGCAGCGTCTGTGTCTCTCACTCTGCTTCCTCCTCCTGCTCCCCCTTCTCTCTCCTTAGACTCCTGTGGGCAGCGTCTGTGTCTCTCTCACTGTTGACAATTGTCTTTAAACAGTATTATGAAAATCATAATGTGTCCACTCTATCTGCTGGATGTGTAGTTTATGGGGGAGAATTTAAAACTGGCGATTCAAATGTCTTAATATGAAGAAGGCTAAAGTAAAATACGGCTAATTTATTAAGAGGTGCGCACATCTTTGACCATCCGTGCGCCAGAAAATGCAATTTATAATGTTATGCCAGTTTCTGGCGTAAATGATGGTACATATTGTCAGACAGCGGGTGGTCCCGACTCTTTTGCAGAGTACTGCCGACTTTTTAAAAAGTGGCGCACACGTTGTAAAAGTTAAAAAAATCAAAAATTTGTGCAACTTTTTTGCCAGAATATTGGCATTCAGTGTGTAATAAATTACCTTTTTCGATTTTAGACTGTCAGGGTTTTTAATGCAGTAAAACATTTATAAATACCAGAAAATTTATTTGGAAAAATGTACGATGGCCATTATAACACATAGACAAGAATTGTCTTCTGACAACTTCTCAAAACTTCTGCCATTTCTCACCCAGTGATGTGCACTTCTTAACCATGACCTCTCTAGACTAACAAGATTTGTGCAATTAATGGGGCTTAGACGTGCTGCACAGGATCTTCATAATATTTTTGAGTGCCACATTTTTCAAATTCATCGGTCTGGCTTACCCTGGGTAGAAAAGAATAGCTGCAGTGGAATATGGATGCCAGCGGTACATATTCAGAACATTTGATGGTGTAACAAATACAGAACATAAAGGCTTAGATTGTTTATTTTTATTTCTTTATGAATTGGTAGGTTGTGGATTGAAACGTGGAGATAGCATTATGTGCATTTCGCAGCTCCCATTGCTGTCCCTTCAGCAGCCAAACATATGTTTTATTGGAACAAAGAATTAATTAAAAGCTCCCTTTCTGATCAACTTGAGAAATGCACTATTCAGCTTATAATGTGTGATTAGCCAGATAAACTCATTGAAAATATCTTGTGAAGAAAATAAATGAACAGACACTCCACAGCAATAAGGAAAGATCATTTGGGTTAAAAATTCTATTGAAACTGCAAAAACCAACAGATGTTTTGGGCAGATGAACAAAATACCTCTTGTTCCTTAGGCGACTTAGAAAGAAAACATCCAAACAGTATGAAATGTAGACAATCACCCATGTGGCAGAGGCCTTCTGGAAGGTTTTGAAAAAAAAACCTTAAACCGTGTGTTTCTATTGAAGATAAAATCCTATACTTTCTCTGGCATTCTGACAAGTTGTATTACAGCATTAAAAGAAAAAGTCTAGGACTTTCAGTCAAATGATAGAACGCAACAGTGAAAACAATGTAAATCCATGTAAATCCATTTCATTAAGTATCTTGTACTAACCCTAAGTTACACTCTGTTACACTGTATTCACACATTGCATTACAGAGCAGCGTCAGCCAAAGCCAGGAGTGGATACAAAAAAGAGAAATATTTCCTTTATACTTTACCTTCTTTTTGTATCCACTCTTGGATTTGGCTAAAAAAAAAAACTGCATCAAAACTGCGAGCACAAATCCAGCCCTGTAGTCTAGAACTGGAGTTGCAATTGTACAGGCTTCCGAGCTAACGTCTCTGAGCATTCCTGGCTGGCTCAGTGTCTGCACTGGTGTTGTACATGTTTGGAAGTGTGATCTCTATACCAGGCACTATATATAATGTGATGTAGGAAAAAGTAACGTTCTAGGGGCAGTATAGGAGCTCAGATACATCAGTTGTAAGGGTTGTGTCTGTTGACAAGCTTCTTAACTGTTTCCAATAACGACTTGCATAATGGTGAGGGCAGCTCTGAACTATAATACAAGATCAGTACCAGATAGGTGATGTCAATAGGTTACACACGTGGGACATTTCAGCGGCATTTCTTTTGCTTTATAATTTGCAGTAGCAAATATAATATTGGTACTTGTGGCTTTGTTTCTACATATAATGGGCAGTATTTCGGAGAAGTAGTAAAATATGAAAAATATACGTAAAGGGGTTTTCCAGCCACTAAAAATTGATGGCCTATCCTCAGGATAGGCCATCAATAGCTGATTGGTCGGGGTCTGACTTTCAGGCCTCCCGCCGAGCAGCTGTTTTGAAGGTGCTGCAGCGCTTCTACGAGTACTGCTTCCCCTTCATTTCTTCTTGCTACAAGCGCTGCGGCCCCTTTAAAACCGCTGATCGGCGGGGGTCCTGAAAGTCGGACCCCGACCCATCAGCTATTGATGGCCTATCCTGAGGATAGGCAATCAATTTTTAAGGGCTGGAAAACCCCTTTAATAGGAGTTTTATGATCATTGGAATGTGGCAGCTGGTAATTACTCTAGCTATATTTTAGGTAGCATCTACTAAATGGCTTACAATTGTGTTTATTCTAGATGCACAGTTTACAAGGGTAACTAAACGTTCAATAAAATTCTGACATGTCATAGTGATATGTCAGAAGTTTTGATTAGTGGGGGTCCGAGCACTGAGACCCCCACTAATCACTAAAACGAAGAGGTAGAAGTGCTCGTGTGAGTGCTGAGCCACCACGTTTCTGTTCGGCTTTTTCTGGAAATCCGATGTAGCAGTGTACGGGCTCATAGACTTTCTACTGACCCCGTACTCCAATACATTGATTTCCGGGAAAAGCGAACAGAAACTAAGCGGCTGATCACTCACACGAGTGCTTCTGCTGCTTTGTTTTAGTGATTGTTGGGGGTCTTAGTGCTCGGACCCCCACTAATCAAAACTTCTGACATATCACTATGGCACGTCAGAGGTTTGTTGAACGTTTAGTTACCCTTTAAAGCAGTCTTTTGCCTTTTACCTTCATTTAGCGTATCAAAACTCTTATTTTAAATAAACATTTTCCATTTAGCAGTTTAGTGGTAATATGATTTAGATCTGATTCATATTGTACCCAATATGAGCATTTGCTTACCTGCAGATGAATTTGTTATAATGAGCAATAAATGTAAAGTAATTACTCTCTGATTTGATGCTGCATTTACCTATTTACAGTAACAGCTGCTAAGTGTCATAGATGTAAAGTGAATAACACACTTGAGCAGAATTTTAGCTTTAAAATTAACTTAAAGTTTGTTTACCTGAAATCAGAAAAAAAAGGCGAGTATTATATGTAAATCATTGATATAACGACAATATAGGCTTTATCTTAGTTAAAGGTGTTTTTCACTCCCCTAAGGGCTCATTCACACTGGCATATTACGTCTCTGTCAAACGTCCAATTTGTACGGAGCTGTAATACAGTACCTATAGAAGTTTATGGGGCCCTGCTGTACCTCTAAGTGTCTCCAATCTCAAACTGAGGCATACAGTATCCTTTTCATAAGGAATCCAACAGAAAATAATGAATGCCATGTTTTAATGGATATCATATTATGGAGAATATCTCTGTAATACAGTGCTGTACAGAGGCACCATTCAGTAGCACTCAAATTTCCTACAAACCAAGCACATGGCTCTGCTATGAACATGGGGCCTTAACCCGTTAGTGAACGCCCATAGACCTTTTTACCACGGCCACTAACGGGCTTTATTCTGATGCATTGGCCTTTTTACGGCGCTACATCAGAATAAAGTAGCGCTGCCGGGAGCAGTAAAAACTCGAACCTGAGGGCTTGCAGCAGACCTGCTCGAGCGGGCGGGATCAAAATCAACATCGATCCCATCCATTTAACCCCGTCTATAGCGACCGCCGCATCTCAGTGGTTTTAGAGGGAGGGGGCTCCCTCTTTCACCGCATAGGCACATCTACAATGCAATCGCGTGGGTGCCGATAGTTTCTATGGCAGCCGGGGGCCCTACCAAGGTCCCCAGGTCTTTCTCTAGTGTATGCCTGTTAGGCCATGCCAGAGACATGGCCTATGAGATGCCTGTCAGTATTAGGGCTTGTCCACACGTAACGGAATTGTTGCAGAAAATTTCTGCAGCAATTCCGTTAAAAGCAGCAGACATTCCACTGCAGAAAAAGCACACCATTTCCTTCGTGTTTTACTGCAGAAAATGGTGCCTATTTTGCTGCGATTTTCTCAATGTTGGGAGACGGTGAAAATTCAGTCCACTTTCCACAGCAGGAATTGATATGCTGCGGTCTGAATAATACGCACCGCAGGTAATTTCAGGACGGAATTTTTACGCAGTGTGTGAATGACATTTGTTAAATCTCCCCCATTTTAATGCTGTTGTATTCTGCTGCGTACGGAAAATACGCAGCAATTCCGCTACGTGTTGGCCGGTCCCTTACACTGACAGGCAATAATACACTGTAATACAGAAGTATTTCAGTGTATTATAAAAGCGATAAAATGATTGCATAGTGAAGTCCCCTAGTGGGACTAAAAACAAATAGTTATAAAATGTTTAATAAAGTTAACACTAAATAAATTTAAATCCCAAGTAAAAAAAAAAAATAAAAAAAAACTTTTTCCCCTAACAAAATGCTTTATTATGAAAAAATAAAAAGTAAAAATGTTACATATATTTTGTATCGCTGCGTCCATAACAAACCCAACTGTAAAACGGTTACATTAGTTAACCTGCACGGGGAACTTGTCCCACAAAAAAAAGTACTTATACAGCTATGTCGACGGAAAAATAAAAATGTTATAGCTCTTTGAATGCAACGATCGGAAAAAACGTAAAAAATATCTAGGTCATTAAGGCCTAAAATAAGCCGGTCACTAAGGGGTTAAAGGGAT
Organism: Rhinoderma darwinii; assembly: GCF_050947455.1. Classification (NCBI taxonomy): domain Eukaryota; kingdom Metazoa; phylum Chordata; class Amphibia; order Anura; family Rhinodermatidae; genus Rhinoderma; species Rhinoderma darwinii. The sequence continues at coordinate 46,066,692 of NC_134697.1, read as the reverse complement.
TATCTCATCACTATTTGTTTTTCTAATTTCAATGGGTTTGGCTTTCCAAGCTTGCATTTGATCTCTGGCTCACTGTTTGTTGCTTTCAATATCACACCAAAAATATATCCCCAGCAGTATGGAGACACCAAAGAACACTTGTAGAAGCCCTATACTCATCATCCACCAACTCCGAAGGACACCACGCAACAGAGCCACAAAACCAGCCAGATTTTCAAACTTTATTGACGGATTCCATCAATTCCAAAGACTCCAACCCACCATCCATAGCTGCCCTAACAAAAATCATTTGCTGCATACACCATATAAAAACCCCAAATAACAAACCACATCCCAAGCTGTAAGGGCGGACCGGAATGCTGCTCCTGTGCCGCACCCCACAGCGTGGTTCCCTCTTCCCCTGCTTCCTTCCACTGCTATGGCTTCTGCTCAGAACTGTTTATGGACATATATAGGGGAAACCATAGATAACAATGAAGATGCCCCTAAAAGTTTGTGTACCACAGAGCCATTTCCTGTAATAGGTTCCAACTGAATAAATCCTTATCTGTCCAGAGGGATTTTCTGCAGTGATTTTTGTGATGAGATTACCCCTTTAAGGGGGAAAGAATAAATCCTTTGCTGGCTGGTTAAAAACACACTTTTACCTAAAGTAAGAAAGGATTTTGTATAAAATGCTCATCACCGGTTGATGCAAGTGTAAGGTTATAACTGAGTGGAATGATTTTTATTTTTTTGGGACTTTGTTAACGAATTCTCAAAAAATATATAGCAGGAGCCTTTCTGAATGTTTGAAGAACCTTTATGTGTCTATTTTTAGAAGTCAAAAACCCAGCCTGAATGATGAGAGATCAGCCAAAAAGTATCATTCTTTTTAGCTCAGCAGTGAAGTAACAAAGAGAGCAAGCACTAAAAGGATATGGTCACAGTTCAGACATGCAGGTTTGAAAAATAGTTTAAGGCTAAAAATGCAAGTTATCCATTGCTATATGTCATGGGTAACACACTACTGAGGTGACAGCTATAGATTTTGTAATGTGCTACTGGGTAAAAGATATTGATTAGAAAAGACAGGATTGATTAAAAAATGAAAAAATAAAATGATAATAAGTGGGGCAGGTACAGAGGGTACGAACTTTATTGTAACTGGAGAACTGTAAATAATAACCCTCATATAGACCACCTTGCTTGATTTCTCAATGAAAATTATTTGACGACTAGACCTGGATGAGTAGAAAGGAGTTAACTAGTGCTTCTGACTAACCACACTTCCGACAATTTCCACCGTGGATTTGTCAAGTACCCAACAAATCGGCACCAATTTGCCACAGATTTCACAGATTATGCATTGCAAAGGGTGAAATCCGCAGTTAAAATCCACTGCTTCTCCACACAAGAATGAGCATGCCGCGTATTTGCGATGCAGAATTTGCACCATTAATCCGTAGCAAATCAACCTGTCTGCACACACACTATGGGCTTGTTCACAAAGTGCACACTTGATGCAGATTTTTCATGCATTTTTTAAGCCAAAGCCAGAATTGGATCCGGGAAAGTAAACACTTTCGGCCTTCCTTATATATTTCTGCTGTTTAGGTTTCATTCCTGGTTTTGGTGTCACAAATACATGCAAAAGCTGCATAAAATCTGCAATGTGGGAACAAGGCCTTAAGGGGCAATTTAGTTGAAATGACCTATATCATAGATACATGTGAGAAGATAACATTGGTGGAGTCTTTGATCTTGGACCAACAGTGATTTCCAGAAACAAAAGGGCTGTAGAGAGAGCTTGAACCCCGTTGGCACTACTTTGAGATTTCTGCCATTAATTTCTATTGATTTTTCTTCCTACCAAAATATTTCATAACACTTCAAAACGACATAATAAATCACTGATTGACAGATGTCTTTGAGAATAGGCCATTATAGTCCTGTGAAGGCTTAGAAGCGCTCTATGGAAGTGAATGTAACTTCCATAAAGCGCTGACTACTCTTACTACTCTTACTCAGTGGGCACTCTCACTTTCTACATCTCTTATTAATTTCAGTGGCGATCCTACACAATTTCCTCTCAAGAGGCGTCCTGGACTAAAATTAGTCATACCTCAAGATCAATGAGGCGTCTCAATGGCCGGTCCCCACCGATCAGTTTTTTGTAATGTTTCCTATTATGAAATGCCATTAAATCCTTTTTTAGGAATGCCATTTTAACTGTTAGGGCAAAATAAGATCTGATCTTTAATTCTCAGGACTTTTGTGTTTTATATACTGTATACTAATATAATATGGCCGTCTATTGTTTTAAACTTTATGCAGCTGTATGTGAATAGCGCATATGAATTAAACTTCCCAATAAACCGTTGGAGATTGTTTTGCTGTGCGAGTATAAGTCTTCTCTTAAATAAAGCTGTCTAATTCCATCACTAGATGTTTTCTCTATATCCAATTTTGATGTCTGCTCCTGCACTTTTGCTCAGAGCAAAGCAATTTCCGTACTCCCAAGGAAACATAAACTGTTTTATGAGCTGTTGAAGTTGTAAAAACATTGGGCTATAGTGGGAATTGTGACTAGCCGGCCTTGCAGCTACTTTCAGCTTTACACATATAAATGACAGCAAATCCTACTGTGCTCAGAAACACTGGTTTTTTAATTATTTTATTGTAAGACATTTACAGACTAGTATTTTGGGGAGTGGTTTGTGTAAAAGAAAAAAATATATTGACTACTAAATATATGGATTGGATAGTTGACGTTTTGACCATTGGACACTGGTATAGTCTTAATATGTCGTAAATAGAACAACATGCAATTTTATTGAGTAGGGAACCTGAGGCCCATCTGTCACATAAGCATACAGCAGAATTTAAAATTACACATGGTAGGTGTGCACTGTAACAGATTTAGCATTTTAGCCCAGGAACTTCAAGTTACGTCTCTGATTAAAATAAGTGGATATCTTACCAACATCTATGGTCCATGAGACACCGTCTTATTCCTAGACCTTCTGGTTCGCCATGATAGTAGGCACTGGATCCGTTTATATTTTTATGACGTTGGTAAACCATTTTTTCTGATAACCGGATAATTATTTATACACTGCCCATGTTGGGCCATGCTAAAGAGTATCTCCAGTCAAAAACGAAGAATAGTTTTTTGTCTAATAGCCACAACTGTTACTTATCTCATACTAACCCATTTGTGAGATGGACAGTGCAAAAACCTGGTATCGGGGTGTCCAAGAAATGCTGATTCAAACTCTTAAAGAGGCTATGACATCGGATTTCACAATATAAACTGCCTACATTGTTAAATAAATCTTTTAGACCGGATGAAGACCTTCTTGTGCATAGCCGAAGTTCTTTTTTACACTTGTTCTTGTACAATGGAAAGGACTTCTTTGACCACTCGTAAGGCGGATCTGACACCAGATTTCACAATACAAAATGCATACATTAATAAATAGATCTTTTAGACCCGATAAAAATCTATATCAGAATGACTGTATTATCCTTTTAAGATGCTCATTTTAATATCAGGCAGGACAACGTTAAAAAATAATTACTCAGGATTTTTACACAGATTTTCACATTTTCATCGGGTCTAAAAGATCTATTTAATAATGTATGCATTTTGTATTGTGAAATCTGGTGTCAGATCCTTCTTACGAGTAGTCAAAGAAGTCCTTTCCATTGTACAAGAACACGTGTAAAAAAGAACTTCGGCTATGCGCAAAAAGGTATTTTTTCTGCATGTTTTATGTAAGAGAACAAATCACAAACTCCTCTGTCTGCTTTGAAAGGCAGAAATCAGTGCTGTGGTGGGCACAATACCTGGCAAGGCCCATATCAATCTGACAACAGGATACTTGGAGTAAGTAATGGTGACTATACACTACTGTAAAAATTACAGATTTAGAGAATTGTCAATTTTCCAACCAATGTAAAATTTTATGCAGATTTCCATCTTTTAATTATATATAGTTACATGCCTGTTACTGCTGTCTGTTTTGCCAATTGACGCCCATCAACTACAAATGTATGACAAGCTTAAGGGTTATGGTGGTTGGAAGAGTAGCCACATTTTTGAGTCAGACTGTGTAGAAATACACCCTATTGACAAGGGGAAAACGTCATGGTCAACTTATTCATACGTTTCCAGGAACTATAACAAAGGTATGTCATATTTCAGAGTTCTAAGAAATGGTGCTCCAGAATTATCTTTTAACTCCTTAATGACCGCCCACCATCTTTTGACGGCAGGCGGTGCAGGTCCTTAGTCTACAGTGACGTCTTTTGGCGTCGCTGTAAAAGAGGCTGATTAGCGCTCCTGTGAGCGCTTATCCTCTAAGGAGGAGCTGTAGTTTACAGCTCCTGATCTCAGCCTGCTAAATACAGCTGGGATCAGAAAACATTCGAACCCCAGCTGTTTAACCCTTTGATCGCCGCAGTCTGTGACCCAGGCTAGATCAAAGGTAACTCATCGGAAACCCGGTGAATCCCTCTGCATTCAGCACTGGGGACCTACAAAGGACCCCAGGGCTGTCTGTTCATTGAGTTCATAGTGACACAGTATAATGTATTAACATACAGGTGTATGCTAATACATTACAAGTATTAAATAAAGTTATCCCTTAATGGGATTTAAAAAAAAGTAACGAAAAAATAAATTGAAAAAACTCCAGAAAAACTCATTATTTTGCATAAAATATATTTTATTGCCCCTACACTAAATAAAAACAAAAAACCTATAAATATTAGGTATCTAAACGACCGTAGTAACCTGAAGAATTAATATAACGGGTTATTTAGCGTGAAACATGAACGGGATAAAAGAATAAACAAAAAAATGATGCAGTGAATCGCTTTTTCTTATATTCATGCCGTAAAAATATTTGTTTTCTACCTCCAAACTATGAAAAAAAATAATACAATTTCTCCCACATAAAACAATGCCTCATACGGCCACGTCAATGAAAAAAAGAAAAAATGTCTGGCTGCTGAAATGCAGAGAGGTAAAAACGGAAAAATGTGGATGGTCATTAAGACCTTTTCAGGCCTGGTCAATAAGGGGTTAATGGGGAATACAAGTATTTATCAAAACAGACATGTCAGAAGAGCTGACTGGTCCCCATTAACTACATATTAATACTTTCCCTGACAATATGGTCTCAGCAGTTTCTCAAAAATAAAAATTCTGCGCAAATCAGGAAAGTATATACTTTTCCTCTGTGCTTTGAATTCTTCATATCCTTTCTTGTTCTTACTTTATACAAAAATAATTAATTTATAATGGCACACCATGTATATCATTTGAATACAAATGTACCCATCTCTGTTCCCCTACCTGAATGTTTTCCAAAGAGATATTTAAGCTGCTATCTTTATAAAGCTCAAATGATTTCTTTTTGGAAAATAATTTGCCCTTTCAAAATTCTTTGCAATTTAAAGACATAAATTATTACTAAATTGGAAAAAGCTTGAGAACAGACAGGTTATATGTAATAATCTGTCACTATAAATATCATCATTTAAAGAAAGAAAACCAATTGTAAGTTCTGTATGTGAGCATAAACTCTAGAAAGAAATAACTCTCGATAGGAATGATCCTTGGAAGGAGAAACTTTTTATTGCAATTTTCTTCTTATTTACCTCTATTCTTTTTTTGCTTATCCATTTTGCATATTATGGCCCCGGGGATGAAGTATAGTATATACAGGGTGGGCCATTTATATGGATACACCTAAATAAAATGGGAATGGTTGGTGATATTAACTTCCTGTTTGTGGCACATTAGTATATGGGAGGGGGGAAACTTTTCAAGCTGGGTGTTGACCATGGCGGCCATTTTGAAGTCGGCCATTTTGTATCCAACTTTAGTTTTTTCAATGGGAAGAGGGTCATGTGACCCATCAAACTTATCGAGAATTTCACAAGAAAAACAATGGTGTGCTTGGTTTTAACGTTACTTTATTCTTTCATGCGTTATTTACAAGTTTCTGACCACTTATAAAATGTGTTCAAAGTGCTGCCCATTGTGTTGGATTGTCAATGCAACCCTCTTCTCCCACTCTTCACACACTGATAGCAACACCGCAGAAGAAATGGTAGCACAGGCTTCCAGTATCCGTAGTTTCAGTTGCTGCCCATCTCGTATCTTCACAGCATAGACAATTGCCTTCAGATGACCCCAAAGATAAAAGTCTAAGGGGGTCAGATCGGGAGGCATTTCTTCTGCGGTGTTGCTATCAGTGTGTGAAGAGTGGGAGAAGAGGGTTGCATTGACAATCCAACACAATGGGCAGCACTTTGAACACATTTTATAAGTGGTCAGAAACATGTAAATAACTCATGAAAGAATAAAGTAACGTTAAAACCAAGCACACCATTGTTTTTCTTGTGAAATTCTCGATAAGTTTGATGTGTCACATGACCCTCTTCCCATTGAAAAAACTAAAGTTGGATACAAAATGGCCGACTTCAAAATGGTCGCCATGGTCAACACCCAGCTTGAAAAGTTTCCCCCCTCCCATATACTAATGTGCCACAAACAGGAAGTTAATATCACCAACCATTCCCATTTTATTTAGGTGTATCCATATAAATGGCCCACCCTGTAGATAAATTAGTGCATAGAGAATTTTTTTTCATCAATCTTTGAGGGCACTGTCAGAATGGAAAGGGGCACACTTGCAAAGAAACTGGATAAATTCAGAAATTGGAATGGAATGACTATAAAGGCATCTATACTTTTAATAAACTTGGGTTATATATAATTCTCCTAAATTGTAATGTGTAAAAGCCCTGGAAAACTGAGGTTGAGGATTTTTTTTTTAGATATTTAAGTCTGCATTGTATGGGGAAAACTGGTTACATACAAAACAATATAAGCAACTGTGCCTTTATAGTGACAACAACCATAAATGAAACATTTTTTATGTCTCTCCTGAGACGCATATTCGTGAGCAATTCGCAGTGTTTGAATTTTAAACTATTATAGCATACAAAATATCCCACAATACATGTTCTTACGCTTTTAACCTACTTTTTAAAGAATTATTCCTGTTTCTAGGAAACTTGGTTGATAAGAAAAAATAAGCACCAATAAAGCTGCCACACTTCTTGTCACCGGTGTGGTGGATTCTACAAGTCTGTCTAGGAATGCAGTGGAAGAGGGAACTGTAATTACTACTCTATAGGTTATAACCAAATTTCACAAAAAGTAAGAAATGGTTAAATACAATTTTTACAAATTTTTTATGGGTTATTTTCATGTATGTTTTTAGCACTGGTAACTGCAAGGGAACCTAATCATTATACATTCATTTATGCACAAATTTCCTTGCAGTTTTTATATTTTTATTTAGGAAGTCATATGTGGAAACAAGAGTTTGGAACTCTTTTCATATGTCAGCTTTCATGATTTTTTTCTATCACAGCTGATAAATATTACAATTTTAGTACAGATTGTAGAAATTCTGTGATGAATAGATCTGGTGATATTTCTTGTGAGACAGGCATACACTAGGTATAGGTCTGACCTACTACAAATGTATAATACTTTTGTCTTCAGCATAAAAATTGCATCCTTTCTAGGGAGACCTGTAGGTTCTCGGTTCAAATTCCAATTTTGCAAGAGGAAAATTGTATTATGTCCCACTGTGACATCCTTCCAGACAATACATATTTAATCCAGTGCTTTCTGGTGTATTAAACATTTTAAATGAAAAGTGTGAACAGCCTACAAACTCCCAGTATGTCTTAATATTCTTACAGGTGAATGAGATATAGAGTATGCACTGGAGACAAAGTCTGGTTCTGTTATTTTGCTCTGAATATATGATAGCAAAGTAGAACTACAGGCATTAATATTTAGCCTTGTAAGTCCACTCATCATTACTGTATGCATGGCTTAGCAGAAAACTGCCCATTGAGCAGCAATGAGTTGCATATACTTGGACCTTGATAAGAGTTATAAAGCAGGGGTACGTCTGAACAAAGAAGACGACACTCTATAATTAGTCAAAATAGAATCCCTAGAACTTGGTTCTCACAACCATCCAATTCCCATCCAGATTATGGGGAACCCACTGGGCTTTTCCACGCAAAACGTTTTCCATTAATTGTAAAATAGAAGGATGACGTGGTCATTGGGGTGGATTCCACTTCTTTTTGTAAATGTGGATAATGAAAGTCTTGTATAGGTTCACACATTCAGGGGAAAAAATAATTGGTTAACCTTACCTGTACTTCTAGGGTTAATAGCAGCTATTGGGACTGCCTGTATGAGGCATATAGACATTGTGCATGGGGGTAGGAGCTAGACGGTGAAGAATAATTGTAACTGATATGTTATTTGCACTGAAAAGAATAATTAGAAACCTCTACAGAGAATGTATAATGTCAGATAAATTGGCATATTTTAGCATTGTTTGGCCATGCAGTCAATGTACCCTTTAATATGCCAACCTTTTTTATTTGAAGTCAATGCAAATGTTAAAATCTTGGTACATATTTAAAAGTGTTTTTGACGAGAAAAAAAAAAGATACCTGAAATTAATGGAAAAGTCTGTAGTAGTTAACAACATGTTTTCAGTGCTTTTTGCCCCAAAAATGTGGTCTGTTGTAAATCCATTGCTGAGATTTTTTTCACTACCTGTCCTGTGGTAAGAAAGACGGCAAAAACTATAGTTTATGGCAGGGGTCTTAAGCACGCGGCCTCTGGGGCTGTCATCTGCGGCCCGCGTGACACAGAGCCGCTAGTATCGGCTCTGCTCCGAGACTCTGGAATTCCCTGAAATTGCTGTCCACATATGAACAGCGATGTCTGGGGCTTCCCCAGAGCCGGAGTCCTGTGCAGAGCGCTAGTACAGGCTCAGCTCCGGGACTCTGTGCAATTCCCTGACATTGCTGTCCATATATGGACAGTGTGTCAGGGTCTTCCCTAGAGCGCTAGTATCAGCTCTGCTCTGGGACTCTGTGGAATTCCCTGACATTGCTGTCCATATATGGACAGTGTGTCAGAGTCTTCCCTAGAGCCCTAGTATCAGCTCTGCTCCGGGACTCTGTCGAATTCCCTGACATCGGTGTCCATGTTTGGACACACAATGTCTGGGGCTTCCCCAGAGCCGGAGTCCCGTGCAGAGCGCTAGTGTAGGCTCTGCTCCGGGACTCTGGAATTCCCTGACATCACTGTCCATATATGGACAGTGTGTCAGGGTCTTCCCCAGAGCGGAGACCCGGGCAGAGCACTAGTATAGGCTCTGCTCCAGGACTCTGTGGAATTCCCTGACATTGGTGTCCATGTTTGGACACACGATGTCAGGGGCTTCCCCAGAGCAAGAGTCCCAGTGATGTCAGGAGCACAAATGGAGTCGCAGGAAGAGCCTACTAGCGCTCTGCCCGGGACTCCAGCTCTGGGGTTGCCCCTGACATCTCTGTCCATATATGGACAGTGATGTCAGGAGCAGAGCTGGAATCCCAGGCAGAGCGCTAGAAGCGGGGACTCAGCTCTGGGCAAGCCCCTGACATCACTGTGGCAGCATCTGCAGAGGGCACTGTGACAGCATCTGCGGAGGGCACTGTGGCAGCATCTGCGCAGGGCACAGTGGCAGCATCTGCGGAGGGCACTGTGGCAGCATCTGCTGAGGGCACTGTGGCAGCATCTGCGGAGGGCACTGTGGCAGCATCTGCGGAGAGCACTGTGGCAGCATCTGCGGAGGGCACTGTGGCAGCATCTGCAGAGAGCACTGTGGCAGCATCTGCGGAGGGCACTGTGGCAGCATCTACGGAGGGCACTGTGGCAGCATCTACGGAGGGCACTGTGGCAGCATCTACAGAGGGCACTGTGGCAGCATCTACAGAGGGCACTGTGGCAGCATCTACAGAGGGCACTGTGGCAGCATCTACAGAGGGCACTGTGGCAGCATCTACAGAGGGCACTGTGGCAGCATCTACAGAGGGCACTGTGGCAGCATCTACAGAGGGCACTGTGGCAGCATCTACAGAGGGCACTGTGGCAGCATCTACAGAGGGCACTGTGGCATTATCCAGGGGTGTGTTGCATTATCTACAGAGTTCATTGTGGCATTATCTACAGAGGGCACTGTGGCAGCATCTACAGAGGGCAATGTGGCAGCATCTACAGAGTGCACTGTGGCATTATCCAGGGGTGTGTTGCATTATCTACAGAGGGCACTGTGGCATTATCTACAGAGGGCACTGTGGCATTATCTACAGAGGGCACTGTGGCATTATCTACAGAGGGCACTGTGGCATTATCTACAGAGGGCACTGTGGCATTATCTACAGAGGGCACTGTGGCATTATCTACAGAGGGCACTGTGGCATTATCTAGGGGTATGTTGCATTATCCACAGAGGGCACTGCGGCAGCATCCACAGAGGGCACTGCGGCAGCATCCACCGAGGGCACAGCGGCAGCATCCACCGAGGGCACAGCGGCAGCATCCACCGAGGGCACTGCGGCAGCATCCACCGATGGCACTGCGGCAGCATCCACCGATGGCATTGCGGCAGCATCCACCGAGGGCACTGTGGCACTATCTAAAAAGGGGCTGGCCAATCTTGACATGTGTGTCTGCCAAACGCTGCTAACTGAGCCACCGGACTGTATTTAGCGACACTTAAACTGGAAAACTGGATTGTTGAAATAAGCACGTGGAGAAATATCTCAAATTTTAAACCTAGCGCTATTATTATAGTAATGTAGTATTTGTATATCACTAGCAGGCACTGCATATATCATGCCACATACCCTACAAACCACTATGTATAAAGCAAAACAAATGGGTATGTATAAGGCAACGGGTATAACTGTCAAAGGATAGCCATATGAGTATACAAAATAACCGTTTATTGAATACAAAAACACTACATAGAAGTTAAAAACATTTAAAATAGCATAAGAAATGCCATGTACAAATCACTGAAGGGGGAATACCACCATGATAAGTGGCTAGCAAATAGCTACCTCCTTACACTCACCTAAACCCCCAGAGCAGGCATGCAATGCATTAATCTTGAAAAGAGTGTGTAAAAATGTTGCATCAGTTAGGCATCAGATCAGCATGTCCTGTGTCTCAGGCTATATGGGGGAAAAAATGGGAAAGAAAGCCCCACGCGTATCGCCACAAAGTGGCTTCCTCAGGGGTAATGTAGTATTGTTATAGTAGTTCAAATAACTAATTGATTAACAATAATTTTGCATTGTATCAAAATTGAAAGTAATGCGGCCCGTCAACTTCCCATTTTTTCTATATTACCACTTACAAGGCCGAGTTTGATACCCCTGGTTTATGGCATCCCCTGCTGCCAGTACCTTCCTGCCTTAATACTTCCACCCTCAAACAAATCCCTAAGAGAAGCACAGCATGTGTACGCTGGTATCTCAATTGCATTTGAATTCATGCACTCGGAATCTATGGTCGACTCATGTGACCACTGACGTGACCCAGGGGGAGCGCAGCAGATAAGACGAGAACGGAAGAGTGCTCCTTAAACTGCAGAAAGATATCATATCAGTGTCTATGGAGGAACTACAGGACTTCCGGCGACGGGGAAAAAAGATAAAATCTCACGAACGCTCCATTACCAAAAAACATATATATTAGTAATTATTTTACTTTTGCAAATTATTATTCATCAGTGAACATTTTTCTCTGCCAAGAAGACTCCTTTACGGTTCAGTTACATGCAGGTTCTAGAAAATTACTATCAACATTAAACACTTTCTTCTAAGACTGGTATTGAAAATATGATTAACAGTAACTTTACTCTTACCATGGGTTTATCCATTAACATTGATTGGAAATCTGTGACTGGAAGGGAGTAGATTATCATAAACATAGAATTATTGTCTAATCTGAAATAAATGGGCACCTCGACACTAGGTGTCATATATTAAATTGCACAATCAAAATATATCAATATCGGATTTCACATCTACATTAGAAGGTTGCTTCCATGAAATGTCCATCCCTTGTACAGATTTCCAAAAAGATCTGTATTTTATGATCAGACCATCTGTAGATAGAATACTTGCATTATAATCTAATGATCTGTCTCTGATTTTATGCGGCTGATTTAGTAAAGTAGAAGCTAAATTTTTATAGCAACAATTTAAGAATTCTGCCAAATTGGCTGTTTCAATTTGCTAGTTATATTATTTAGGGTGTGATGCCAAGTTTGTCATGGGTGTTTATTTAGGCCCTGTTCACATGATGCATATTCAATGTATTTTTTGGCACAAAAATGTGACGAAAGTGCATAATTTAAGCCTCCCATTGGCATCAATAGGAAAGCTCATTGTTAGTGCATACGACGCCTGTATTTTAAACACTTTGCGCACCCAGACGTGCTATTACGTCCGGGTGCGGGTGGTGATGTTTGGAGCGCGCTCCATATACTGCGGGTGTCGGCTGTATTTTACAGCGGATACCCGGGACTAAGGCCTCATTTACACGAGCGTAATATACGCGCGTGCGACGCGCGTGCTTTTCACGCGTGTCGTACGCACCTATATTACTCTAATTTTGCGCAGCGCGAGTGCGTTGCGTAAAACTCACGACATGTTCTATAATCGTGCGTTTTTCGCGCATCACGCACCCATTGAAGTCAATGGGTGCGTGAAAACCATGCATGCCGCACGGAATCACTTCCGTGCGAACTGCGTGATTCGCGCAAGAGCTGTCAAAAGGATGAATGTAAACAGAAAAGCACCACGTGCTTTTCTGTTTACAAACATCCAAACGGAGTGTCAAATTAGAGATGAGCGCACCGAACTTCACCGGGTTCGGCCGAACTCGTTTTGACCGAACCCGGCAAAAATTTTTCCGGTACGCGACGTCGGGAGACAGTCACTGTCCACGGTGCTGAAAGAGTTAATCTGGTTCAGCACAATGGACAGTGACTTCCGATCACAATATACATGTACGTGTAAAAATAAACAGAAGTTCTGACTTACCGATAACTCCCAGGTTCTTCCTCCAGTCTGACCTCCCGGGATGACAATTCAGTCCAAGTGACAGCTGCAGCCAATCACAGGCCAAGCACAGGCTGCAGCCAATCACAGGCTGCAGCGGTCACTTGGACTGCCGCGTCATCCTGGGAGGTGGGGCCGGATGACAAGAGAGGGACGCGTCACCAAGGCATCGGCCGGGAGACCGGACTGGAGGAAGCAGGAAGTTCTTGGTAAGTATGAACGTCTTTTTTTTATTCACAGATTGGTGTATATTTTGATCGGAATTCACTGTCGAGGGTGCTGAAAGAGTTACTGCCGATCAGTTAGCTCTTTCAGCACCCTGGACAGTGACGGACGTCGACTGGCCTCATCTCTAAAATCACGCAGCCGCGCATCATACACGGATGACACACGGAGCTGTCAAGTGCCTTTTGCGCGCGCAAAACGCTGCGTTTTTTGCGCGCGCAAAACGCACACGCTCGTGTAAATCAGGCCTAACAGCCGGAAGCAGCGATCGGGGGATGACGACGGTTGTTATGGCAGCTCCTAATGAAGGCCCCCTGTGGCAGGGCATAACAGATGCTTGTAAAAATGACGATAGTATTGCAGTATATTGTACCAGCGAACTAACGATCGCTGGTTCAAGTCCCCTAGAGGCGCTAATAAAGTGTGCAAAAAAAGTGAAAAAAAGGTTTTAGTAGTGAAAATATAAAAAGTTCAAAAAGCCCCCCTTTTGCAATTTTGCCCTAAAGTAATTTATAAAATAAAAAAAGTTAACAAAATTTGTATTGCTGCATCTGTAAAAGTTTGAACTATTACAATATAGTGTTATTTAATGTGCACGGTGAACGCCGTAAAAAATAAAAATATAAAACGCCAAAATCGCTGTTTTTGGTCACCTTAGCTCTCAAAACAAATTTAATAAAATGTGATCAAAAAGTTCTACATAGCAAAAACGGTACCGATAAAAACTACAGCTCGTCCTGTAAAAAATAAGCCCCCACACGACTCAATCGGTGAAAAAATAAAAAAGTTATGACTCTCAGAATGTGGCGACACAAACGTTTTTTTAACAAAAAGTTTATTATCAATAAAAGTGGTAAAATATAAAAAAAACAATATACATTCTGTATCACCGTAATCGTATTGATCCACAGAATAAAGAGTTGTCGTAAAACCCAAAAAACAATTAAGGAATCACAGTTTTTTCCAACTTCAGCCCCAAATAATTTTTTTTCAGTTTCCCAGTACATTATATGGGACTATAAATGGTATCAAAATAAACTACAACTCCTCCCGCAAACAATGAGCCCTCACACCACTCTATTGACGGAAAAATAAAAAAAGTTATGGCTCTTGGAATGCGGGGAGTGAAAAACGAAAATTAAAAATCAAAAATGGCTTCATCCCGAAGGGGTTAAAAAGCGCTTTACAAAAATGCTAGCGTTTTTGACACGTTTCCACGTTGTTGTTTTTAGCGCCGTGTGAAAAATGCTTTAGACTTATTGTAATCTAGGATCAAACTCAATGATATTTTAAAGAACTATCATAAAGATTATGAATATCAGTAAAATTAGCCTGGTGTATATTTACTGGCCATTTTCTCATTATATCCCATTGAACTCAAAATGTAGTTTGAATTTTAATTCTGTATTTTACATTTTAACTTTTTATGACCATGTTAGACATGTGGCAGAAACATTTAATACCATAGCATTGGATATGCTCTTAGATGGTGAGAGACTATACTGAAATCAAATCGCAAGAAAAATTTTTTTTTTATTACTAATGTAATATAACATTTTATATATTATATTCAAATATTCTATAACTTGTTTGAATGGGTATTGCAACCCCCATCATTTATCACCTACTGTATCTATGAGATAAATCATGTTAGATTAGTGGAGGTAAGATAGATACCGCCTGAAATAGAATCGCTAAAATCTCTTTAATTTTGTTAAATTAAAAACTGGGCTAACCTAGAGGTCTAATGACTACATGAAACCAGCCGTATAATTGTGACCCATTATTTCTGTATGGACCAGAAGCTTGCATTCCCCGTCATCACTCCATACAACTCCTCCCAACAGTGGCCATCGTGGTTCTAATAATCGGTGAGGGTTCCAGCAGTTGGACCCCACCAATCTAACAATTATCATCTACCAGGGCATGTTCAGACGTGGCGGAATTGCTGTGGAATTCAGCTGCGGACAGTCGCCAGTAGAAATCCGCAGCAGACTTTTTTCAAAATACTTTCTATGGCTTTTTATGTAACTTAGTGCAGACGTTGCAGAAAAAGTCATGCCGAAAAATAGGCTGCGGTGCAGAATTTTTATTCCGCAGCATGCATGGCCATCAGCGAAGAAGCAGAGGATTTTCACTGTGGATTTCAGTCTTTGCAATACAAGAGTTGAAATCTGTGGCAAATCCGCAACATCTGAACAAACTGTCAAATATGCAAATGTTGTTGCAGATTCATTGCATAATTGCCACGTACTTGCAACAAAATCTGCAGCGGAAAAATTCTGCCATATCTGAACATGGCCTTAATGGGTAATTAATGATGACAGCTGGAATACCACTTTAATATGGGAATTGAAGCTATTGTATATGCAGAATTCAAAATGCAGGGACTGTCACCGAATTTTCCTGACTCCTGAATGTAAATATGGCCAGTAATTCTATACTATATCCCCACCTGCGACTGAGTAGCTTTTCTGTTTTAAATTTGGTGTGGGTGTCACATTTTCATTTGCACTCACTACACAGTTGTATTATTTATTGTCCTTTAAATAAATTTTACAAGTCCCTTCTCAAAGGTTTACGGTATCTTGGAAACTGAAAACCCAATAGTAAAGACGGAATCAAACAAAGAAAACTTACATCTCTGCCTCTCATCTCCTCTTTGGACATATACAAAGCATATATCAAACAGTGTCCAGTAAAGCAAAGCCTTCTTTGTTCCACATAAAATAGAATAAAACAATGGATATTAATGTCATGCAGCAGACTCGTTCATTGCTTCCCAATGATAACACATCCATCCAATAATACTGAGGTCCCACCATCCAGCTATAGAGGTGGCTATTATTTTTTTTATTTCACTCTGCAGTAGACTAAGTGTTAATTTCTGCAGCAATTCTGTTGAAAGTTAAAGGCTTTCCGCTGCGGCAAAAATGCACCATTTCCTGCGGTTTTTACAGGAATTGACAGGCTGTGGTCTGAAGATTACGCACCGCAGGTCAATTTCGGCTCTGAACTTTTACGCAGCCTGTGGATGAGATTTATTAAATCCCATCCACTATGCTGCTACTGTATTCTGCTGCGTTTTTTCCTGATCTAAAAAAAGAGAGCATCCATAGATCTATTCTGCTGCAAACTTTAGTCACTGCTAGAGCTCACAGTCCTTGTTGTGTGTGGGCCTTATTATCATGTCCGAGCCTAAGACCACTAGGGGATCTTTTGGTTCTTTGATCAGTCTAAGCCTGATGTATACCCACAAATCTTTGTGTGATATTGAGGAATAGTATGTCCACCCTATCTACAACAAGCAGATATGTACACGGCAGATGATTTGTTATACAGTATGCTCTTTTTGAGTGCCTTTTTGAGTCACATTGCCTCATAATATTCACAGCCCTAATACCTTCATTAAAGAAGTCACTTAGCTTCCATAAGAGACAGACGGTGCTTCCATTCGGCCAACCACAGTGCCCCAAAAATGACGACCAAAGATTTCCCATAAGTGATACAGTACCCACATAAATTTGAGCCAATATCTCCCCAAATGTCAACAATATCTCCATGAGTGCCAGCCACAGTGACCCTGTAAGTGTGACAAAAAGTGCCAGAGGCCCCTTGACAGATCAGAAACAGCATTTTTGCTAACTGTTCACCCTCCCACTCCATGTGATGTACTAGTGCATTAAACACAAAGATGACTGACTAAATTGTGCAAAGTGGTAAAACATGTTTCACTTGATTTAAAAGTTACAGACCAGCAAGAGCTGATATACTTTCTACAGAAGTTATCAGCTACAGATCATTAGATGCAGGTACCTGGTCAGCACCCTTTATATACAAGCAGCACATCCATGGACGGTGTATGGAAAGATAGGTGGTCTCCAACATATGCTCTCAAGGACCATATTACTGAGAGAGTAATATTACCAACTGGACAATTCCAATTTTGCTGGAGATTGGATAGGGGTTAGCCGATTCAAAGTGTCAGTTAATAAGGGTTCCCTAATTTTAGGATTAGAGTAATGGCCTACTGTATGTATGTAAACCAGTCCTTGTAGCATTCCTGCGATGGACTGCAATGGTAGTGTGCCATACATATTGTTCCTGGATCCCTGCTCAGTGGCTTATAAAATATTCAGGTTAAACCTGTGAGTTTTATGCACAAGCCAGGGCTTTATGAGACGTGGCCATGGGAAGTCCTGCTCACTAATAATGGGACTGTTTGATTACTTGCATCGACTGGTGACAATTTTCCCCCATTCCACATTGATTTTGGCCCTCTATAGGCAAGAATTGAACTGTGGGTTGGCTGGTTCAATCTTCAGCAAAAATTAATTTTTTTGTAATTTTTTGAAAATTGGCTTCAATTTACTTGCTTTCCATCTGCTGCAGTGTTAATAAAAGTCTGATATCAAAGTGACAAGTCATACAATTCTACCATCAATCCACAACTTCTCCCCTGTACGGATTCAGACACAAACAAACCCAAGGGATGTGCATGAGAAATAGGGTTTCTACTTTTGTGTACACACACACTCAGTCCTTGTCAGGAGTCTTCACTGTCCCGCAGACCATATAAAAGTGCAACTGCACATTTCGGAAGGTAGAATAGACACTTAAATTGTATATCTCTAATACTTGATAATCTGCGTCTGATATGACATTTATCATCTTGTGTGGGCAGACACATGATAACCACTTTAGGAAGATGAATGTCACAACAAACTAGCTGCTTTATGGATTTTCTTTTTTTTTTCAGCGTTTTTCAGATGTTAGCTGATATTGCTAAAGTTTTGCGCGCAGAGTAAAGTGCTATTTAGGGGAATTGCTGTATAGAATCCCACTTTATGGCCATTCAGATTTAATTGGGTAATCACTTTATTAGTATCATTTCCCGGGGGCCTTGTTCAGGTTAGATGTCAGTTTAGAGACCAGGATGAATAAAAAATACCTGCTGTCCTTCTCACCTGTTCGACCAACAATTGCAACTGTTTCTAAGAGGAATTAATAGATTTAATAGAAATGATGAGATGTAGTGTTATGTAAAAACAAATTGTACCTGGCAACATTCCCAATAAAGTAATCACAGCATTACTACAGGCTTCAATAATCTGCTCAAACTAACTCCAGGGTACTCATCTGCATTACTGAACAATCCTGCAGCATCAGCAACATTTCTTACTTTAAATCTACTGTAAATAGGTAAAAAATGATGTGCTGTTTCATTTCTTAATATATCTTTATAACAGTCCAAGCTTTGCTTATCTGATACAGAGCTCCAAATCCCTTATATAGCCATAGATTTAAAAGATAACATTTTGGCTACCTACAGCCACCACTAGAGGGAGCTTAGGAGCACACAGATTAAATACTGAACTCAATAATAAATCATAATGCAGTAAGCTCTTAAGCTCCCTCTAGTGGTGAGTGCAAGCAGCCAGAATGTTATGTTTTGAATTTATGTATACAGGAAATTTGGAGCTCTGTATCGGAAAATCCAAACTTTGACCACCATAAAGATATATTAGGAAATTAATCAGTTCAGAATTTTGAACCTATTAATGACATGCTGTTTAAACGTGAATATCCATTTTAAGACCAATTCACATGGTTGTAATCCTGTACTTTAGTGATATATAACGTTAGATTCCACAAAATGAAACCTGAAAATAAGTCAGGTAGTAAGTGGCTGATTTGATGAATCTCCTCATTCAACATAATAATGTTGATACACTTACTGATTATTAGTATCAGTATATTTTCATCTGTGCTCAACTGTTTTCATGCAAATAGATGAACGATTACAACAATTTGAGTTTTTCCCACACTTAGTTGTCCCACCACTGGTGCACAGGAAAATATTATTGATGATTCATCATATCTATCTATCTATCTATCTATCTATCTATCTATCTATCTATCTATCTATCTATCTATCTATCTATCTATCTATCTATCTATCTATCTATCTATCTATCTATCATCTATCTATGTATATATGGATATATGTCTGTATATATATATATATATATATATATATATATATGTCAGTCACAATAACATGATTATTATAATTAATAGAAATGTTAAATTTCCATTTACTGACTTTTTCACAGACATAACAATCATCATACAGATGCTGAAGAGCTAGTATTGTCAAATGGAAAAACGGAATTGGTGCAAGTTATCATGATATCACTACGTATTACCAGTAGTTTTACTTTGGACTTGCAGGTCAACCTACTGCATTATTTTAACCCAAAGAGATACTGTATCACCATTCAGAGAACACAACCCTTTATGGGTCTAGTCACACGCAGCAGATTTTATTGCAGACATTTCTGCAACTGAAAATCAGTTAGGCTGTGTTCACACATCGCGGATTTGGCGCAGATTTTCGGTGCAGATTTTACACTTTGCAATGTACTTTCTACAAGGGGGTGTGTGTGGCACTTTCTTATATGTGAGAACTTGCTTTATCTGTACTAGTTATCTGCTAAATCATCTTTTTTTCTTATCTGTGATTGACATTTTGGGGGATTTGGAAATAATGACTAGTTTTCCAGGAAGTTATATTTTCAAGTTACAAAATTTTCAACTTACAATCGTCGCCCCGGAAATCAGACAAACAGACAGACAGATAGACAGATAGACAGATAGACAGATAGACAGATAGATAGATAGATAGATAGATAGATAGATAGATAGATAGATAGATAGATAGATAGATAGATAGATAGATAGATAGATAGATAGATACAATTAAGCTCAACCTGCAATTCTTGTAGTAATATTAAGACCTGGGGTTGACAATTTTTGGAAATATCACAGTTTTATTTTATCATATATCACCTGAGCTCCTTATCCAGAATGGTGAATTCATTATGAATTGCCATTTTATACCCCATTGTGTTCCCATTCTCATCAACTTTGTAGGAATTAGGATTGCCCTTAGACATCTCTTTATTCTTATGACTTGTCTCCTTTGATAACCATGTTCTTGGTGTTACTGGCCCAATAAAGACCGACTTACTCATCGTGGAGATTAAGTTCAAAAAGAATAGAGAAAAAGATGGAAATTAAATAATGGCTATAGGTCAAAATAATTTCCCCTCTTGGAAATAACTGTCATACTTTTTCTCCATGGCTCCAATTGAAAGGGATTTTTTTTTTAATAAAGAATCGCTCATCTTTCCTAATATACTTTCAATGAACGGTTATTTCTCTTAATGCTTTCTTCTTTTCATCCTTTGAAGTACAACCATACATTGGGATTAGTTTGTTTTTAATTAAACAACACATTGATAACAGCAATTCGTTCCATAAATATTACACTGAAAATATAAGTCCCTGACTTTTTTGTTATACTATATAGTTACATAGGTTGAAAAAAAGACACAGGTCCATCAAGTTCAACCCTTCTTAATCAATTACACGTCTTTCATTGCTAGATTAGTAATAACCCTCAATGCCATTCGTCAGTAAATAGACATGTAGCCTTTTTTTAAATGCTGACTTTATATCTACCACTATCACTTCTTTGGGGTAGGGCATTCCATAGTTTGACTACTCTAACTGTAAAGAACCCTTTCCTATATTGATGTCTGAAACGTCTTTCTTCCACACGCAATGAATGTTCCCTGGTCCTTTGTAGAGTCCTTGGACAGTACAGATCATGTGCTAGTTCTCTGTATTGACCACACATATACTTATACATATTAATAAGATCACCTCTAAGTTGTCATTGCTGAGATTTTGGTCTAGCTTATGAGGGATTTCTAAAAGTGGCAATCACTAATGTATTTTCTGTCAGTGTAGTATGTCTATGTGGCAGTTTTTACTATTGTTATGGCATTCTTTTCATGAACCAGAAAGTGCAGGATGAGCATATCTGTAGCTCCTGCCTAGAATGTTCAAACTGTGCTTTGATTTATAACATGTTGAAAATGTATTAAAATTGAAAAAATGTTCTGTGTGAGAATCCACAATATACTTCTAAAAAGTGTAATTGCAGGGAATGTTTTTTTTTTTTTTTAATAACATAAAAAAAAATTACTGCAAGTATTACATTACTTAATATTACTCTTTAAATATTACTATTGGGTTAGCTAAAGAGTCACTCTTATATGTTTTCTGCGCTAATTCTGTTACAAGAGTTTTCCCTGACTTTCCTAAACTTCTATAAGAAGTTTACAGAGTTTTGAAAAGACATGGAGACCCGTTCGGCGTGCAACAAGGCAGACCTACTGAGTCACTCGTGGGTTGTTTATCTTGACAAAAATTCCAATTAGCTGTGGCTGCCATGCTAAACTGTGGATTTTAATGATGAGCCAAGGGAAATGCCAGGAGCTGTGCCATACGTAATGTGGCAACGTGTATCAGAGTTATGTTTTTTCAAAGTTTTAACAGCACTTCTGGGGCTATATATATTTCCTCATTCATAAAATATATGTTTCCAAGGAGGGCAAGAATAGTGCTGCACAAATGCTGCCGGTTTAATGGATGCATAGAGGACATAGCAATCCATGTGTAGCAATGTCTGTACTTTCATAATAGGAATTACCCACTGTCATAGGAAAACATTAGCTCAAATGAGGTTAAAAAAACAGCAACAAGCCAATGAACCCCTCTGTTTTTGTTTTGAGAAAAGAAGATTGTTTTATTAGTAAATATACAGAATATTGTATTCCATCAACCTATATTCCCCAAAGGTTAGCCTCCGGAATCACATATGGATGTGGTTCACCGGTACAGACCCTATTATGTAGCACCAGGAATGGTATAGCATTACAGAAGCCTGCCACTTGGGACAGAATCATATGACTGACAGCTGACAATAGTCCTCTTGGGTGAGGCACAATCACTTTGGCTAGGAGTAGGACTATACCTGCATAATATAATTTTGTGATATACTGTATAAATACATTTAACACTAACTGCTGTGAGGGTCCTTCTCTGAGGACGACCATACATAGTGCATTTTACTTTTTGACCAGTCTAAGGCCTTATGCTGTATATTAGTTCTACAAAGCGGTAATAGGGCACCACTAGAGGTGCATGGAGCCTTACTGATTTTATATGGAGGCAGAGAGAGTTATTTTTTCTGTCTGATTCTTTATAAATCAAAATATCATGGCATGTTCCTACAAATCCGGTATTACGGTGATATTCTCGATAGAATCATTGCTTCTAGAGGAAGATATCTCCGTCATACAGTACCTGAATGAGCATAATATGGCAGCGCTCGGAGTCCCCTATCTTAGTGGTATGAAGCCAAGGACATGTGCATTAGGCCTCAGGTTGAGGTGAGCAGCCAATTGCTTTGTTTTGTTGGGAAAATGGTAGGATTGGAACTCTACTTGTCCGTGGGAACAACCACCGAGCTTAAAATCACAAGTCCTATTTTTAAATGTGTAATTAGACGTTTTTAATAATTCCGTTTTTTCTGTATTTTTCTAGAAGTTTCCGTTTCTAAAGTAGAACAGAAAAATATTGTCCACATTTTGAATTGAATATCAATATTAACTTCTTTATTATAACTTTCTATTTTTCAGATGGCAAGGTAGAAGTAACAAAAGAAAGTGTGAAGCTCTGCACCATGGGACCAGGAAAAGTATTTGGGGAGCTTGCTATTCTTTACAACTGCACCCGCACAGCAACCGTAAAAAGTAAGATTTTACTCTGTTAATTATCTGCACAGTTTGGTCTCTCTAATGCCCTGTAAATATTTTATAGGCTCAAAAAGTACAAAGGGAAATGATGACATTGTAATAAACAAGATACATCGGTTTAATACAAACTTTTGTTTTCTTTCCAAAGTTAATGGTAATCTCTGCGCTAGAATTCACATTGTTGAGCATTTTTTTTCATTATCTAGGAACAATAATGTCAATCTCAAAATGAATATTGGACGAAGTGTTGCATTTAGTGCATTTTCAGGGATCTAAACACTCTGATAGTAATTATATTCCATTAAATTATAAATGGGTACAC
Source organism: Rhinoderma darwinii (assembly GCF_050947455.1). Lineage (NCBI taxonomy): Eukaryota > Metazoa > Chordata > Amphibia > Anura > Rhinodermatidae > Rhinoderma > Rhinoderma darwinii. Next base: position 46,043,475 of record NC_134697.1, on the reverse strand, counting down.
AGTAGCTGAAAAGGGGTTGACTAAGAAACTGGAAAAATAATCAGCATTTTTTCCAGAAACAGTGCCACTCTTGTCCATGGACTGTATTTGGTATTACATCTCAGTTCCAATAATTATTTGAACACTACTGGCAGATAAAACTTAGTGGAGCATAGTAAGTAGTTAAAAAGATGAGGGTATTCAGCTTATTTGTGGGATGGGGGTGTGATTTTGTAGTTAAGAGGGTCTACACTTTTGTTTGTATTCACTGTTGTTGCAGAAATAAATAACGTATTCTTCCTGTTGTACAGGTACTTTTATAGCCCCTTCCCGACATATAACATACAGTTATGTCGTAGCCGGTTAGGGGAAGTATGGAGCGGGCGCACAGGCTGAGCCCACTCCATACAAAGCGGGTGTCGGCTTTATGTTACAGCCAAAACCTCACTGTAATCCATTAAATGCTGCGGTTAATAGCAACCATGGCACTTAAATCGTTAGAGAGAGGGGGCGACCCCCTCTGACAAGCTAGGGTCCAGATCATGCAGATTATGATACAGTTTATATAGCTTTTTTTTTTATATATAATATAGTTTGTACAGGTTTCCAAGTTATACTAAGGCTAAGCTCACACATAGCGTAAATACTGTGGAATTTCTGCCTGGAAATTCCGCAACGTATTACGGTAGAAGCAAAGTGAAGGAGATTTGAACAAATCTCATGCAATGCTGTGGGAACAATTTGCAGAAAATACGTATAGGTTCAGATTCTCAACCTGCAGCACGTCAATTTCTTTTGCGAAAACACTGCAGAATTTCACTATTGAAATTCCAGTTGGAAATTCTGTAGTATTAACGCTACCTGTGAACTCAGCTTAACAGACTAGAAAGTTGCAATCTGAAGTTCTCTTCTGTAGGTTCTCACTGTAGAAAGTACTATTTTGACAGTCAGGCAAGTAACCACCTTATTCTTTTCGCGTCAGTTCTGCAAACACAGTAACATCTAGAGCATCATACATCTTCGTATAACTGTGGGTTTGGCTTCTATAACCCCCAGCATTCAGCCATTATTGCCAGAGGTAAATATGGATGGCTAGATGTTTCATAGCGCACATTTAAATGAATGGGCAATGATTTAATTTGTGGCCCATCAGAGCAAGTTTTGCTCTTTGCAGCAGTTCTCCGATCTGAATGACGGAGGGGAGTGCTAAGCTGGCAACCCCCCCCCCCCTATGCTAGTCCATATGGCGAGAGAGTTAGTGCTGATCGGACAACCCCTTCAAGTGCCTTTTAAAAACATTTTCAAAAAATGTCATTGATTGAAACATTAATAACAAAAAACAAAGATAAAACTGTATTTCAATAGTACCGTAGTAAAAGCTTCACTGTTTAACTCCCATCCATTGGCTAAACAAAGAACTCGTAAACTGCACTCAATATGGCTATTTAGAGAAACCCAGACTTGTGATAAAATTCACGTTTACAGAGGAGTCTATCTTCTGAGCTGGTTAAACTGATATTTCATCGGATTTATCTCTGTAGGATAAACATGTTCTCAGTCAAGTTGAGTGATAAGTGCATTCCTTCACTTTTTATGAAACATTACAAGAGAAATATAGACTGTAAGGACAAAACATAGTAAAGAAAATATTATTAATAAACAACTATAAAGAGTTGACAAATATCCCTTCCTATTGTCAGGAGTTTAATACATCAACACAGGGCTTATCAGATGTATTATTTATTTACCCCAGCGTAAAGCGCGCACAAATCTTTCTGGTTATACATTTCTTTAGTTACATAAAAAGGAATGTAATACTGTAAATGGAGTATGCAACATATGTAAAGATGGCACACCGGCTGATCAACATCTATAATTAGCATATCAGAGACATAGCTGGGGGGCTAATGGGCCATGTGCCTGGGTGCTGGGTGCTAGTGGGCTGGGAATCAAGTTACTTTTCCTTGATCAGATTCTGCATTTAGCTACAATTCAGCAAGAAGTGGTTGAGGTAACTTCTGTATAAGGCCAAGTTCACCCAGTGCAGTTTTTAATGCATATTTTCTTAGTCAACTGTTGCTTTTTTTTATTACTTTTTCTCCCTTTTCGGATCCAATCCTGGATCAAACCCTACACCAAACTACCCAGTGTAAATATGACCTTACACATCATCAACATTATCAACTTGAATGTATACGACATTTGGATTGCAGAGATTTCTGGTCTATGTGAAGATGAGTGCATGTAGACATATACATAACTGTGAAATCTGCACTTTCCTAAAAAGTGGTGCGTTTTAGGCGCTGCTTGGATCAGGGTATGTTCACACGCTGAGCCAAAAATGTCTGAAAATACGGAGCTGTTTTCAAGGGAAAACAGCACCTGATTTTCAGAAGTTTTTTGAGCAACTCACGTTTTTCGCTGCATTTTTCGTGCCGTTTTCGCAACGTTTTCGCGACGTTTTTTCGGCCGTTTTTGGAGCTGTTTTCAATAGAGTCTATGAGAAAACGGCTCCAAAAACGTCCCAAGAAGTGTCCTGCACTTCTTTTGACAAGGCTGTAATTTTACACGTCGTCGTTTGACAGCTGTCAAACGACGACGCGTAAATCACAGGTCGTCTGCACAGTACGTCGGCAAACCCATTCAAATGAATGGGCAGATGTTTTCCGACGTATTGGAGCCGTATTTTCAGCCGTAAATTGAGGCATAATACGCCTCGTTTAAATAGGTCGTGTGAACCCAGCCTGACTCTTATAGACACAAACCTAAATTTCTGCAAGATGTTTTTACAAAATATTACGCTTTGAGGCGCCCATGAGTGTAAAGTATTGGGTGAAATTTTCACAATATGCCAGGTGTGTTATTCAGGTTTTATTTGTGATAGTCAGAAGTGTAAAAATTTACATGCCATTGAAATTAATTGTTCCTAAAATGATAAAATGATATGCTGTGTTTATGGTATTGTATTCTAATAATTTGTTTAACTCCTTTGAGCACCACAATGTAACTATTCGTCGTGGTGAGGACTAACTTCCTGCGCCTCGACGTACAGTTATGTTGTGATGATGGAGCGGGCACCAAAGCTGCACCAGTGTTAACTGCAGGGGGTGCTGGCTGTAGTATACAGTTTAAATCTCACCTCAAACACTGGGATCAGAGACAACTTTGATCCTGATTGTTTAACCCCTTAGATGCTGTGGCAACTAAGGAATGTAACAGAGTGAGTGGGCTCCCTCTGTCTCCTCATCGGCACCATGCAAGTGATCGCGGGGTGCTGATTAGTGTCATGACATCCGGGGGCCTAAGATGGCCTAATAGATTGCATGTCAGTTTTGCACTGACAAGCAATAATGATTTGGTATACTAAGTAGACCAAAACATTACAGTAGCGTTCAAAAGATTACATTGTGAAGTCCCCTAGGGCAGACATAAACAAATAAATAAATTCCTTTTTAAAAAAAGTTAATTAAAAAAAAAACATAAAAATAAAATAAAACAGTTTTTCCATAAAAAGTGCTTTTATTTTGCAAAAGTAAAAAAATAAAATACACAAATATGGTTTTGCTGTGATTGTAATGACCCATATAATAAAGGTTACATGTTATTTAATTTTTTACTATTGTTCAAAATTAGTAAAACTTAAAAAATATCTAAACATATTTGGTGTGACTGTAATTGTACTGTCACATAGAATAAAGGGAACATAAATAAAGGGCTTAAATTGAAAACACAAAAAAAACATTGGTAGAATTGCTGTTTTTTTTTCTATTCTACTCCCAAAAAAGTTAATAAAAGTTTATGAATATTTTATACGGTATGAACTCCAAAATGGTTATAAAAAAAAACCTATGACTCGTCCTGCAGATAACAAGCCCTTTAACAGTTACATGGATGATAAAATAAAACAAGTTATTACTCTCAGAAAACGATAATGAAAAAACGAAAAAAGATTCTTCCTCCTAAAGACCCAAAATAGGCCAATCCTAAACGGGTTAAAAATGCGTACTGTTTACTAGAACCCCCCCCCCCCATATAATATCCATATGAGGTCGCATCTCTGCAAGCATTTAACATTCAAATGCAATAAATATGGAAATAAGTATAACAATCTGTCTATTTTGCCAGTACTTTAAAAACTACCCTTGGTATACTTAAAATACTGTATAATTCACTTTAAAAATGTCATAGAAATTCTACACATGCCTACATGACCAAAAGGTTGGGACTCCAAAATCTATGTAATTCAGTATAAAATATCCATTAATTCACACGTGTTATGAAGACCAATGCTGAGAAGAAATAAGAGATCTTGTGGTTTAATTTAACTTAAGGAAAGTGTTTTTTAGAGTCAGAAGACAAAGCTAGAACTGTACTATTGCTGAACATGTGCAACACATCTAGATTCAATGACGGATTTATGGATTCCATGTGTGTGGCATCATCTTAATGGAGAATCTAAACTTTAAAGCTTGAGATATTAGGATGATCTTGGCCGATTTTCAAAAGTATTTTAAAATCCCTCTAATTGTTTAAATACCTTAGATTTATGAGGTCTTTCTCCACTGTTTTCCTTTCTTTGCTTTTATAAAAATCTTGTAAATTTTAAATCTAATGGTGGATAAGGATCAAGTTCTTGGTGTACATTTCCATGCCCAACCTGTAAAAACTCTTTCAACTCTTTGAAGATCCAATATTTTAAAATCCATTCGACATTTCAACTTCTCCCTGAACTTTTTACCTTACAGAAGTTGGATTTCATAGCGTTGTCTGATTTTTCTAAAAGAAAAGAAAACAATTTTCCTGCCAACCTAAGCTTTATCATGAATTATTTTACATTCTGCTTACCATTGACCTCAGCCTAGCTGTTTATATTTCAGTGTGGTCCAACTTTTACAGGTGTGTGGCCATATTTATTGCTATAAACTTTCTGGAGTTGATGATGTATATACAGCTGACTCTTTTCTGTCTATTATTGTAGCATAGCGTTCTATAAACCTCATGGTTCTGTTTAATATTTGGGAAAAGTTTATTCTTGCCCACTGTTGAACTCTCCTTGTCTGTGCAGCTACGATAACCTGCCTACAATGCAGAAATAATGGGTTCCATCCATTACTCTTGAAATAAAGATTGTTTTAAAAAAAATGGTTAATAAGGAGACCACATTGATGGACCCATCACTATTTGGTAAATACACTAATGGTATGGAATTGTGGGTGACGTTAATTTTTTTATGTGATGGTATACTAGTGCCAACCAAGCAATACGTGGCATACAGATGTAGGAAAGTTTAACTTGACTCTGCTAACTGGCTGCAGCGTGATATCACACAACAAAAGCCATTGAAAGAGTCAAGTTAAAGTTTCTTGCCACAGTGATTGACATACAGGCTCATTACAGTTACAGTATGTGTATCAGAGTAGTGTCTTCTAATGAATCGTCTGTGTCGATCACATGACGATGGACAGAATTTTATCCGCTGGAAGTAAACAATGAATATTCCTACTAAATAACAGCAAGTAGAGATCTTTAAAATCGTGAGAAATTAATACAGAAAATGGAATATTGGAAAATGTTATTACTTTTAATTATACAAAAAATAACATTAATTGGCTGAATCCAGTTAACCCCTTTAAGATAAGCAAAAATAAAAAAATTAAGGAGAGCAAAATATCAAGCAAATAAGTGAGGAAAATAAACAAATTTAAAAAAATAATTTATTATGAAATAAGGAATTTCTCCACTCACTCTCTGTGAGTGGTAACACGTTACCACCCACAAACAATCCGCATCTTCTAAACTTCTTTAATAACCACTGCAATCCCACTGGACCATGTTCAACCTTGGGTTTCGTATCATATAAGAATTACAAAGAGAGAAAAAATCCTTGGAGAGCGGCTGATCTAAGGTTTGGTACAAGTAAATAGATGCAATAATGCCACCATGCTCTCCCCAACTCTACGATAGCCTTATTTACTCCTCAGTCAGTCTCGGAGCAATACAGATGGAGAGTATCAAATGGGATAAAAAAACACCATTCATTAATAAGAACATTTAAGAACAGTTACAAATCTGTATTCATCGCATATCGGGGCATCCCCTTCATCAGGAATAATTCATTGCAAAGAAATTACAGCTTTTAAATGTCTCCGCTTTACTTTTAAAAGTAACCCCATCCCCCATGAGGTCTGGGGGATATGACGTCTATCTGAAACCGCTCTAGTCCAATAACTTCTGGCCGATTAAACTACCCCTATCCCTAAGCTTTACATAACTACCCTTACTGGAAGTGATGCTCTAACATTACCGGATATGACGTCCAATCTGAAAACGCCCTATACTTTTCATTATAACTCATACCTCAATCTTCTCCTCTCCATACTCTGCTAGGAATTAACACATTCATCTAAATAAGATCTTTACTGGGACGCTCCCTAGTAAATAACACCAAATAATTTGTATTTCTTATCTCACACATTTTAATAATTTTAGCTACTTTAGTACCGATATTAGCATCTCATACCTGTCTAACAGGAACCAATGGTCCCCTATAAATATAATTAAATTTGCAAACCACAACTTTCCCCTATATTACGGCAATTGAAGATGGACATCAGACCCCAGCTCAAAAGGCTTGGAAATACAAATTTCCCCATATTTTCCCCCAGCGTCATAAAGGATTGCCATCCATATACTTTCATAAAAAATATATACATGTATATGTATATAAGCCCCCATATATTAAGTATATAAAGTATATGGGTATGGGATCCCTCCCATCCATTCTTCCACAACTTAAAAGACACCTCTCTTTAACCATCCCTCAGGTCACTCTTTCTATCATCTCATGTAAACATTGTAACGAATCATGAGGAATCCATCAAAGGGATCATGACAGTTTATAACAGATCTGTCAAATTCATCATGGATTCTGTAAAAAGGAAGCCATGATGAACTGTGTGAACAGAGCCTAAGTCCAAATTCAGTAAGCCCCCCTAGTGGCAGCTGCATGTAGCTACATTTTTGTAATTTAGCTCTATGATTGTGTGAAATAAAGAAGGACATAACAGAAAAAACTATTCTCCAACCCTTATAAAAAAAACATTATTAAAGGAATCAGCACAGAATTTATTATTTAGTTAGCTAGGGAAATAAATAGATGGTGTTCAAATGCGGACATTTACTTTAAATAATTTTCTCCAAGTTTCTATTTTCTCGTGTTCTCTTCCCATTCACCAGACAGTCAGACGGTACGAATGTCTTTTCTATAATTTACTAACAAAGTATTTCTCAACATTGAGCTTTCTTTCGTTATTTCTTACCTGAAGCAGAATTTCATTTCGGCCCCTACCCGCTGTACTACTGCTCGTCCAGCGAAGAATCTGTAGTTTTCCTGACAGATGATATTGTAAACAATCTCAGCGGTTGGATTTTCACCGGTTTAATGTTATTGTATGTCTATTTCTTTTAAACCTGAAGTAGTGGGATATATTGAATCTCCTAAAGTCCCTCAAGCATTTGTTATTGGAAAGGAGACTTTGAATGACACCTCAAAAATTACCTACAGCAAAGAGAAGAAGCACAGGGAAATCTGTTACTTGTGAATCCTGCAGTGGGAATAACAATGTCCAATCTGTCATTGCTCCTAGATATAGAATGAAATCCATGGAGTCTGAACAAGGGAAAAACAACAAAGGCCACTTTTTAATATTCTTGGAGCTATTGTAATAGTTTATGCATTGTTATCATTATAAAGATGTTGCTCTCCAAATACTATACTTGCCGCAAGTTATGAATTCCTCTTTTCTTATTATATAAGGTTGCAGAGGGATGCCGAATTTTTGGTCTTGCTTAAGCCTTGAAACCTGAAGTGGCCCAATAGGTCCCTCTGCCCCATGTAAGGAGACAAGTGCTATAAATGATGCATGATAGTTGGAAGCCCTAATTATTTACTGGTGGCTGGGAACGTCAAGTTAGCCCTCTTTCAGTCTTATATTGTATTAGAGGTTTAAATACGAAGTCTTTAGTTAATGGGGGAAATAATATTGCGTTGTATTAAATTTGTTAGGCTCTGTTCACACCCTATTATATGAACACATTCCGCATATGTTCCTTTGGCCTCAACCGTGTAGTATGCGTTAGCATACCCTTTTTTTTCTATTATATAGTACAGTGGGCCATCACACAAAAAACGTATACTGTTCGGCATGTATTTTTTTTTTTAACATTGAGGTCAATGAGCGACATATTCCACTGTATGGCTATAAATTGGCATACGTCAGACCCTTACGTCAGAGGTATTCGGGTGCACATCGGGGAATATGTCCGACGTATCCTTTGATGTGATCTGAAAAGGCAAATTCTCCATGTTTTGTTCATCTCTGCCCATCACTAATGTTTATTTTTCAATCTCCTTCTGATAATCCAGAAAATGTAGTAATCTTTCATCTCGATGAACCTGCTCATACTACTTACTGGAGTTTTCAATGACATGATAAGGTTAGGACGGTCATCCTACTGATATTCTAAAACATGAATAATTGAAGGTGTAGATATTTTGCTTGGAGGCCGTCAAATACAGTAGAAAGGAGAGAGTATCATAGACAACACGTAAACAGGTATATAAAACATTTATTTCCAGGCTCTGCAGGCATCGAATCAACCCTGTGTTACGAGGTTTGCCAGAAGTTAAATGTTTTGGCTTAAAAATAAAATACAGGTTGCCCCAAATCATGATCCAGTGACCCAGAATAGAGAGGGCTCAGGAGAGTACTGCATCATAAGCTGGCCTGGGAGCGAGTCCGCTGCTGCATACTAGGTAAAACTGAAAGGGAGATAATGCTTCATGTTATTCTAAAATGTTATCAATCTCGCAGTCAGTTCATTCACAGACAACAATAGTAAAGAGGAATCTACAGAATATATATTGTAGTGCAATACAAGGTTTCCATTAACATGCATGTAAATAACCCCTGGAAATAAAAAGAAAACCTAACCTGACTGCTCTCCTGACATATCTTTTTTAGTAAATAACTTCATTCCTCATAACATAATTATTCTGAAGCATCTTTTTTTTGCAACTGTGCGTTGTGACATTCCTCTGTTACTGCTCTTGAAAATGCATGAAAACATTGACAACTGGACGTCACCATTCCCCTTGGCAATAGTGTGTGTCCTTACAAAGACTGGCAATGTCAGGGCTGATTGGACATTGTCAGTGTATAGGAAGCCTTTGACAAGTGGGTATGGTAATGCCCAGTTGTCAATTTATTCATACATTTCCAGGACTAATAACAGAGGAATTGCACAATGCACAGTTTTAAGAAAGAATGTTCTAGAATTGTAATTTTATGGGGAATACAAGCATTTACTAAAACACATGTCAGGGGAGCTGACGGGTCCTTTTTAATAGAATAGAATAAGACACAAGGACTTATCTAAAGGTAGTGCAGAGGATACAGTAGCAACTTTTTTCTGGTGCTTGAGGTTGCACAAAGACCCGTCTACCACACAAGAAAACAGCAGTGTATAATTGGCATGTGATGGCTGGTGGGTATTGGTGCCCAGGAACCTCAGGTTACTCAGCTTGACTAGACAGGTGCACCATGTAAATAAAAGCTGTATTGCTCGGCATACTTCAGAACAAAACCATTATAGAAAACTTGCACCCATTGCTGTCTTCATTCACAGGGGGGTGGTTTACTCTCTCCTTTTCCTTATGTTTGATTGACATTGAGAGCAGCATAGTATATATGGGGCAGCATAGTATATAAAGGGCAGCATAGCGGGCATTATAGTATATATGGGGCAGCATAGTATATAAGGAGCAGCATAGTATATGGCAGGTAGCATAGTATACAGAGGCAGCATAGTATATTAGAGGCAGTATAATATATAAGGGGCAGCATAGTATATAAGGGGCAGCATAGTATAAAGTGGGCAGCATAGAATATAGGGGGCAGCATAGAATATAAGGGGCAGCATAGAATATAGGGTAAGCACAGATATCTTCAGTATTAAAGTAGAAAAAATAAAATGAACACACACTTACAAAGAGACATATATACACATGCAGACACATATATAGACACACACACACACACACACACACATACTGGAACTTATACACATACAAACACAGAGACACAATATTGATACATGACTTACATGAATTACTCAGTAATAAGCTCACGCTTAGTTTACAAATGTTTATTCCTGCAATCAGACTTCACAGCAGGCAGCAATCATTTTGATTATGTTAGTTTATCATAATGTTGGTATCCTTTATAGGGATACATATACACATGTAGCAGAGCTGAGTTTATCAGTGCAGAAGAGTTTAATTTTAAATATTACAATGTGTTAGCTGTATTTTAGGTTATAGGTTGGGGTTTATGAAACCTTTTTAGTTGTTCTTATTACTTGAAGAGCTTCTGGGGGACTAACTATAATAAGTCATTGCACTAAATGTTAAAGTGTAACAATATATCTGGCCATTATATGACTCGTATTCTGGATTTTTTTTTATTAGTTTTCCACTCTGTCGTCTCTATCTCTAATTTTCTGTTTTCTCTGAGCTAGTGGGTAGAGCTATCATGTCTGCTATACACTGCACACACAGAATAAGAGAATTCTACTCTCCTATCTTTATTCCACATATAAATAAATAAATATATATATATATATATATATATATTTATAAGCTGCAGCAGCATGGAGGAGATCATACAGCAGTAATGAGCAGTGTAGCTGAGAATCCAGCACTGGGTGACATAGAAATCTTGGCAGAAGCTGCAGCACGTTTGTCTGTGTCTTTTTCGCCCTTCCTGCACCTCTCCCTCCCCTCTCCATAGGCTTGTATGCAGCGTGTCTGTATCTCTTTCTCTCTCTGCTCCCTTCTACTGCCCCCTCCCCTTTCCATAGACTGGTATAGGCAGGCATGAACCTTTCTGCAGTCTATCTGTAACTAAGGAATGTATTTTGATTGACAACAGGGGGTGGACAGCAGGAAGGGAGACACCTAGTGGCAGTAACTTCACACAGAATAAAAGGGCAAATTTTAACAATAAGTAAATTACAAAGTTGATAAATATCACGTTAGATTAGTAAAAGTTGTTTAAAAAGTTAGTGACCATTTAAATAACTGCAGTAAAGGTTGCATTTACATGGCCATGTTTTCGGCCTGTGTTAAATGCATAATTTTTTTTTTGCCAAAAAACAAGAGCAGGAAGTGGAGTTTCAACACAGACAGAAAATAAGGCAGCCTTAAGCTTCTTTTACACGTGAAGATAAATTTGTAGAAATGACCGCCGATCAACAATATAGCGAGTCGTTGACGTTTGAAAGATATAATCGTAATTTTTTTGGGGTGGAAATTTTTATCGTTTTAAGATAGCTTGTCTATTCTCCTTTGAGCATTTACACAAAAAGGTAATTGTGCATGAAGGAAGAAAGATTTGAGAAAGGTGTGTAAAAATACACGAACTGCACCAATTACTGAACTACCTACTAAATCAGGGGTAGGCAACCTTTTTCGTATCGTGTGCCGAAAATAAAAATAAAATAAAAAAAGAAGTACTAAGTGTGCCATGCAAACATGGACGTTATATAACACAAACTGGTACCATGTATGTAACATAAAACAATTAATCAGTTAATTAAACTTGCATTTCAGTGTGACAGTTGTCCCTGACTTTCTTTGCAAAGATGAACCATCTGTGGTGGGTACTGGGCTACTGAACACCAGCTTGGGGGGTATATATAGGAGATACCACGACTACTGAACATCAGCTTGGGAGGGTGTATTTAGGAGAGACTACGACTACTGAACACCAGATTGGGGGAACTGCGGCACTGAACACCAGCTTGGGGGTTCACATAAGACAGCCTGTGGCTACTGAACATCAGCAAGGGAGGGTGCACATAAGCAAAACTGTGGTTACTCAACGTCAGCTTCTGGAATACACATAGGAGGGAATGTGGTTACTGAACACCGGCTACGGGGGTGCAAATAGGAGAGACTGGGGCTACTGAAAATCAGCTTGGGGGGTGCACATAGGTGAGATCGGGGCTACTGAAAATCAGCTTTGGTGGTGCACATAGGAGAGACCACGGCTACTGTACACTAGCTTAGGGGGATGCACATAGTAGAGACTGTGGCTACTGAACACCAGCTAGTGGAGGTGCAAATAGAAGAGACCTTGGCTACTGAACATCAGCTTGGGGGCACTGCAGACGGAAGAGATTGCGGCTACTGAACATCAGCTTGGGGGCGCTGCACATGGAAGAGACCACGGCTACTGAACACCAACTAGGAGGAACTGCACACAGGAGAGACTGCGGCTACTGAATACCAGCTTGGTGGTACTGAATACAAGAGAGAGAGTGACTACTGAATACCAGCTTGGGAGTTTTCACATAGGAGAGACCTTGGTTACTAAACACCGGATTTAAGGAGTGCTCATAGGAGAGACAGCGGCTACTGAACACCAGCTTGGCGGGGTGCACATAAGAGAGAACACTGCTAACTTTGGCTAACTTTTTCATTTACAGAGCAGTTACTGAACTTCGTCTCCAAGAGAGAGCAATGCTGCATTGTGTGCTTGCCAAGTGTTCAGAAGTGACAAATACAGTGAAGCACTGCTCTCTCTCCTGGTGATCAGCACCGCCAATGACATCATGAAGCGCCGCTCTCTCCCTGTGCTCAGCACCACCAAGCACACTGGACACCAGGATAGGGAAGTGTGCCAGCAAACCATTCCCCAAGTGCCGGGCGTGGCACCGGTGCGAAGGTTGCTGAGACCTGTACTAGATCATAGTAGACAATCTAAATTTGTATTCATTACATTTAAAACAAGTATTTAATACATTTAGGCTATGTTCACACGGGGTATTTTGCCGAGTTTTTTTACGCGGAAACCGCGTCGCAAAACTCGGCAAAAACGGCCCGAGAACGCCTCCCATTAATTTCAATGGGAGGCGTCGGCGTCTTTTTCCCGCAAGCAGTAAAACTGCCTCGCGGGAAAAAGAAGCGACATGCCCTATCTTCGGGCGCTTCCGCCTCTGACCTCCCATTGACTTCAATGGGAGGCAGGAGAAAGGGTATTTCCCGCTGTTTTATGCCCGCGGCGCTCAATGGCCGCGGGCGAAAAACGGCGCGATAATTGCCGCAAAAATCGGCGTGCAGGGAGAGGAATATCTGCCTCAAAGTTCCAAACAGAATTTTGAGGCAGATATTCCTCCCCCAAAATACTCCGTGTGAACATAGCCTTAGTGCTGTCTCTCCATAGTAGGTGGCTGCAAAAAAAATAATGAATTAGAATATCATCAAAAAGTTAATTTATTTCAGTAATTCAATTCAAAAAGTGAAACTCCTATATTATATACTGTAGATTCATTACACACAGAGTGATCTATTTCCAGCATTTTTTTTCTTTTAATGTTGATGATTATGGCGAACAGTTAATGAAAACTTTAGTCTTTCAGAAAATTGTAATATTGGGTAAAAGTTGGAGATTGTAGACTCGTGGTGTCACACTCTAATCATATAATCAACACAAAACACCTGCAAAGGTTTCCTAAGCCTTTACAAGGACTGGTCTGTTGCTCAGTGTCCAATGTCCTGTTTTCAGATGAAAGTAAATTTTGCATTTCATTTGGAAATCAAGGTACCAGAGTCAGGATGAAGAATGGAGAGCCATCAATCCAAGTAGCTTGCGGTCCAGTGTGAAGTTTCCACAGTCAGTGATGGTTTGGGGGGCCAGGTCATCTGCTGGTGTTGGTCCACTGTTATATCAAGTCCAGAGTCAGTGCAGCCGTCTACCATGAAAGTTTCAAGAACTTCATGCTTCCCTTTGCTGACAAGCTTTATGGAGATGCTGATTTCATTTTCCAGCAGGACTTGGCACCTGCCCACACTGCCAAAAGTACCAATACCTGGTGTAATAACCACAGTATCACTGTGCTTGATTGGCCAGCAAACTCGCCTGACCTAAACCCCACAGAGCATCTATGGGGTATTTTCAAGAGGAAGATGAGAGACACTAGACACAACAATGCAGACGAGCTGAAGGCCGCTATCAAAGCAACCTGGGCTCCATAACACCTCAGCAGTGCCACAGGCTAATCGCCTCCATGCCACGCTGCATTGATAACACCTAAGCAGTGCTCTACAGGCTGATCGCCTCCATGCCACGCTGCATTGATAACACCTAAGCAGTGCCACAGGCTGATCGCCTACATACCACACCAAATTGATAACACCTCAGCAGTGCCACAGGCTGATTACCTCCATGCCACACCACATTGATGCAGTAATTCATGTAAAAGGAGCCCCAACCAGGTATTGAGTGCATATACTGGACATACTTTTCAGTAGACCTACATTTCGGTATTAAAAATCATTTTTGAAATTGGGCTTATATAATATTCTAATTTTCTGAGAGACTAAGTTTTGGGTTTTCATTAACTGTTTGCCATAATCATCAACATTAATGAGGCTCTGTCACCACATTATAAGTGGCCTATCTTGTACATAATGTGATCGGCGCTGTAATGTAGATTACAGCAGTGGGTTTTTATTTAGAAAAACAATCTATTTTCACCAAGTTATGACCTATTTTAGCTTTATTCTAATGACTTTCTTAATAGACAACTGGGCATGTTTTTACTTTTGACCAAGTGGGTGTTGTGGAGAGAAGTGTATGACGCTGACCAATCAGTGACCAATCAGCATCATAAACTTCTCCCCATTAATTTACTCTGCACATAGTGATCCTGCGTTGTTCACTATGTGCTGTTACATACACACAAATTAACGTTACTGAAGTGTCTTGACAGAAAATAGACATTGCGTCCAACTAGGATGGGATGTCTATTCACAATCCCGACACTTCGGTAACGTTTGTGTGGGACTTACAGCAGAGCAAGCGTAATCTCGCGAGATCTCGCTGTAAATGACAGAACAGCGTGATGAAGTAGCAAATGTTGGGTATCAAGTAAAAAGTCCCGGGGGCGTGGCTTGCACTGCAGACCGGATGGTCGCATAAGTTCGGAGCTCCGGTGTAACGAGGCTACTCTAGCGGCAAAACACATCTAACAAGCGGCCACAACACTCACCCTGAATAGGGGAATGATACCGACAGAGATGGGCAGGAAGAAGCCCCAAAAAGCGGTGTCAGAGAGATCCTTGGACAGCTTCTTCTTCCCCGACGGAGGGATCAAAGATGGCGCCGCCGACTCACAGGCATCAGCAACACGTGAATGGGACCGCCCTGTCTCATCACGGAGAAGCGAGACAGAGCAAGAAGGTACGTCGGCTGATACCCCGGGAGCTCTACATACCAGCCAGTTCTCTTTAAATGATGACTGGTGCTCGCCAGTAACACACCCGGGGATAGTGACACCTCTACCCCAGAGAAGGGACTCGAGCCCTGGGATACACTTACCTGCAGCCATGAGGGAAAGCACTTCACCCTCCTCTCCCCCTGGTAGATCTCAGTCACCAATACGCAGCCCAGCAAAACACCGTCAGCGACTATCAAGCCCGGGTGAAGAGGGGAATAATCCATCGATTGTGGAATTAACAGACACCTTCACCTCATTCCAAACTTCTGATAAAATGGTGTCAGAGTCTACGCTCAAAGCCATGCTGCTGGCACTGCGCAGCTCTTTGCATCAGGACTTTACTAAAGTCATACTACCATTTCAAAGTACCATAACTGACCTGGGAGACAGGATCTCCACGGTGGAAAGTAAAATGGATTCCTATGCAGCGGCTCACAATGAAGTGGTAGATTCCCACAGCTCCATGGAAGATAAATTATCCAAACTACAAGCTAAAATGGTGGACTATGAAGATAGGAACCGAAGAAATAACATAAAATTCCGGGGGATACCGGAAAATGTTACCTCTGCAGAGTTACAGCCCTATCTGAAGAAGTTCACACAACGTTTATTGCCGTCATGCGTTGAATACGAGCTTAGCATCGACAGGGCGCATAGAATCCCTAAGCCTAAGAATCTTCCGGACTCCGTACCCAGAGATGTACTGGCCAGATATACATTTTTCACGACCAAAGACCGGCTAATGGAAAAGGCCAGAAGGCAACAACCACTTCCACCGCCATACACAAATATTAAGCTATTCGCTGATCTCTCAGCGGCGACTCTCCAGGCCAGGAGGGACTTGACAGACATCACAAATCCTCTTCGCAAGCATGAAATTCCTTACAGGTGGGGGTTCCCTACGAAGCTTATAATAAACCGAGCTGGGGCTATCCACGTTGTTTCATCCCTCAGAGAGGGTATTGCCCTCCTAAAAAATTGGAACATTCAGGTGACACAAGCAACATCTACCCCAAGGGTTGGTCCCCCTTTGCGGCGATTGACAGAAGAATGGACTGTAGTTGGTAGTACCTAACTTTTAGCTGAGCCGTTTAAATAGTATTCAAGAGTGGCTCGAACACCGAGCATTGTCGTGTTTAAATAGTTCTTACTCCCCAGAACTATTGGTTCATCATGATACCAAGGCACTATGGTGCGGTAATGTATGTGCATTGTTTTTCTGTTTTTGTTTTATATGTTTGCTTTCAGTCTTCAATGTTTAACCTGATATGCGCATCATATTGTTCGATCAAGCAAAAGGTGCGATTTTTGACCACAACCCATATGTCTAGTATGCCTGGCCCATATATACTCCACCGAGTATGCACATATTTGCAACACTCAGTCTCTAATAGACTCAATGGCTCTTAAGATTTTGTCTCTGAATGTGAAGGGCTTGAATAGCCCCTTCAAAAGATCTATGGTATGGAGGGAGCTTACTAAGCAAAAATGCGATGTTGCATGTATACAGGAGACCCATATATCTAACAGAGGGCCATCGCGAATGTGCCATAAGGCCTTTCCCACTATATTGTATTCATCATTCCCTGAAAAAAAGAGAGGAGTCCTTATTGCTTTCAGCAGTTCTAGTACTGTACAAATTCACCAGTCAGTGGTGGACCCGCTTAGCAGATACATAATAGTACATTGTTCTATTAACGCGGTAGAATACACTATAGTGAACCTGTATGCCCCCAACTGCAACCAATATAGATTTTTGAATAAATTACTGAAAAAAGTGAATGCCATTAAAAAAGGCCTATTACTTGTGTGCGGGGACTTCAATGCTATCTGCGATCCTTTACTGGATACCTCGTCTTCTCAGGTGCCGAGGAGAAATAAGATTGGCTCATTGAAACAGAGAGAGAACCTACATGATATTTGGCGAGTGCTTCATGACAGTGAAAAGGACTATACATTTTACTCAGCTAGACATAAATCCTATTCTAGGATAGATATGTTCTGGATAGACCAAAGATTGATAGACCAAATTCCCTCGGCTGATATAGGGGTGATACACTGGTCCGACCATGCCCCCATATCAATTACGATAGCGACACAATATCCCCAAGTATCAGATTATGTATGGCGGGCTAACTCATTCATAATCTCACACACAAAGCTATCACAAGAACTACGAGAGTCACTAGCAGAATATTTCAAATTTAATGCCACTCCGGATATTAATGCATTTACACTATGGAACGCACATAAGGCGTGCATTAGGGGGACTTTTATACGTCTGGGTAGCAGGTTAAAAAAACAAAGGGATAGGGATATACAGGTGGCCATGGATGATATCCAAAAACTAGAATTACAAAACAAAAAGCAACAATCACTCCATGTCACCACTTCTTTGGCGAATGCTCGCCTACATCTGAAACGCCTGCTTCTCCAGAAACACGATAAGGCTCTCAACATAATGCGTACACGCTATTACTCTCAAGACAATAAATCCGGGGCATTACTTGCAAAACGGCTGAAAACAATAGCTCTCAAATCACGAATACCAGTAATTAAACACCCCGATAACTCTCAGCCTGTCCACACACCTAGGGGTATCGCTAATGCTTTCCAAGCATATTACAAATCTCTATATAACCTCAGAGATGATAGCACAACACCTCAACCTACTAGAGAGGGAATCAATTCCTTTCTTTCTAAAATAAAACTGCCCTCTGTATCACAGGAACAACTAAATGCACTGAATCTCCC
Organism: Rhinoderma darwinii; assembly: GCF_050947455.1. Taxonomy (NCBI): domain Eukaryota; kingdom Metazoa; phylum Chordata; class Amphibia; order Anura; family Rhinodermatidae; genus Rhinoderma; species Rhinoderma darwinii. Next base: position 46,025,400 of record NC_134697.1, on the reverse strand, counting down.
AATGACCAGGGAAGAAATAAGCAAAGCTATCAAGAATCTTCCCCTGCATAAAGCTCCAGGCCCAGATGGCTTTTCAAATGACTATTACAAGACCTTTGAGGCCATTCTAACAGAACACATGCTACCAATGTTTAACCTGGCAATATCAACTGGATCATTTCCTAAAGAGATGTTGACAGCTCTTATTGTCACGTTACCTAAACCTGGGAAACCGACTGATTCCACCGCAAATTACAGACCTATTTCATTATTAAATGGAGATGTAAAAATCTATGCTAAAATACTAGCCAATAGATTACTATCCATAATACCAGTGTTAGTTAAAAATGACCAAACGGGATTTGTTACGGGAAGGCAGGCTCCAGACAACACTAGAAGACTGTTATCACTGTTACAAATAGTAGAGAAATCTATTTCCCCCGCGGTTTTTCTATCACTAGATGCAGAAAAAGCATTTGATAGGGTAAATTGGGAATACGCATTTTCGGTCTTGGAAAAATTTGGCTTGGTGGGCACAATACACTCAGCAATTCGGGCTCTATACTCTAATCCCGCAGCCAAGGTATATGTGAACAATACCCTATCGTCCCCGTTTGACATCACCAATGGCACTAGACAGGGATGCCCGCTCTCCCCGATTTTTTTTATTTTGTCTATTGAACCCCTGGCGGAAACTATTCGGAACTCCACAGATATAACTGGGGTAGTAGTAGGCGGGTCTACACACAAAGTGGCATTATTTGCCGATGACGTTATGCTAGTGGGTACAAACCCCATAACCTCTCTTAGGGCGACATTCGAAATTCTGGAGGAGTATGGTCGGGTCTCATACTATAAATTGAACAGGGAAAAGTCGCAAATCCTTCCTATTCACATACCCCTACCCCTGCTCCTGACTTTAAAAAGAGAATTTACACTAGACTGGCGCAATACGGATATTTCTTATTTGGGCGTTCACCTGACCTTTCCTTCTAACAAAATGTATCAAACTAATTTTCCCCCTATACTGTCAACTATAAAAGAGGACATTACCAAATATTCAAAATGTATCGTTTCGTGGTTTGGGAGAGTGGCGGCATACAAAATGCTGATTCTCCCCAAGCTCCTATACCTGTTTCGAACTCTACCGATTCATATTCCGCAGTCCTTCTTCTCACAAGCACATAATATACTTCTAAAATTTATATGGAACAATAAACGTCCCCGAATAGCGGCTAAAATCCTGACTAAACATAGGAGGGTTGGAGGACTGGGCTTACCTAGTCTCAAAGATTATTACAAAGCCTGCATTTTGGATCAGACAACATTCTGGTGGAATAACACAGGGGATAAAAGATGGGTGGAGATTGAGACTTCTATTAGCGGTTGCAAGTCACTACAATCTCTTCTAATTAACACTCTATGGCAACGACCTAATGGCCCTGCATTTCTCACACCCATCATAGTCACAAACAGCATCTGGCTTCAATTTATATCCACAATGGGACGGGACTCACAACTCCCATTAACTCAGATTCCTATATCTTTTTTGGAGGATCAGATCCCGGATCTGGATCTGAACACCTGGAAAGAACGGGGGATTGGGTCGATACATGACCTCTATGATCAGCATAACACTCTCCACTTCCAAAACCTCAGAGATAGATTCGACCTGCCACATAAAGAATTCTATAGGTTTCTCCAGGTGAGAGATTTTCTTCAAAGAGTAGTCCCCAAGACCGAATATGTTGCGGGAAATATTGTTAGACACCTGATACACTCGGGAGGGAAGAGCAAGGGGATCTCGTTCTATTACAACCTTCTGGGGGGGAAAAATATACTTGTGAAAACTGTGGCCATGCTGAAATGGGAAAGGGATTTGAGAATACCCTTCTCTGAGGAGCAGTGGGAAAGAACATTTCACTGTATATATAAAATATTTCGATGCACCTCATTTCAGGAGGCCATTATCAAAACCAACATGAGGTGGTACTATACTCCCTCCAGACTTCATTTAATGTTCCCAACCACTTCGATCTTTTGTTGGAGAAAATGTGGAGAGCCGGGAACCCTCTTACATACTCTGTGGTCCTGCCCAGTTGTCCAATCATTATGGATAGCTGCACATCAAATAGCACAATCTGTGGCTAACCTGTGCTTTCCTCTGACGCCGGAGTTGGCGTTGCTACTAATAGGTATAGGAGACATCCCGACTACCACACGGACAGTTGTAGCCCATATTTATATGGCTACCAAACTAACCATAACCCGACATTGGAAATCCCAAACACAGCCTCATGTGTTGGAAATCACAAATATAATAAACTCAACTTATATGTATGAGAAAATGATAGCGTCACAACAGCTCCAGTATGCCAAATTCCAAAGGTCTTGGGAAAGTTGGGCGCAGAGTTCTTACTACAGGGGATAGGAGGTGAGGGAGGGGAGGAGATTGGCTGAGTTGGCACGAACTGAAATCTGAATCTAATTCAGCTTACTATGCACATAACAAAAGGATAGTCAGGTCTGGAAAAGGGATCAATGGCTGTAATGTGATGTGATATAAAACAATGAATATTGATATGTCATCAGGTAACTTTGTTTGCTTTGTTTATATGTTATCCTTGTTTTTTGGATGTGAGAATATCGTTTTCAATGTAATGTTATGCAAAATTGGAAAAATAAAAACTTTTTTGATTTAAAAAAAGTAAAAAGTCCCATATTTTACCATTAGCTTCACAATATTGAGCATATAAATATATACTGTATGCGACACAGATACAAAACTCAATGTTTTTAAAAATGTGGTCCCTGAGCCGAGATCTTTGGAACCTGCGCTATTTGGGCACTCTGTGTATTATTGTACATATAGTTTACTCTTTGAGCTGTTTACATTGATGCATACATATGTGCACAGCTTGTACGTTGCTCTTTCACTGAATGAGCTGTATACATGGCGATCAATGTACACAGTTCATTGGGTGGCGGTCACCAAGATCTAAATCCAAAGTTATTTCACATCTAATATTAAGTGCAAAGAAGGCTGAATGCTCATCCCATCTTCCTTCATGTCATAACTTAAACGCAATAAAGAAATAAAATATTCAAAGTAGCATATTAGAACTAAAAATTGGGCTACAAATATGGAAAAATAAATTCCCTTAATCCATAGAGTGTAATGTATAAAGTGCTTTACACATTCAACCTAGAAAGGAAGATAACAAATAATCCAGCACCAAATAGAACAGGGCTTTATTTCTAAATATGGCAAGACACAAGACATGTTCTGGAGCAGAATGAATTTAATAAACCCTCTTAATGTATAAATCTTAAGCTTGGAGAACAGCCATTGGAAGATTAGCGGGGATATTTTGGAGGACTGAGTCTCTTTGCTCTGGGCTTTTAATTCTTGTTTAACACTAGACCATGTTTCAAAGACCTGTGTTTTATTCCCCAGCATAGAGCTGTTAGATCATATTGCCAACACTGCATGAATTACTAAGCTTGTTTTTAACACACGGTTCTTTAGAGTTGAATATTAGAAACTATTTGAGCAAACCCTATGTGTAGAATGGATGCCGCAGTCTGTTTCATCCTAGAATCCTTATCACTGTAGTTGTGAAGACTTCACTCCGGCTGCTAAATCACAGACTGTATTTTTATAAATAGGTTACCCGCTTTGGACGATGCCTTTTTGTAAGCGGTGTCCCCTATTGATTACATGGTGTCCTTCTCCTGGGGCCTCCAGAAATCGGAAGTAATCCGTGAGAGAACCCGGAAGAAAGTGTTTGATTCCTCTGCAGTACCCCCACAGGAAAAAAAAAGCATTACACAATTTCTATTGAAATCAATGAGCTGTTAATATAATGCATTCTCATGTTGGTCCTCCAGAGCAAAAGACACTCTTTGTAGCCATTGTTTGCTCTAGCTAGTAGATGAGGGAACTTTCCTCTATTAAATCAGAATTCAATAAGAAGTTATTTGAAAGTGGGTTTTGTAAACTAGACAATTGATTTAACCTTTCTACTGATTTTCCCAAGCTGTGCTCTGGTAGGAGGAAAAGTAAGCTGTGTGACTACAGCGAGAGCTGCTAGTATTCAGCAGCAGCCCTTCCTTTCACAATAAAAATATTTTACTGTCATTTTTGCAAAGAAAAAAATTGTGCCAAAATTTCAGCAAAAAACATGGTAAGAAAAAAAAGTATATTAATGTACCCTATCCTCTTCATCCGCCCTTTATGTGCTCTGTTCCCCACTATACACCTTACTTCCGCTGTACGTGTCTCCATTTCTGACCTTCCTGCTACTTGATTGCTCTTGTTTATGAGTTCAAACCCCATTATTCCACTCCAGTAAAATCTATAAAATAAAATGTAACAAGGTGTAAAATTCAAAAAGACAAATAATTTATTTGACAAAATCTCTCATATTCTACACATATATTTCGGATCTTCACATTCATAATAACCCGTTAAATAAAAATACATGCATAATAATCAGTGAATGAACAGCAAAAAAATAAAAAATATCTATAGTGGAAATATTGGCTTTTTCTTTGTGATTTTATGAATGTCTCTCATAAAATGCACTGAATGCTACACACATTTTTCCTAAAAATGATTCCTAAAAAATCTATAACTCATCCTGCAAAAAACAAGACCTCATACGGCTATTGATGAAAAAAGAAATAACTTGTGTCCAACTAAATGCAGAGGAGTGTACTATTTTACTGGTCAGCAACATAATGAATGGGTTAATATGCACTAATGAGACCCACATTATGCGTACACTTTATTTACATGAGGCATAAATTAAATGTCTACAATAAAAAAAAAGGGACACTTTCCGGTTGGTTTTTCCTATTTTAATGTAACTGTTACGGGGTTAATGTCTACGGCCGCCTTCACTGACAGGATTTTATCACAACTAAGGGTATGTTCACACGGCGGGGGTCCGTAACGGCTGAAATTACGGGGATGTTTCAGCCTGAAAACATCCCCGTAATTTCAGCCGTACCGGCATGTGCAGGCGCTTGAACGCCGCGTCAATTACGGCTGTAATTAGCGCTGCTATTCATTGGAGTCAATGAATAGCGGCTCCAATTACGGCCAAAGAAGTGACAGGTCACTTCTTCTACGCGGGCGTCTATTTACGCGCCGTCATTTGACAGCGGCGCGTAAATATACGCCTCGTGTGAACAGACAAACGTCTGCCCATTGCTTTCAATGGGCAGATATTTGTCAGCGCTATTGAGGCGCTATTTTCGGGCGTAATTCGGGGCAAAAACGCCCGATTTACGTCCGTAAATAGGCCATGTGAACATACCCTTACAGTTAAAGGGGTTCTCCACTTTGAACAATCTGTATATGTTAGAAGGATCCTTGGAAAATATGCTTATCAGAAAGAGTCCTCTATCTGGATTTACAGCTATCAGCTGAAATCTGAAGGAAAACCACCTGGCAGGTGTTCATTTTCCCTGCAGCGCCACCACAGGAGTAATTACACATTACACAGTGTCCATTCAAGTCAATAGGTTGTCTGTGTTTGCAACCACTCTATACTCTGGTCAAGAGATGAGGATCCTGAACAGAGGGCCCCTTTATTAACTCAGAATTACCTTATAGGGTATATGAAAATTGTTTTTCTAAACTGGACAACCCCTTTAAGAAAGCAAAATAATAAACCTCAGGTTATATCATGAGATATTTTTATTTTTAAAAAACATAATATGGACTATAATGAATACGAAATATGAATGAATACAAAATCAACATTATAGTATGTATGTAGCTGTATCTATACATTATGGTAACATTTTCACTAATTCTGAGGGTAATAAACTGTGCATCTCTTCTCGTATTAATAGAACATAGAATTGTACTCACAGCGATGCTTGGAGGCTAAATGCATTCACATATTTTGCGAGCCTAAGGCTGCCTAGTGACACAGTTGTTAACGCTGCTGCCTTGCTCTACTGGGGTCTTTGTAGCTAACCAAGGAAGCATCAGCAAGAAGTTTCCATAGTGTATTATTTGCTGGCGCGTCCTCCAGGCTCTCACCAATTTGCGCAAATTCTCAAAACTTTCTAATATATATATATACACATGTATGTATGTATATATATATATATATATATATATATATATATATACACACTACCGTTCAAAAGTTTGGGGTCACCCAGACAATTTTGTGTTTTCCATGAAAACTCACACTTATATTTATCAAATGAGTTGCAAAATGACTAGAAAATATAGTCAAGACATTGACAAGGTTAGAAATAATGATTTTTATTTGAAATAGTAATTTTCTCCTTCAAACTTTGCTTTCGTCAAAGAATGCTCCATTTGCAGCAATTACAGCATTGCAGACCTTTGGCATTCTAGCTGTTAATTTGCTGAGGTAATCAGGAGAAATTTCACCCCATGCTTCCAGAAGCCCCTCCCACAAGTTGGATTGGCTTGATGGGCACTTCTTGCGTACCATACGGTCAAGCTGCTCCCACATCAGCTCTATGGGGTTGAGATCTGGTGACTGCGCTGGCCACTCCATTACAGATAGAATACCAGCTGCCTGCTTCTTCCCTAAATAGTTCTTGCATAATTTGGAGGTGTGCTTTGGGTCATTGTCCTGTTGTAGGATGAAATTGGCTCCAATCAAGCGCTGTCCACAGGGTATGGCATGGCGTTGCAAAATGGAGTGATAGCCTTCCTTATTCAAAATACCTTTTACCTTGTACAAATCTCCCACTTTACCAGCATCAAAGCAACCCCAGACCGTCACATTACCTCCACCATGCTGGACAGATGGCGTCAGGCACTCTTCCAGCGTCTTTTCAGTTGTTCTGCGTCTCACAAATGTTCTTCTCTGTGATCCAAACAACTCAAACTTCGATTTGTCTGTCCATAACACTTTTTTCCAATCTTCCTCTGTCCAATGTCTGTGTGCTCTTGCCCATATTAATCTTTTCCTTTTATTAGTCAGTCTCAGATATGGCTTTTTCTTTGCCACTCTGCCCTGAAGGCCAGCATCCGGGAGTCGCCTCTTCACTGTAGACGTCGACACTGGCGTTTTGCGGGTACTATTTAATGAAGCTGCCAGTTGAGGACCTGTGAGGCGTCTATTTCTCAAACTAGAGACTCTAATGTACTTGTCTTGTTGCTCAGTTGTGCAGCGGGGCCTCCCACTTCTCTTTCTACTCTGGTTAGAGCCTGTTTGTGCTGTCCTCTGAAGGGAGTAGTACACACCGTTATAGGAAATCTTTAGTTCCTTGGCAATTTCTCGCATGGAATAGCCTTCATTTCTAAGAACAAGAATAGACTGTCTAGTTTCACATAAAAGCTATCTTTTTCTAGCCATTTTGAGAGTTTAATCGAACCCACAAATGTAATGCTCCAGATTCTCAACTAGCTCAAAGGAAGGTCAGTTTTATAGCTCCTCTAAACAGCAAAACTGTTTACAGCGGTGCTAACATAATTGCACAAGGGTTTTCAAGTGTTTTCTAATCATCCATTAGCCTTCTACCACAGTTAGCAAACACAATGTACCATTAGAACACTGGAGTGATGGTTGCTGGAAATGGGCCTCTATACACCTATGTAGATATTGCATTAAAAACCAGGCGTTTTTCAGCTAGAATAGTCATTTAGCACATTAACAATGTATAGAGTGTATTTCTGATTACTTTAATGTTATCTTCATTGAAAAAAACTGTGCTTTTCTTTAAAAAATAAGGAGATTTCTAAGTGACCCTAAACTTTTGAACGGTAGTGTATATATATATATATATATATATATATATATGTAGTGTAATAGTGCAGCTACTGGACAGTGCAGAAACTGTCCAGTTTCAAGCAACCAGGGAGCATGTACAGCAGAGAGGGTTTTCTCTGCTGTTGCTTGGGTGTAAAACCCGGAATAGGGCCTGGTTTGCAGGCTTCACCTGAGATGGCTCTTTAATTCAGGTATGTGCAGTTCACACAGGGCTCTCAGTCTGGGGAAGACAGGCATGCTAGCCTGTGAGAGTCACCACCATGTAAGGTAAAACTGCCTATGGTTTGAGGTACTGGGCACAAGGCTCAGGGTCTCATAGTGAGGGACAATTAATGTTTCGCTAGAGGCTGGACGGCCTAGGGTTTATTTTGTATGTTTTTTTTGTTGTACCACTGCTGGCTGTGGTGAAGACAATAAAGCTAGATGCAGCTGGTATAAACTTTTATTCCATAAGTTGGAGTGAACTTTATAAGTGTGCCAACCATCTCACCCTGGGGATGGCGATCCTGTGAGCTAAGTGGTCCCCAAGATGTGACAGTATATATAGTAAAAGTGATTCCCCAGGCCAACATTGCCTGTACTCCTAAGAACCCTTTATTTGGCTTTAGGTTAAACACAGCAATATCCGAAGCATTCAGCACCGTATTAATACTTAGTTTCGTTCTATGGCGCCCTCTTTCAACTTTAATTAACAGCACATAATATACACCACGCTGCAGCTGCCTTGAAGCAACAACAAATGACCACATTTAACTACTGCTGTTATGTTATCTGCTCTGTTTTTTTTTATTATAGGAGAAAATTCTCTTTAAATGTTAATATTCTCCTTAGCCATCATCATAGTGCTGAGTGATGCATTCATTTTGGTACTGTGATAAGAAAATAAGTGTCTTAAAAAAAATAATCCTATTTCCCGTATATAGTAGAGCCATCTCTTATTTATTCAACTGCAGTGCCAAGTTACCGTACATGTCTGAGCGTTCTAATGAGTGAGACTTCTACAGCGTAATTGTCATTTGAGATGGGTGACATTTTGTAAACTGAAATGTAAATGATTCTCAATTATTTTTGCTGAAAATTGTCAGAAAACCCCACCGTTTTATTTATAACGTAAAGGAAACTGGGCAATTTTTGAAGTGCAGAACACTGCCTGAGGATATAGTGGCTCAGCTCGGCAATAAACGGCCATATGGATTTTCTGTCAGGGAAAGTCATTATTGCCGCCTCACGGTGTGTGGTTACACATAATAGAATGCAAGATTGCATTATGTAAACACATTTGTGTATTGCATCCTAAGAAATAATACCCGACACCCAGTATAAATGATAAGAATGTGACTAGAACACTGAGATCTTACTTGGTTGGCTTTTGGCGTAACAGATGTTACATAGTTGAATAGTTAATACGGTTGAAAAAAGACAGATGTCCATCAATAATGTTACAATAACTGTGTTACATTAGATATCCTCGCAATGTTTTTTGCTGAATGTATCTCAGGTAAGAACTAAGTTTGGTAATATTATTTGTCTAATCTCTAATGTTTGGATGAGAAAGATAACATTGTTGGTGATTAGTTCAGGAAACACAATATCCGTGCTAGTAAAATGGTGGATCTTATAAAGATAAGAGGCGTGGATATGCTCTATTAGGACATGTGAACGTCATAGAGGGGATCCACTGCTTAGGACCCCTGCTATGAGCCAGATCAGAGAGACAGCAGCTAAGTGCTTCAAGTTTGTAGACTCAGTCTGGTCATGTGTTACATGGTTCCTCCAGTTTTCCAGTGGCTCCAGGAACCAGACATGCAGCAATTCGCTGATGGCGGGAAGGCTGATTTTAAAGTGGATATTGCCTTGATGAGACAACCCCTTTAAATACACTGATATTTTTTTTTGTCAAGGCACTGTAAATGAATGGACAATATAACATAAACACAGCAACCCCTTCCAAGCACACATACTATATGGACAAAAGTTTTGGGATACCTACACATTACATCTACAGGAGCTTTTATGACATCTCATTCTAAACTCATAGGCATTAATATGGAGTTGGTCCACACTTTGCGTCTGAAACAGCTCCAACATTTCTGGAAAGCTTTCTACAAGATTTCAGAGAGTGTCTATGGGAATTTTTGCCCATTTATCCAAAAGAGAATTTGTGAGGTCAGGCACTAATGTTGGATGACTAGGCCTGGCTCACAATCTCCATTCTAGTTCATTCCAAAAGTATTCGATGGGGTTGAGGTCAGGGCTCTCTGCAGACCAGTCAAGTTCTTCTACACCAAACCCACCCAACTATGTTTTTATGGACCTTGCTTTGTGCACTGGGGCACAGTCATGCTGGAACAGAATAGGGCCTTCCCCAAACTGTTCCCACAAAGCATACAATTTCCAAAAATGTCTTGGTATGCTGAGGCATTAAGATTTTCCTTCACTGGAAATAAGAGGCCTAGGTCAACCACTGCCAAACAACCCCATAGCATTATTCCTCTTCCAACAAACATTACAGTTGACACAATGCAGTCAGACAGATAACGTTCTTCTGGCATCAGCCAAACCCAGACTCGTCCATCAGACTGTCAGATGGAGAAGCGCGATTCGTCACTTCACATAACACGTTTCTACTGCTCCAGAGTCCAGTGGCGTCGTGCTTTACACCACTCTATCCAACGCTTGGCATTTTGCTTGGTGATGTAAGACTTGCATGCAGCTTCTCGTTGTTACAGACCCTGAGGAATGGACTGTAGCTGGGCCAGCAGGGGGCAGTGTGAACCCTACTTATCACCAAGGAATTTTACTTACAGCGACTCCAGGAAGCAGAGTCTAAGGGAACCTCCTGTCCTCACCCTTTAACTCCTGTATAGGGTTGTGGTCTTTTCTGTGGGGGAACCCCAGGTTAATACCACCTGGAGTAGTCTTTCTTGGTTATGAGTGACGTTAATAGAAGCAGAGTGGTCTAGAAAGTAAAAGGTCAGGGCAGGCTGCAGAGGTTCGTTAAGGTTAATGTAGCAATAGGTCAGGATAGATTGCAGAGATTCGTTACGGTAAACGTAGCTGAAGGTCAGGGCAGGCGGCGAGCACAGATGGTCAAAAACAGGCAAGGTCAATACACAGGAATTCAAACTAGATAGCAGGGATACTTGGAACACATGAGAACCAATATGCTCTGGCAATTTGTTTCGGAGCAGGTGGAGCTTTTAAACAAGGGAGTCTGGGGAAACTAGAATTTTGGTGTTCACTGACCCTTTAAAAATGCAATGGCTAGCACAAGTGCATTAGGACCCAGAGGAGTACGACAATGGCCGAAGCGGCCACCAAATGCTAAATGGCAGCACGGATGCTTGGAGGAGGTAACAGGAGTAGTCAGCTTTACACTCGGTCATGAAAACCCATGAGATGAAGCTCCTCGCGCACTGTTTTTGTGTGGATGTTAATGCCAGAGGAGGTTTGGAACTCAGCACTCGGTGACCCCTCTCTGTAACTTTACGTGGTCTGACACTTCAAGGCTCAGTTGCTGTGATTCCTAAACACTTCCACTTTGAAACAATATCACTCACAGTTGATCGTGGAATATCTAGGAGGGAAGAAATTTCACAAACTGACTTGTTGCAATGGGTGCCATCCTATTACACTATCACACTGGAAATTCAGTGAGTTCTTTAGAATGACCTATTCCTTTAAAAATGTTTGTAAAGGCGACTGCATGACTAAGTGCTTGATTTTATACACCTGTGGCAATGGGACTGAATGAAACATCAGAATTCAATGATTAAAGTGTATCCCAATACTTTTGTCCATATGTGCAACAGGGATTGTTGTTTAGCACGAGCCTTAGGTTAATCGTTTACATACTGTATATTTTCATGTCTCGTCTAGGATAAATGAACAAACTGATATATTTACCAATTAAATGTGATTCTACCAAAATATAACATATCTTTACAACACTTCTATCACCCTAGAAATCTTTTGGCTACTGAAATATCATCAACAACCTCCAATACATGGAATGATTACACAAAATCATAGATCAATGAAATTTTCAAAACCAGTCCAAATAGTCATTTTAAGGGTTTTATTGATCAGTTATGACAATTTTTGTTCCATAGATGTAATAATTACCTCTTACAATTTTAGTTTATTGGAAATTTTTTTACACCATGGACCTAAGCCAAAACCATACATAATAATTGTCCAACTTGCTAATGGTAACAAATGCATTTAGTATATATTTATTGAAAACATTTCTATTGAGTGGGTTTAGTGGTTACTGTTGTAATTCCTGCAAAAATCAAATTACCTGCAATGCTTTGCAGGTAAATATGCAATTTGGAAAGAGATTGAAGGGACCTTGCATTTGACAGGAACATGACCTATGTCAGTGAATTGGCATTGACTACATTTTCATATACTGGAGAGAGCTGCCTCGTTTTCTATTCAGGATATTTAAGACGTTTAGCATAAAGCCTAGTTTCACATGGGTGGAATCCGACCACATTTCTATATTATAGCCACAATATTCGGATTCCCCATGATTCTACTGAACCGAACTTAGGTCTAGGGTTGACACGATACCAGAATTTGGACTTAGATACTGATACTTTGTGTAGTATTGCAATTCTCTATACCAAAACGATACTTTGCCAATAATAATAATTCAAAAGAAAAGTTCTTCCATTTTATGATCTGAGGCACGTGGTGTGATGAATTTTGAACCTCCATGTGCCTCACATTATTAGTCATTAACCCCATCATGTTTCTCACTGTCATAATTGACAACATTGGGTTAATGTGTGAGGTACATGATGGGGTTAATGACTATTAATGTGAGGCACATGGAGGTACTAAATTCATAACACCGTGTACCTCACATTAACAAGTGAAAGAAAGCCGTCTTTATTTTTTTTTAGTTACAGGGTACACATCATAAATTACGCTATAAACTTGTTGTTACGGTCGCGACGATACTGAATATGTGTAATTTTATGTATTGAGCCTTTTATTTTAATGTTTATTGTATAAAAATGTGTGTATTTTTTTTCATTTTTTATTTAAAATAACTTTTTTATTGTTTTAACTTTTTTATTTTTAAACTTTAATGTATTGGTATATATGCCAGTACTGATAGTAGACAGGCAGTTGTTAGGACATACATAAGCATGCCCTAACAAGAAATATGGTCAGACAGCCTTGGGGTTCTTCAATGGACCCTGGACTGTCTGCCCATATATGGTATGTCCCTCAATCGCGTCACAGGGTTTCCCTGTGATGCGATCCAAGGGGCATCCCCCTTCTCATTTCCCCCTCGAATGCTGCGGTCAGCTTTTATCACAGCATTCAAAGCAATAGCGGCAATGATGAGAGGTTTCTCTGATCTCCACTGTTAGAGCGGGGCTACGGCTGTGTAATACAGCCATTGCCCCACACCTGACAAGTGTGCGCGTGTGGTCAGCGCTGCACAATGAACGGCGGCGCCGACCCTGAAGACAGAGTACATGGGGGTGTTTTGCAGTGCTGTATTCAGCGCCGGCCGCATCACATCATGCTGACCGCATGTGCACACTTGTCAGGAGCGGAGCAATGGCTGTATTACACAGCCGCAGCTCCGCTCTGACTACATTTATGTGTTACAATACTAAGCTGTGTGACCGCACAGCTTATTATCGAAACACATGAATTAATGGTATTGAACTGTTTGAGGGTGCACGACATGGAAATAGTATAGATATTTCGCTGCATCGTGCAACCCTACTTAGGTCACCCTAGGGTTCTATATAAGAAATAGGGAATGCCTCAAATGAAGGCCTCATTTACACGAGCGTGTGCGTTTTGCGCGCGTAAAAAACGCAGCGTTTTGCGTGCGCAAAAATGCACTTGACAGCTCCGTGTGTCATCCGTGTATGATGCGCGGCTGCGTGATTTTCGCGCAGCCGCCATCATAGAGATGAGGCTAGCCGACGTCAGTCACTGTCCATGGTGCTGAAAGAGTTAACTGATCGGCAGTAACTCTTTCAGCACCCTCGACAGTGAATTCCGATCACCATATCGAGTAACCTGTTTAAAAAAAAAAGAGGTTCATACTTACCGAGAACTTCCCGGCCGTTGCCTTGGTGACGCGCCTCTCTTGACATCTGGCCCCACCTCCCTGGATGACGCGGCAGTCCATGTGACCGCTGCAGCCTGTGCTTGGCTTGTGATTGGCTGCAGCTGTCACTTGGACTGAATTGTCATCCCGGGAGGTCAGACTGGAGGAAGAAGCCGGGAGTTTTATCGGTAAGTCAGAACTTTTTTTTTTTTTTACACGTTCACGTATATTGGGATCGGAAGTCACTGTGCAGGGTGCTGAACCAGTTTAACTATTTCAGCACCCTGGACAGTGACTGTCTCCTGACGTCGCGTCCCGCAACATTTTTTGCCGGGTTCGGCCAAAACGAGTTCGGCCGAACCCGGTGAAGTTCGGTTCGCTCATCTCTAAGACACTCCTTTTGGATGTTTGTAAACAGAAAAGCACGTGGTGCTTATCTGTTTACATTCAGAGTTTGACATCTCTTGCGCGAATCATGCAGTTCGCACGGAAGTGCTTCCGTGCGACCTTCGTGTTTTTAACGCACCCATTGACTTCAATGGGTGCGTGATGCGCAAAAAATGCACGATTATAGAACATGTCGTGAGTTTTACGCAACGCACTCGCGCTGCGCAAAATTCACGCATCGTCTGCACTGCCCCATAGAGTAATATAGGTGCGTACGACACGCGTGAAAAGCACGCGCGTATATTACGCTCGTGTAAATGAGGCCTAAGGCATATTTTGCAAGAACCAACAATTCAAAGCCAAAATAATCTGGCTGCCAACCATGTTCCTGGACCTATTTTCTTACGGTATTGCTGGCGATATTAGAACCCTGACCAATGCAAATTTTCTAACTCATGCACCAAATTTTTATTTATTGAAACCAATTGATTGGGTACTATATACACAGGTTATCAAATTAAAATAAAAGTACAGGGTGATCTAAGTTTGGTTGAGTAGAACTATGGGTGGACCCGGATATTGGAGCTATAATATAGGAGTTAAAATATGGGTGGATTACAGCCATATAAAACCGGCCTGCGGAAAACACAATACTGTTATAAAAATAAAATAAATTCTGCAACTATCAGTGAGGAAAATATTGACATGTATTTTATAATCATTTACATGCCTTCTACTTGCAATTTGTGTCCTTTAGTCACCTTTAAATGTTCCTTGATGTGGATGCATTTTCTAGAGAATTATACTATCCTGCTGTTCTAATCTTCTGTGAAGACCTTCTCTTTTGTGTTTCTTGAACGTAAATTACCAATCCCATGTTGACATTAAGGAAACTCTTCTTTAGACCTGCGCTGTGTTTTGTGTGTAAAACTGTTAATCAGGGGATTAGGATCTATGAAGCATTGTGTGTGTAAAAATGGAATAATTCCATTGGGACTTTAAATGTTTCTTTCTGCTTGTGGTTTATAGAAAATTTGTATTGTGTTTATAGTTGAGTCTTTGTTTTATGTGAGGAGTCTTGCGGGTAATAGTTTCGTTAGGCTTTTGCTTTTTGGTGACATTCTACCATTTTCTTTTTTTTTTTTAAGAACTTTATTCATAATTGGAACGGGAAAATGTGATCAGGTGATTGTTTTCAAATTTGCTTGTAATTATGAATCATACCTGTTTGTATGTGTAGTATTAAGATAATTTATAATTAAATATCCCCCCTCACAACACCCAGAAATATATAAAATGTATTATTTAATGTGTAGATTTTGGCAGCATATTTTTGCCGTAAGGTGAAACTGAAATTGTTTTTCTATTTGTGGCTTATCTTTTAATGTAAATAGCCTGAGTGAAGCTTGTATCTCCAATGAATTGATTGTGCAACAATGTACTTAAGGTCCTTTTATATGGGCCAATTATATGCCACTAATTTATTTAAAATGAATAGCATCACCTCCGTTTTGAATATGGATTGACTGTGCACCACGTATGTGTATATTATGTACAGTGCTGCTCCTGGCTGCAGTCCAGCGAGTCAGACACTCAACATGTGTGGAAGACAACGGAGGTACGTATTTGAATTAAAATGTATGTATTAGAGCCCCCCCCGACATGTTTCGCTGTGCTATACAGCGTCCTCAGGGGTTAAGCCCCTGAACCCACGGTCCAAAATAGGGCATGTTACAATTTTAAACCCGGCCGTCAAAATATTGGCCGTGTGAATAGCCGCATTTGGGGTCTATTGTTTTTACTGCGGCCGTGTGATGGCTGTCACATGGCCAACTATCCCTGCCATGTGAATAGAGCCTTAGAGTATGATTCAATTTAAGTCAGTAGGAATAGGTGATAATTGTCGATTCTGAAAATACCACTTTAATTTCAGCAACCAGATAATATGCAATCTGACTTTGTGTGTTAAATAAGTACTTAAAGGAACATTCCATAAACACTTCTATCTTCGGTGTTCTTTGCACCAGTCCTCAGGCCCCGCACTAGTCATAACATAGCATATCAGTTTTTCCTGGAATGTCTTTTTAAACATAAGAAATAGAGGAACTAAGGCATTATTTCAAGAACTGAATTGAAATAATCTGACTGCTAACCACGTTCCTGGACCTCTTTTTATACGGCATTGTTGGCATTATCAGAACCCCCACAATGCAATTTTCTGACACTTTTAAATAATATGCAAAGAATATTGAAAGTTGACCTTTAACAGCATTAAATATTACCACATATTTATTCACATGATATAGTAGAATGATAATCTTAGGGAGAAGATCCAGCAAATTTTCCAACGAATGCACCAAATTTAAATTTATTGAAACCAGTTATTTATCACTTAAAATCAAAGCACATGATGTCCAGCATTATTCCAGCTGGCTCCAAAGCTATTTCAGTTGTTTCTTATTCTATATACCGTACGTACATGCTTAATGGTACTTAAGATCTGGGCTACTGTAGATCTTCCAATCCAAAAAGTCTTTCTTTTTGAGTTCCTTCTTTCCTCATGTGAACCATGACACCCCGGATGTATAGTACATTGCGCAAACATCTATAAAACATATTTTGTGTGGTATGCATTACTAGATTTAGTAGAGCAGAGCGGGTATTAACTTTTGCGGATGACTGTTCAGGAGACAAAAAATCTCAAGATCACTGCATTGCAAGAACTCGGGTAACGAAAGTTTTGAAGTATGAGAAATTGACCTAACCCAGATTAAAAGCAACGTACTTTTTTTTATTAAGAAATACTACGTAAAAATTGGATAAAATATTGGATGTAAAATGCACCTTATTTTTACAGATTATGTGTAACCCATAAAAAAAAGATTGCACAAAACGTAAACATTAATTTATGAGTTGTATTAAAAAGATTTTCTCTCTGTTATGTTTTATTTTTTGCATGTGCTGTGTTAAATATTTTTTATTAAAAAAATGACCCTTTAATGTAATGTAGGAGAGCAACTTTGCTATGCTATCGCACAACTAAGAGTATCAAACTTTAAGGAACTGACACATCTTGAGGAAAATAGGGTTATTGTTCTGTGCCTATGATTGACAGCTTTGGTCCTGTGATCTGGTTTGTCTTCTTTCATCATTTTCTTTTTTAGCTGTCACTGCTGATAATATATTATCGGCTATGGGGATTTATCGAATAAGCTAAAGACAGTTTAAAAAGAGAGGAACCGGTATATTTTTCAGTCTTATCTGGAGAGCTCTATAGAAACCTGTGGTTTCCATTTGTGTCAGTCAGGGCTCTATTCTGACGCAAAGTTCTGACGGAATAACAGAATAGAGCCCTAACGGATATGTGAACGAAGCCTTAGAAAGAAAAGGCCAAAAAGCCAGACTAGTCAATCGTTTAATTATTTAAAATAGTTTTTGGGGGCATTGTTCTAGCCCAGGGTTGTGGATTGCAATTTTTCACATTCTAAAAAAATTTAGGATGTGCCTCGCTATTTATAGAAGCATTTGATTTTAAAATATTCCTTTTTATACAGCTCCGAAGCAAATGTTAAAATGTAAACACCTTTTTTTTTTATCTTAAAAGGTTCAAAATTCTATGTTAATTATTTTTTTTTTTTTAAATATCTTTATAGGGTTTGGTGCTTGTTTTTTTCCTGATCCAGTGCTCCAAATTCACTGTATAGATATGTTGATAAAATATATAATTTTTCTAGGGGGAACCTAGTCTTTTTTTGCATACATTTTATACATTTAACTAAATAAGAAAACAGTAGGCAGTAAAGACCTTACCTCCCTCGAGTGTTGGCTGCAGGCAGACAGAATTTGATACTTTAGTTATTTGTCTCTGTAGATTATTTAAAGTTCTCTGTCATAGCTCCAACTCCTATTAAGATATATTAAAATAATCATAATCATCACAGGATGTTGAACCCAAAAAGAACATTGTTAAAAGATGGATTTCTAAACTTTAAAAATAAATTTAGCTTAGTTAGGCTCCATGCACACCACCGTATTTTTGATCCGTAATTACGGACTCATTCATTTCTATTGGCCACGGACAACTTTCTGTATTTTTGAGGATGGATATCCGTGCTGAAAAAATTATAGAACCTACCTATGGATCCGTATTTACGGACAGTATTTACGGCAGGATGAAAATACGGTCGTGTGCATGGGGCCTTGGAGTATTTTCGTAAGATTACTAAAATCATCAAGACTGTGCTCTCCTTAACATGTTCTGTAGATATTTGTCCCTGGACTCTCGTCTCCTGCACATGAAATTAAATTATTGTGTATTTTTCTGGTTGACAAACAGAAAATATTGGATGATGGAAACCCAACACATGACATGTCAAGTTATAAAGTAATAACTTATAGGCTTAGTGAACATTAAGGGACCCACTACTGGCCATTCTGACATTGCAGAATAAAACAACTGAATAATGTTCTTTTAATCTTTTTCACATTTG